>NC_092756.1:28311360-28664926 GCF_047496795.1 Chiloscyllium punctatum
CACGGTTAAGGTAAAAGGCAAGGAAAGTGACATCTCGAACCGGCCCCGAGGTCAGACCTTCCTCACAATGTAATCTGTCGTTCTCGGATTGTAATGCTACCTCCGGTTTTAGGGTGGAACATTCTTTGGGAACCTTATTCTGCAAAACAGACACAGTGACTGAAACTATGCTGCACGGTATGATTTGGGACACGGCCTGCTCAGCTTTGTGCATTTTCCCTGTAGTCCGGTGTGTTTCATGTTCCGTGTAAACGTGAAAGTTGTCCTGTTTCGAGCAATGGGTGAAATCATTTAGCAAAGCAAGAATCGAAATTGCAGTAATGTCAAGTAGCTCATGGTAATTTGACCCAATCATAACCGATCATATATTCCCACGCACTCACAGATACATTTGTAGCTGAATCCAGTCTGAGAAGATAGACTCAGTTTACCAGTGATTTTTGTCTGGATTGATGGGCTATCGTTAACTGCTGAGAAATTGATATTGTAGACGGGCACATCCCAGCAGCTGTGCGAGTCGGAGAGGGATCATTCAACCCTTTTCACGTCAGTTTGAATCTGTTGTTATGCAGGAACACAATTGGAAGTGCAAGAAAATGGACTCGCGGGCGTGCTGGTAGTGTGGCCGAGCGGTCTAAGGCGCTGGATTAAGGCTCCAGACTCGATAGAGGCGTGGGTTCGAATCCCACCGCTGCCATTTCTGCTGAACAGCTCCAACGGAACAGCTGGTTTAAATGCTGCTTCAATCCCTGCCTCATTTCTGTTTAAAAGAGAAGAAAAATGAGTTTGCTTCCCGGGGAATTGACTGCGGTGTGGAAAAGTGCCGAATTTTCCAAAGTGTCTGTGCTGTCGTGATCGTGTTCGCTTCCCGCACGGAAAATCGCCAGCAGCTCTACTGTTGCTTTCTGTTCCAGGCAAGTTGAGCTTTTACTGGAACCGAATGGAGACTGTTATTTCATCGTTGTTGCGAAACAGAGTCCTACGGTGACTCGACTCGTCGTTATTTGGTTTTCTGGCCAATGAGAAAATCGTTCCAATGTATTTCGATGTCATATGTTATTGAATTTCTCCCACTTCAGTCATTTCCGTCCTGGAGACATCGGAAGGGAAAGGTAATCTAATCGAGACTGTGATTGGTGAAATTCACTTTTTATGGCCCATTCTTATTATGTTCTTTCTTTGTCTCTTTGCAGCATTGTCTGGGAAGTGGTGGTGCACTCAGGCTCCAGTATGTTTGAAAGAGTAGTTTGGAATTGCCCTGTTGTTAGTTGTGTGATTACTGTATGGCTCATGCCCCCGGACTGTCTCACATTTAGCATTCATGCTCGCTGTGTCTGAAAATGCATTTGGTTTTCCAGTTTTGTTTGTGTTCCGTGTTAAATGCTTTCTGTTTTGCGATTCGCTCAATACATTACGAATTGACAGGGTTTCTGAGGTAACTTCCAGCTGAGAATCTGGGAAACTTTCACGGAGTATGGTCAGTCGGAGCAAAAGTAAGGAAGTCGTACGTTTCTGCAGTGTTTCACAATGCTACCTTTCCCGTGAGCAGTCGAACAGACTAAATGATTTTGCCACAGACTGCGACGGTAAGCTCCGCAAAAACGTAATTCTTTAAAGCAGGTGTAAGCAACACAACGTTATTGGGGTACACCGCGTGGAAACAGACACTTCGGTGTATCTCGTCCATGCTCACCACATCGCCAAAATTAAACAAGTCCCATTAAACAACGAGCTAACGGAAACAGAAAGGTGAAAGGGAGAATGGCTTCAACTTTCAGTGCTGGATGCCACTGAGCTGCAGCGGGGGCGACCGAGGCTTGTTTCTGTAGTGTAGTGGTCATCACGTTTGCCTTACACGCGAAAGGTCCCCAGTTCGAAACTGGGCAGAAACTGCTCTGCTCTTCAACCGCAGCCTTTGACATCGACAAGAACGGAGCTTTCTTGCTTGCTTTCCCATCTGCAAACCTGCTTTCGAGTTTGCTTGAACAAATCTTCTCTCGTAGTGCAATGCAATTCCATTTAATTACTGTGCAAAGCATTGTAAAGTTTTTCTCCAACCTGTTTCCTATCATATGCCATTCTGTTTGAGAGTGTCGTTACCCCCTTCTGATCCTTCCACGAAAAGCATTACCGCATTCGCATTCCTTGCGCAGGCGGCCCGGTTCAAAGACAGGGAAGAAGCTGATGTGCTGGTGTCACAGTGCACCACGGATTCCTCAACTAGTCTGTCTGTCAAATGTATCCCAAAGTCGTCTCTGAAAGACCTCATTTGGAAGGTGTCTGTCGTTATTCAACGTGCGAGAATTGGCACCAGAGGTCCTGAATCATGTTTTGGAGCAGTTCGCACGTTAGTGGCTCATTCAATCAGCAACAGCAATGAAAAAAATTACACTCTCAGAGGAACCTCTGGACCTGTGCTTTCATAGCGTCGCTAGTATTAAGGTGCGCCCCGAGATCTAAGCCACGTTGGAACTGAAACGGAGGAATCGACAGAGAGGCGACAGAATGACATCGCATCCATTTGGTTTTCTTTACATCACTGACGAGCAGGAAAATGGAAACGGGGAGGGCGAGTGGGGAAGTGAGGCAGTTGCAGCTCTGGAGAACGTCCTTCTTTGTGATTCACTCAGCAACCAGAGACGTGACGGTGACTCAGGCGTGAGAGCTCTTCACATCGTGAACAAAAAGCAATCAAGGGCAGTTAGCACCTCTTCCGGAGTGGGGGTGGGGTGAGGTAATTACCTTCTGACTTCTGTTACTATGTTCAGAAACTGCCTTTTGGATTGAGGTGAACAGAAACTGCATTTCTAAAAAGCACCATGGAACTTGTTAAACTTTATTGAGTCGCGCTTTTTCATCGATTCACACACAGGTTTCCAACTCTTTTGGTATCGATGAGGCTCATGTCCAGGTGGGATAATCTCTGCAGCAAATTGCACGGTTAAGGTAAAAGGCAAGGAAAGTGACATCTCGAACCGGCCCCGAGGTCAGACCTTCCTCACAATGTAATCTGTCGTTCTCGGATTGTAATGCTACCTCCGGTTTTAGGGTGGAACATTCTTTGGGAACCTTATTCTGCAAAACAGACACAGTGACTGAAACTATGCTGCACGGTATGATTTGGGACACGGCCTGCTCAGCTTTGTGCATTTTCCCTGTAGTCCGGTGTGTTTCATGTTCCGTGTAAACGTGAAAGTTGTCCTGTTTCGAACAATGGGTGAAATCATTTAGCAAAGCAAGAATCGAAATTGCAGTAATGTCAAGTAGCTCATGGTAATTTGACCCAATCATAACCGATCATATATTCCCACGCACTCACAGATACATTTGTAGCTGAATCCAGTCTGAGAAGATAGACTCAGTTTACCAGTGATTTTTGTCTGGATTGATGGGCTATCGTTAACTGCTGAGAAATTGATATTGTAGACGGGCACATCCCAGCAGCTGTGCGAGTCGGAGAGGGATCATTCAACCCTTTTCACGTCAGTTTGAATCTGTTGTTATGCAGGAACACAATTGGAAGTGCAAGAAAATGAACTCGCGGGCGTGCTGGTAGTGTGGCCGAGCGGTCTAAGGCGCTGGATTAAGGCTCCAGACTCGATAGAGGCGTGGGTTCGAATCCCACCGCTGCCATTTCTGCTGAACAGCTCCAACGGAACAGCTGGTTTAAATGCTGCTTCAATCCCTGCCTCATTTCTCTTTAAAAGAGAAGAAAAATGAGTTTGCTTCCCGGGGAATTGACTGCGGTGTGGAAAAGTGCCGAATTTTCCAAAGTGTCTGTGCTGTCGTGATCGTGTTCGCTTCCCGCACGGAAAATCGCCAGCAGCTCTACTGTTGCTTTCTGTTCCAGGCAAGTTGAGCTTTTACTGGAACCGATTGGAGACTGTTATTTCATCGTTGTTGCGAAACAGAGTCCTACGGTGACTCGACTCGTCGTTATTTGGTTTTCTGGCCAATGAGAAAATCGTTCCAATGTATTTCGATGTCATATGTTATTGAATTTCTCCCACTTCAGTCATTTCCGTCCTGGAGACATCGGAAGGGAAAGGTAATCTAATCGAGACTGTGATTGGTGAAATTCACTTTTTATGGCCCATTCTTATTATGTTCTTTCTTTGTCTCTTTGCAGCATTGTCTGGGAAGTGGTGGTGCACTCAGGCTCCAGTATGTTTGAAAGAGTAGTTTGGAATTGCCCTGTTGTTAGTTGTGTGATTACTGTATGGCTCATGCCCCCGGACTGTCTCACATTTAGCATTCATGCTCGCTGTGTCTGAAAATGCATTTGGTTTTCCAGTTTTGTTTGTGTTCCGTGTTAAATGCTTTCTGTTTTGCGATTCGCTCAATACATTACGAATTGACAGGGTTTCTGAGGTAACTTCCAGCTGAGAATCTGGGAAACTTTCACGGAGTATGGTCAGTCGGAGCAAAAGTAAGGAAGTCGTACGTTTCTGCAGTGTTTCACAATGCTACCTTTCCCGTGAGCAGTCGAACAGACTAAATGATTTTGCCACAGACTGCGACGGTAAGCTCCGCAAAAACGTAATTCTTTAAAGCAGGTGTAAGCAACACAACGTTATTGGGGTACACCGCGTGGAAACAGACACTTCGGTGTATCTCGTCCATGCTCACCACATCGCCAAAATTAAACAAGTCCCATTAAACAACGAGCTAACGGAAACAGAAAGGTGAAAGGGAGAATGGCTTCAACTTTCAGTGCTGGATGCCACTGAGCTGCAGCGGGGGCGACCGAGGCTTGTTTCTGTAGTGTAGTGGTCATCACGTTCGCCTTACACGCGAAAGGTCCCCAGTTCGAAACTGGGCAGAAACTGCTTTGCTCTTCAACCGCAGCCTTTGACATCGACAAGAACGGAGCTTTCTTGCTTGCTTTCCCATCTGCAAACCTGCTTTCGAGTTTGCTTGAACAAATCTTCTCTCGTAGTGCAATGCAATGCAATGCAATTCCATTTAATTACTGTACAAAGCATTGTAAAGTTTTTCTCCAACCTGTTTCCTATCATATGCCATTCTGTTTGAGAGTGTCGTTTCCCCCTTCTGATCCTTCCACGAAAAGCATTACCGCATTCGCATTCCTTGCGCAGGCGGCCCGGTTCAAAGACAGGGAAGAAGCTGATGTGCTGGTGTCACAGTGCACCACGGATTCCTCAACTAGTCTGTCTGTCAAATGTATCCCAAAGTCGTCTCTGAAAGACCTCATTTGGAAGGTGTCTGTCGTTATTCAACGTGCGAGAATTGGCACCAGAGGTCCTGAATCATGTTTTGGAGCAGTTCGCACGTTAGTGGCTCATTCAATCAGCAACAGCAATGAAAAAAATTACACTCTCAGAGGAACCTCTGGACCTGTGCTTTCATAGCGTCGCTAGTATTAAGGTGCGCCCCGAGATCTAAGCCACGTTGGAACTGAAACGGAGGAATCGACAGAGAGGCGACAGAATGACATCGCATCCATTTGGTTTTCTTTACATCACTGACGAGCAGGAAAATGGAAACGGGGAGGGCGAGTGGGGAAGTGAGGCAGTTGCAGCTCTGGAGAACGTCCTTCTTTGTGATTCACTCAGCAACCAGAGACGTGACGGTGACTCAGGCGTGAGAGCTCTTCACATCGTGAACAAAAAGCAATCAAGGGCAGTTAGCACCTCTTCCGGAGTGGGGGTGGGGTGAGGTAATTACCTTCTGACTTCTGTTACTATGTTCAGAAACTGCCTTTTGGATTGAGGTGAACAGAAACTGCATTTCTAAAAAGCACCATGGAACTTGTTAAACTTTATTGAGTCGCGCTTTTTCATCGATTCACACACAGGTTTCCAACTCTTTTGGTATCGATGAGGCTCATGTCCAGGTGTGATAATCTCTGCAGCAAATTGCACGGTTAAGGTAAAAGGCAAGGAAAGTGACATCTCGAACCGGCCCCGAGGTCAGACCTTCCTCACAATGTAATCTGTCGTTCTCGGATTGTAATGCTACCTCCGGTTTTAGGGTGGAACATTCTTTGGGAACCTTATTCTGCAAAACAGACACAGTGACTGAAACTATGCTGCACGGTATGATTTGGGACACGGCCTGCTCAGCTTTGTGCATTTTCCCTGTAGTCCGGTGTGTTTCATGTTCCGTGTAAACGTGAAAGTTGTCCTGTTTCGAGCAATGGGTGAAATCATTTAGCAAAGCAAGAATCGAAATTGCAGTAATGTCAAGTAGCTCATGGTAATTTGACCCAATCATAACCGATCATATATTCCCACGCACTCACAGATACATTTGTAGCTGAATCCAGTCTGAGAAGATAGACTCAGTTTACCAGTGATTTTTGTCTGGATTGATGGGCTATCGTTAACTGCTGAGAAATTGATATTGTAGACGGGCACATCCCAGCAGCTGTGCGAGTCGGAAAGGGATCATTCAACCCTTTTCACGTCAGTTTGAATCTGTTGTTATGCAGGAACACAATTGGAAGTGCAAGAAAATGAACTCGCGGGCGTGCTGGTAGTGTGGCCGAGCGGTCTAAGGCGCTGGATTAAGGCTCCAGACTCGATAGAGGCGTGGGTTCGAATCCCACCGCTGCCATTTCTGCTGAACAGCTCCAACGGAACAGCTGGTTTAAATGCTGCTTCAATCCCTGCCTCATTTCTGTTTAAAAGAGAAGAAAAATGAGTTTGCTTCCCGGGGAATTGACTGCGGTGTGGAAAAGTGCCGAATTTTCCAAAGTGTCTGTGCTGTCGTGATCGTGTTCGCTTCCCGCACGGAAAATCGCCAGCAGCTCTACTGTTGCTTTCTGTTCCAGGCAAGTTGAGCTTTTACTGGAACCGAATGGAGACTGTTATTTCATCGTTGTTGCGAAACAGAGTCCTACGGTGACTCGACTCGTCGTTATTTGGTTTTCTGGCCAATGAGAAAATCGTTCCAATGTATTTCGATGTCATATGTTATTGAATTTCTCCCACTTCAGTCATTTCCGTCCTGGAGACATCGGAAGGGAAAGGTAATCTAATCGAGACTGTGATTGGTGAAATTCACTTTTTATGGCCCATTCTTATTATGTTCTTTCTTTGTCTCTTTGCAGCATTGTCTGGGAAGTGGTGGTGCACTCAGGCTCCAGTATGTTTGAAAGAGTAGTTTGGAATTGCCCTGTTGTTAGTTGTGTGATTACTGTATGGCTCATGCCCCCGGACTGTCTCACATTTAGCATTCATGCTCGCTGTGTCTGAAAATGCATTTGGTTTTCCAGTTTTGTTTGTGTTCCGTGTTAAATGCTTTCTGTTTTGCGATTCGCTCAATACATTACGAATTGACAGGGTTTCTGAGGTAACTTCCAGCTGAGAATCTGGGAAACTTTCACGGAGTATGGTCAGTCGGAGCAAAAGTAAGGAAGTCGTACGTTTCTGCAGTGTTTCACAATGCTACCTTTCCCGTGAGCAGTCGAACAGACTAAATGATTTTGCCACAGACTGCGACGGTAAGCTCCGCAAAAACGTAATTCTTTAAAGCAGGTGTAAGCAACACAACGTTATTGGGGTACACCGCGTGGAAACAGACACTTCGGTGTATCTCGTCCATGCTCACCACATCGCCAAAATTAAACAAGTCCCATTAAACAACGAGCTAACGGAAACAGAAAGGTGAAAGGGAGAATGGCTTCAACTTTCAGTGCTGGATGCCACTGAGCTGCAGCGGGGGCGACCGAGGCTTGTTTCTGTAGTGTAGTGGTCATCACGTTCGCCTTACACGCGAAAGGTCCCCAGTTCGAAACTGGGCAGAAACTGCTTTGCTCTTCAACCGCAGCCTTTGACATCGACAAGAACGGAGCTTTCTTGCTTGCTTTCCCATCTGCAAACCTGCTTTCGAGTTTGCTTGAACAAATCTTCTCTCGTAGTGCAATGCAATGCAATGCAATTCCATTTAATTACTGTACAAAGCATTGTAAAGTTTTTCTCCAACCTGTTTCCTATCATATGCCATTCTGTTTGAGAGTGTCGTTACCCCCTTCTGATCCTTCCACGAAAAGCATTACCGCATTCGCATTCCTTGCGCAGGCGGCCCGGTTCAAAGACAGGGAAGAAGCTGATGTGCTGGTGTCACAGTGCACCACGGATTCCTCAACTAGTCTGTCTGTCAAATGTATCCCAAAGTCGTCTCTGAAAGACCTCATTTGGAAGGTGTCTGTCGTTATTCAACGTGCGAGAATTGGCACCAGAGGTCCTGAATCATGTTTTGGAGCAGTTCGCACGTTAGTGGCTCATTCAATCAGCAACAGCAATGAAAAAAATTACACTCTCAGAGGAACCTCTGGACCTGTGCTTTCATAGCGTCGCTAGTATTAAGGTGCGCCCCGAGATCTAAGCCACGTTGGAACTGAAACGGAGGAATCGACAGAGAGGCGACAGAATGACATCGCATCCATTTGGTTTTCTTTACATCACTGACGAGCAGGAAAATGGAAACGGGGAGGGCGAGTGGGGAAGTGAGGCAGTTGCAGCTCTGGAGAACGTCCTTCTTTGTGATTCACTCAGCAACCAGAGACGTGACGGTGACTCAGGCGTGAGAGCTCTTCACATCGTGAACAAAAAGCAATCAAGGGCAGTTAGCACCTCTTCCGGAGTGGGGGTGGGGTGAGGTAATTACCTTCTGACTTCTGTTACTATGTTCAGAAACTGCCTTTTGGATTGAGGTGAACAGAAACTGCATTTCTAAAAAGCACCATGGAACTTGTTAAACTTTATTGAGTCGCGCTTTTTCATCGATTCACACACAGGTTTCCAACTCTTTTGGTATCGATGAGGCTCATGTCCAGGTGTGATAATCTCTGCAGCAAATTGCACGGTTAAGGTAAAAGGCAAGGAAAGTGACATCTCGAACCGGCCCCGAGGTCAGACCTTCCTCACAATGTAATCTGTCGTTCTCGGATTGTAATGCTACCTCCGGTTTTAGGGTGGAACATTCTTTGGGAACCTTATTCTGCAAAACAGACACAGTGACTGAAACTATGCTGCACGGTATGATTTGGGACACGGCCTGCTCAGCTTTGTGCATTTTCCCTGTAGTCCGGTGTGTTTCATGTTCCGTGTAAACGTGAAAGTTGTCCTGTTTCGAGCAATGGGTGAAATCATTTAGCAAAGCAAGAATCGAAATTGCAGTAATGTCAAGTAGCTCATGGTAATTTGACCCAATCATAACCGATCATATATTCCCACGCACTCACAGATACATTTGTAGCTGAATCCAGTCTGAGAAGATAGACTCAGTTTACCAGTGATTTTTGTCTGGATTGATGGGCTATCGTTAACTGCTGAGAAATTGATATTGTAGACGGGCACATCCCAGCAGCTGTGCGAGTCGGAAAGGGATCATTCAACCCTTTTCACGTCAGTTTGAATCTGTTGTTATGCAGGAACACAATTGGAAGTGCAAGAAAATGAACTCGCGGGCGTGCTGGTAGTGTGGCCGAGCGGTCTAAGGCGCTGGATTAAGGCTCCAGACTCGATAGAGGCGTGGGTTCGAATCCCACCGCTGCCATTTCTGCTGAACAGCTCCAACGGAACAGCTGGTTTAAATGCTGCTTCAATCCCTGCCTCATTTCTGTTTAAAAGAGAAGAAAAATGAGTTTGCTTCCCGGGGAATTGACTGCGGTGTGGAAAAGTGCCGAATTTTCCAAAGTGTCTGTGCTGTCGTGATCGTGTTCGCTTCCCGCACGGAAAATCGCCAGCAGCTCTACTGTTGCTTTCTGTTCCAGGCAAGTTGAGCTTTTACTGGAACCGAATGGAGACTGTTATTTCATCGTTGTTGCGAAACAGAGTCCTACGGTGACTCGACTCGTCGTTATTTGGTTTTCTGGCCAATGAGAAAATCGTTCCAATGTATTTCGATGTCATATGTTATTGAATTTCTCCCACTTCAGTCATTTCCGTCCTGGAGACATCGGAAGGGAAAGGTAATCTAATCGAGACTGTGATTGGTGAAATTCACTTTTTATGGCCCATTCTTATTATGTTCTTTCTTTGTCTCTTTGCAGCATTGTCTGGGAAGTGGTGGTGCACTCAGGCTCCAGTATGTTTGAAAGAGTAGTTTGGAATTGCCCTGTTGTTAGTTGTGTGATTACTGTATGGCTCATGCCCCCGGACTGTCTCACATTTAGCATTCATGCTCGCTGTGTCTGAAAATGCATTTGGTTTTCCAGTTTTGTTTGTGTTCCGTGTTAAATGCTTTCTGTTTTGCGATTCGCTCAATACATTACGAATTAACAGGGTTTCTGAGGTAACTTCCAGCTGAGAATCTGGGAAACTTTCACGGAGTATGGTCAGTCGGAGCAAAAGTAAGGAAGTCGTACGTTTCTGCAGTGTTTCACAATGCTACCTTTCCCGTGAGCAGTCGAACAGACTAAATGATTTTGCCACAGACTGCGACGGTAAGCTCCGCAAAAACGTAATTCTTTAAAGCAGGTGTAAGCAACACAACGTTATTGGGGTACACCGCGTGGAAACAGACACTTCGGTGTATCTCGTCCATGCTCACCACATCGCCAAAATTAAACAAGTCCCATTAAACAACGAGCTAACGGAAACAGAAAGGTGAAAGGTAGAATGGCTTCAACTTTCAGTGCTGGATGCCACTGAGCTGCAGCGGGGGCGACCGAGGCTTGTTTCTGTAGTGTAGTGGTCATCGCGTTCGCCTTACACGCGAAAGGTCCCCAGTTCGAAACTGGGCAGAAACTGCTTTGCTCTTCAACCGCAGCCTTTGACATCGACAAGAACGGAGCTTTCTTGCTTGCTTTCCCATCTGCAAACCTGCTTTCGAGTTTGCTTGAACAAATCTTCTCTCGTAGTGCAATGCAATTCCATTTAATTACTGTGCAAAGCATTGTAAAGTTTTTCTCCAACCTGTTTCCTATCATATGCCATTCTGTTTGAGAGTGTCGTTACCCCCTTCTGATCCTTCCACGAAAAGCATTACCGCATTCGCATTCCTTGCGCAGGCGGCCCGGTTCAAAGACAGGGAAGAAGCTGATGTGCTGGTGTCACAGTGCACCACGGATTCCTCAACTAGTCTGTCTGTCAAATGTATCCCAAAGTCGTCTCTGAAAGACCTCATTTGGAAGGTGTCTGTCGTTATTCAACGTGCGAGAATTGGCACCAGAGGTCCTGAATCATGTTTTGGAGCAGTTCGCACGTTAGTGGCTCATTCAATCAGCAACAGCAATGAAAAAAATTACACTCTCAGAGGAACCTCTGGACCTGTGCTTTCATAGCGTCGCTAGTATTAAGGTGCGCCCCGAGATCTAAGCCACGTTGGAACTGAAACGGAGGAATCGACAGAGAGGCGACAGAATGACATCGCATCCATTTGGTTTTCTTTACATCACTGACGAGCAGGAAAATGGAAACGGGGAGGGCGAGTGGGGAAGTGAGGCAGATGCAGCTCTGGAGAACGTCCTTCTTTGTGATTCACTCAGCAACCAGAGACGTGACGGTGACTCAGGCGTGAGAGCTCTTCACATCGTGAACAAAAAGCAATCAAGGGCAGTTAGCACCTCTTCCGGAGTGGGGGTGGGGTGAGGTAATTACCTTCTGACTTCTGTTACTATGTTCAGAAACTGCCTTTTGGATTGAGGTGAACAGAAACTGCATTTCTAAAAAGCACCATGGAACTTGTTAAACTTTATTGAGTCGCGCTTTTTCATCGATTCACACACAGGTTTCCAACTCTTTTGGTATCGATGAGGCTCATGTCCAGGTGGGATAATCTCTGCAGCAAATTGCACGGTTAAGGTAAAAGGCAAGGAAAGTGACATCTCGAACCGGCCCCGAGGTCAGACCTTCCTCACAATGTAATCTGTCGTTCTCGGATTGTAATGCTACCTCCGGTTTTAGGGTGGAACATTCTTTGGGAACCTTATTCTGCAAAACAGACACAGTGACTGAAACTATGCTGCACGGTATGATTTGGGACACGGCCTGCTCAGCTTTGTGCATTTTCCCTGTAGTCCGGTGTGTTTCATGTTCCGTGTAAACGTGAAAGTTGTCCTGTTTCGAACAATGGGTGAAATCATTTAGCAAAGCAAGAATCGAAATTGCAGTAATGTCAAGTAGCTCATGGTAATTTGACCCAATCATAACCGATCATATATTCCCACGCACTCACAGATACATTTGTAGCTGAATCCAGTCTGAGAAGATAGACTCAGTTTACCAGTGATTTTTGTCTGGATTGATGGGCTATCGTTAACTGCTGAGAAATTGATATTGTAGACGGGCACATCCCAGCAGCTGTGCGAGTCGGAGAGGGATCATTCAACCCTTTTCACGTCAGTTTGAATCTGTTGTTATGCAGGAACACAATTGGAAGTGCAAGAAAATGAACTCGCGGGCGTGCTGGTAGTGTGGCCGAGCGGTCTAAGGCGCTGGATTAAGGCTCCAGACTCGATAGAGGCGTGGGTTCGAATCCCACCGCTGCCATTTCTGCTGAACAGCTCCAACGGAACAGCTGGTTTAAATGCTGCTTCAATCCCTGCCTCATTTCTCTTTAAAAGAGAAGAAAAATGAGTTTGCTTCCCGGGGAATTGACTGCGGTGTGGAAAAGTGCCGAATTTTCCAAAGTGTCTGTGCTGTCGTGATCGTGTTCGCTTCCCGCACGGAAAATCGCCAGCAGCTCTACTGTTGCTTTCTGTTCCAGGCAAGTTGAGCTTTTACTGGAACCGATTGGAGACTGTTATTTCATCGTTGTTGCGAAACAGAGTCCTACGGTGACTCGACTCGTCGTTATTTGGTTTTCTGGCCAATGAGAAAATCGTTCCAATGTATTTCGATGTCATATGTTATTGAATTTCTCCCACTTCAGTCATTTCCGTCCTGGAGACATCGGAAGGGAAAGGTAATCTAATCGAGACTGTGATTGGTGAAATTCACTTTTTATGGCCCATTCTTATTATGTTCTTTCTTTGTCTCTTTGCAGCATTGTCTGGGAAGTGGTGGTGCACTCAGGCTCCAGTATGTTTGAAAGAGTAGTTTGGAATTGCCCTGTTGTTAGTTGTGTGATTACTGTATGGCTCATGCCCCCGGACTGTCTCACATTTAGCATTCATGCTCGCTGTGTCTGAAAATGCATTTGGTTTTCCAGTTTTGTTTGTGTTCCGTGTTAAATGCTTTCTGTTTTGCGATTCGCTCAATACATTACGAATTGACAGGGTTTCTGAGGTAACTTCCAGCTGAGAATCTGGGAAACTTTCACGGAGTATGGTCAGTCGGAGCAAAAGTAAGGAAGTCGTACGTTTCTGCAGTGTTTCACAATGCTACCTTTCCCGTGAGCAGTCGAACAGACTAAATGATTTTGCCACAGACTGCGACGGTAAGCTCCGCAAAAACGTAATTCTTTAAAGCAGGTGTAAGCAACACAACGTTATTGGGGTACACCGCGTGGAAACAGACACTTCGGTGTATCTCGTCCATGCTCACCACATCGCCAAAATTAAACAAGTCCCATTAAACAACGAGCTAACGGAAACAGAAAGGTGAAAGGGAGAATGGCTTCAACTTTCAGTGCTGGATGCCACTGAGCTGCAGCGGGGGCGACCGAGGCTTGTTTCTGTAGTGTAGTGGTCATCACGTTCGCCTTACACGCGAAAGGTCCCCAGTTCGAAACTGGGCAGAAACTGCTTTGCTCTTCAACCGCAGCCTTTGACATCGACAAGAACGGAGCTTTCTTGCTTGCTTTCCCATCTGCAAACCTGCTTTCGAGTTTGCTTGAACAAATCTTCTCTCGTAGTGCAATGCAATGCAATGCAATTCCATTTAATTACTGTACAAAGCATTGTAAAGTTTTTCTCCAACCTGTTTCCTATCATATGCCATTCTGTTTGAGAGTGTCGTTACCCCCTTCTGATCCTTCCACGAAAAGCATTACCGCATTCGCATTCCTTGCGCAGGCGGCCCGGTTCAAAGACAGGGAAGAAGCTGATGTGCTGGTGTCACAGTGCACCACGGATTCCTCAACTAGTCTGTCTGTCAAATGTATCCCAAAGTCGTCTCTGAAAGACCTCATTTGGAAGGTGTCTGTCGTTATTCAACGTGCGAGAATTGGCACCAGAGGTCCTGAATCATGTTTTGGAGCAGTTCGCACGTTAGTGGCTCATTCAATCAGCAACAGCAATGAAAAAAATTACACTCTCAGAGGAACCTCTGGACCTGTGCTTTCATAGCGTCGCTAGTATTAAGGTGCGCCCCGAGATCTAAGCCACGTTGGAACTGAAACGGAGGAATCGACAGAGAGGCGACAGAATGACATCGCATCCATTTGGTTTTCTTTACATCACTGACGAGCAGGAAAATGGAAACGGGGAGGGCGAGTGGGGAAGTGAGGCAGTTGCAGCTCTGGAGAACGTCCTTCTTTGTGATTCACTCAGCAACCAGAGACGTGACGGTGACTCAGGCGTGAGAGCTCTTCACATCGTGAACAAAAAGCAATCAAGGGCAGTTAGCACCTCTTCCGGAGTGGGGGTGGGGTGAGGTAATTACCTTCTGACTTCTGTTACTATGTTCAGAAACTGCCTTTTGGATTGAGGTGAACAGAAACTGCATTTCTAAAAAGCACCATGGAACTTGTTAAACTTTATTGAGTCGCGCTTTTTCATCGATTCACACACAGGTTTCCAACTCTTTTGGTATCGATGAGGCTCATGTCCAGGTGTGATAATCTCTGCAGCAAATTGCACGGTTAAGGTAAAAGGCAAGGAAAGTGACATCTCGAACCGGCCCCGAGGTCAGACCTTCCTCACAATGTAATCTGTCGTTCTCGGATTGTAATGCTACCTCCGGTTTTAGGGTGGAACATTCTTTGGGAACCTTATTCTGCAAAACAGACACAGTGACTGAAACTATGCTGCACGGTATGATTTGGGACACGGCCTGCTCAGCTTTGTGCATTTTCCCTGTAGTCCGGTGTGTTTCATGTTCCGTGTAAACGTGAAAGTTGTCCTGTTTCGAGCAATGGGTGAAATCATTTAGCAAAGCAAGAATCGAAATTGCAGTAATGTCAAGTAGCTCATGGTAATTTGACCCAATCATAACCGATCATATATTCCCACGCACTCACAGATACATTTGTAGCTGAATCCAGTCTGAGAAGATAGACTCAGTTTACCAGTGATTTTTGTCTGGATTGATGGGCTATCGTTAACTGCTGAGAAATTGATATTGTAGACGGGCACATCCCAGCAGCTGTGCGAGTCGGAAAGGGATCATTCAACCCTTTTCACGTCAGTTTGAATCTGTTGTTATGCAGGAACACAATTGGAAGTGCAAGAAAATGAACTCGCGGGCGTGCTGGTAGTGTGGCCGAGCGGTCTAAGGCGCTGGATTAAGGCTCCAGACTCGATAGAGGCGTGGGTTCGAATCCCACCGCTGCCATTTCTGCTGAACAGCTCCAACGGAACAGCTGGTTTAAATGCTGCTTCAATCCCTGCCTCATTTCTGTTTAAAAGAGAAGAAAAATGAGTTTGCTTCCCGGGGAATTGACTGCGGTGTGGAAAAGTGCCGAATTTTCCAAAGTGTCTGTGCTGTCGTGATCGTGTTCGCTTCCCGCACGGAAAATCGCCAGCAGCTCTACTGTTGCTTTCTGTTCCAGGCAAGTTGAGCTTTTACTGGAACCGAATGGAGACTGTTATTTCATCGTTGTTGCGAAACAGAGTCCTACGGTGACTCGACTCGTCGTTATTTGGTTTTCTGGCCAATGAGAAAATCGTTCCAATGTATTTCGATGTCATATGTTATTGAATTTCTCCCACTTCAGTCATTTCCGTCCTGGAGACATCGGAAGGGAAAGGTAATCTAATCGAGACTGTGATTGGTGAAATTCACTTTTTATGGCCCATTCTTATTATGTTCTTTCTTTGTCTCTTTGCAGCATTGTCTGGGAAGTGGTGGTGCACTCAGGCTCCAGTATGTTTGAAAGAGTAGTTTGGAATTGCCCTGTTGTTAGTTGTGTGATTACTGTATGGCTCATGCCCCCGGACTGTCTCACATTTAGCATTCATGCTCGCTGTGTCTGAAAATGCATTTGGTTTTCCAGTTTTGTTTGTGTTCCGTGTTAAATGCTTTCTGTTTTGCGATTCGCTCAATACATTACGAATTGACAGGGTTTCTGAGGTAACTTCCAGCTGAGAATCTGGGAAACTTTCACGGAGTATGGTCAGTCGGAGCAAAAGTAAGGAAGTCGTACGTTTCTGCAGTGTTTCACAATGCTACCTTTCCCGTGAGCAGTCGAACAGACTAAATGATTTTGCCACAGACTGCGACGGTAAGCTCCGCAAAAACGTAATTCTTTAAAGCAGGTGTAAGCAACACAACGTTATTGGGGTACACCGCGTGGAAACAGACACTTCGGTGTATCTCGTCCATGCTCACCACATCGCCAAAATTAAACAAGTCCCATTAAACAACGAGCTAACGGAAACAGAAAGGTGAAAGGGAGAATGGCTTCAACTTTCAGTGCTGGATGCCACTGAGCTGCAGCGGGGGCGACCGAGGCTTGTTTCTGTAGTGTAGTGGTCATCACGTTCGCCTTACACGCGAAAGGTCCCCAGTTCGAAACTGGGCAGAAACTGCTTTGCTCTTCAACCGCAGCCTTTGACATCGACAAGAACGGAGCTTTCTTGCTTGCTTTCCCATCTGCAAACCTGCTTTCGAGTTTGCTTGAACAAATCTTCTCTCGTAGTGCAATGCAATGCAATGCAATTCCATTTAATTACTGTACAAAGCATTGTAAAGTTTTTCTCCAACCTGTTTCCTATCATATGCCATTCTGTTTGAGAGTGTCGTTACCCCCTTCTGATCCTTCCACGAAAAGCATTACCGCATTCGCATTCCTTGCGCAGGCGGCCCGGTTCAAAGACAGGGAAGAAGCTGATGTGCTGGTGTCACAGTGCACCACGGATTCCTCAACTAGTCTGTCTGTCAAATGTATCCCAAAGTCGTCTCTGAAAGACCTCATTTGGAAGGTGTCTGTCGTTATTCAACGTGCGAGAATTGGCACCAGAGGTCCTGAATCATGTTTTGGAGCAGTTCGCACGTTAGTGGCTCATTCAATCAGCAACAGCAATGAAAAAAATTACACTCTCAGAGGAACCTCTGGACCTGTGCTTTCATAGCGTCGCTAGTATTAAGGTGCGCCCCGAGATCTAAGCCACGTTGGAACTGAAACGGAGGAATCGACAGAGAGGCGACAGAATGACATCGCATCCATTTGGTTTTCTTTACATCACTGACGAGCAGGAAAATGGAAACGGGGAGGGCGAGTGGGGAAGTGAGGCAGTTGCAGCTCTGGAGAACGTCCTTCTTTGTGATTCACTCAGCAACCAGAGACGTGACGGTGACTCAGGCGTGAGAGCTCTTCACATCGTGAACAAAAAGCAATCAAGGGCAGTTAGCACCTCTTCCGGAGTGGGGGTGGGGTGAGGTAATTACCTTCTGACTTCTGTTACTATGTTCAGAAACTGCCTTTTGGATTGAGGTGAACAGAAACTGCATTTCTAAAAAGCACCATGGAACTTGTTAAACTTTATTGAGTCGCGCTTTTTCATCGATTCACACACAGGTTTCCAACTCTTTTGGTATCGATGAGGCTCATGTCCAGGTGTGATAATCTCTGCAGCAAATTGCACGGTTAAGGTAAAAGGCAAGGAAAGTGACATCTCGAACCGGCCCCGAGGTCAGACCTTCCTCACAATGTAATCTGTCGTTCTCGGATTGTAATGCTACCTCCGGTTTTAGGGTGGAACATTCTTTGGGAACCTTATTCTGCAAAACAGACACAGTGACTGAAACTATGCTGCACGGTATGATTTGGGACACGGCCTGCTCAGCTTTGTGCATTTTCCCTGTAGTCCGGTGTGTTTCATGTTCCGTGTAAACGTGAAAGTTGTCCTGTTTCGAGCAATGGGTGAAATCATTTAGCAAAGCAAGAATCGAAATTGCAGTAATGTCAAGTAGCTCATGGTAATTTGACCCAATCATAACCGATCATATATTCCCACGCACTCACAGATACATTTGTAGCTGAATCCAGTCTGAGAAGATAGACTCAGTTTACCAGTGATTTTTGTCTGGATTGATGGGCTATCGTTAACTGCTGAGAAATTGATATTGTAGACGGGCACATCCCAGCAGCTGTGCGAGTCGGAAAGGGATCATTCAACCCTTTTCACGTCAGTTTGAATCTGTTGTTATGCAGGAACACAATTGGAAGTGCAAGAAAATGAACTCGCGGGCGTGCTGGTAGTGTGGCCGAGCGGTCTAAGGCGCTGGATTAAGGCTCCAGACTCGATAGAGGCGTGGGTTCGAATCCCACCGCTGCCATTTCTGCTGAACAGCTCCAACGGAACAGCTAGTTTAAATGCTGCTTCAATCCCTGCCTCATTTCTGTTTAAAAGAGAAGAAAAATGAGTTTGCTTCCCGGGGAATTGACTGCGGTGTGGAAAAGTGCCGAATTTTCCAAAGTGTCTGTGCTGTCGTGATCGTGTTCGCTTCCCGCACGGAAAATCGCCAGCAGCTCTACTGTTGCTTTCTGTTCCAGGCAAGTTGAGCTTTTACTGGAACCGAATGGAGACTGTTATTTCATCGTTGTTGCGAAACAGAGTCCTACGGTGACTCGACTCGTCGTTATTTGGTTTTCTGGCCAATGAGAAAATCGTTCCAATGTATTTCGATGTCATATGTTATTGAATTTCTCCCACTTCAGTCATTTCCGTCCTGGAGACATCGGAAGGGAAAGGTAATCTAATCGAGACTGTGATTGGTGAAATTCACTTTTTATGGCCCATTCTTATTATGTTCTTTCTTTGTCTCTTTGCAGCATTGTCTGGGAAGTGGTGGTGCACTCAGGCTCCAGTATGTTTGAAAGAGTAGTTTGGAATTGCCCTGTTGTTAGTTGTGTGATTACTGTATGGCTCATGCCCCCGGACTGTCTCACATTTAGCATTCATGCTCGCTGTGTCTGAAAATGCATTTGGTTTTCCAGTTTTGTTTGTGTTCCGTGTTAAATGCTTTCTGTTTTGCGATTCGCTCAATACATTACGAATTAACAGGGTTTCTGAGGTAACTTCCAGCTGAGAATCTGGGAAACTTTCACGGAGTATGGTCAGTCGGAGCAAAAGTAAGGAAGTCGTACGTTTCTGCAGTGTTTCACAATGCTACCTTTCCCGTGAGCAGTCGAACAGACTAAATGATTTTGCCACAGACTGCGACGGTAAGCTCCGCAAAAACGTAATTCTTTAAAGCAGGTGTAAGCAACACAACGTTATTGGGGTACACCGCGTGGAAACAGACACTTCGGTGTATCTCGTCCATGCTCACCACATCGCCAAAATTAAACAAGTCCCATTAAACAACGAGCTAACGGAAACAGAAAGGTGAAAGGTAGAATGGCTTCAACTTTCAGTGCTGGATGCCACTGAGCTGCAGCGGGGGCGACCGAGGCTTGTTTCTGTAGTGTAGTGGTCATCGCGTTCGCCTTACACGCGAAAGGTCCCCAGTTCGAAACTGGGCAGAAACTGCTTTGCTCTTCAACCGCAGCCTTTGACATCGACAAGAACGGAGCTTTCTTGCTTGCTTTCCCATCTGCAAACCTGCTTTCGAGTTTGCTTGAACAAATCTTCTCTCGTAGTGCAATGCAATTCCATTTAATTACTGTGCAAAGCATTGTAAAGTTTTTCTCCAACCTGTTTCCTATCATATGCCATTCTGTTTGAGAGTGTCGTTACCCCCTTCTGATCCTTCCACGAAAAGCATTACCGCATTCGCATTCCTTGCGCAGGCGGCCCGGTTCAAAGACAGGGAAGAAGCTGATGTGCTGGTGTCACAGTGCACCACGGATTCCTCAACTAGTCTGTCTGTCAAATGTATCCCAAAGTCGTCTCTGAAAGACCTCATTTGGAAGGTGTCTGTCGTTATTCAACGTGCGAGAATTGGCACCAGAGGTCCTGAATCATGTTTTGGAGCAGTTCGCACGTTAGTGGCTCATTCAATCAGCAACAGCAATGAAAAAAATTACACTCTCAGAGGAACCTCTGGACCTGTGCTTTCATAGCGTCGCTAGTATTAAGGTGCGCCCCGAGATCTAAGCCACGTTGGAACTGAAACGGAGGAATCGACAGAGAGGCGACAGAATGACATCGCATCCATTTGGTTTTCTTTACATCACTGACGAGCAGGAAAATGGAAACGGGGAGGGCGAGTGGGGAAGTGAGGCAGATGCAGCTCTGGAGAACGTCCTTCTTTGTGATTCACTCAGCAACCAGAGACGTGACGGTGACTCAGGCGTGAGAGCTCTTCACATCGTGAACAAAAAGCAATCAAGGGCAGTTAGCACCTCTTCCGGAGTGGGGGTGGGGTGAGGTAATTACCTTCTGACTTCTGTTACTATGTTCAGAAACTGCCTTTTGGATTGAGGTGAACAGAAACTGCATTTCTAAAAAGCACCATGGAACTTGTTAAACTTTATTGAGTCGCGCTTTTTCATCGATTCACACACAGGTTTCCAACTCTTTTGGTATCGATGAGGCTCATGTCCAGGTGGGATAATCTCTGCAGCAAATTGCACGGTTAAGGTAAAAGGCAAGGAAAGTGACATCTCGAACCGGCCCCGAGGTCAGACCTTCCTCACAATGTAATCTGTCGTTCTCGGATTGTAATGCTACCTCCGGTTTTAGGGTGGAACATTCTTTGGGAACCTTATTCTGCAAAACAGACACAGTGACTGAAACTATGCTGCACGGTATGATTTGGGACACGGCCTGCTCAGCTTTGTGCATTTTCCCTGTAGTCCGGTGTGTTTCATGTTCCGTGTAAACGTGAAAGTTGTCCTGTTTCGAGCAATGGGTGAAATCATTTAGCAAAGCAAGAATCGAAATTGCAGTAATGTCAAGTAGCTCATGGTAATTTGACCCAATCATAACCGATCATATATTCCCACGCACTCACAGATACATTTGTAGCTGAATCCAGTCTGAGAAGATAGACTCAGTTTACCAGTGATTTTTGTCTGGATTGATGGGCTATCGTTAACTGCTGAGAAATTGATATTGTAGACGGGCACATCCCAGCAGCTGTGCGAGTCGGAGAGGGATCATTCAACCCTTTTCACGTCAGTTTGAATCTGTTGTTATGCAGGAACACAATTGGAAGTGCAAGAAAATGAACTCGCGGGCGTGCTGGTAGTGTGGCCGAGCGGTCTAAAGCGCTGGATTAAGGCTCCAGACTCGATAGAGGCGTGGGTTCGAATCCCACCGCTGCCATTTCTGCTGAACAGCTCCAACGGAACAGCTGGTTTAAATGCTGCTTCAATCCCTGCCTCATTTCTCTTTAAAACAGAAGAAAAATGAGTTTGCTTCCCGGGGAATTGACTGCGGTGTGGAAAAGTGCCGAATTTTCCAAAGTGTCTGTGCTGTCGTGATCGTGTTCGCTTCCCGCACGGAAAATCGCCAGCAGCTCTACTGTTGCTTTCTGTTCCAGGCAAGTTGAGCTTTTACTGGAACCGAATGGAGACTGTTATTTCATCGTTGTTGCGAAACAGAGTCCTACGGTGACTCGACTCGTCGTTATTTGGTTTTCTGGCCAATGAGAAAATCGTTCCAATGTATTTCGATGTCATATGTTATTGAATTTCTCCCACTTCAGTCATTTCCGTCCTGGAGACATCGGAAGCGAAAGGGAATCTAATCGAGACTGTGATTGGTGAAATTCACTTTTTATGGCCCATTCTTATTATGTTCTTTCTTTGTCTCTTTGCAGCATTGTCTGGGAAGTGGTGGTGCACTCAGGCTCCAGTATGTTTGAAAGAGTAGTTTGGAATTGCCCTGTTGTTAGTTGTGTGATTACTGTATGGCTCATGCCCCCGGACTGTCTCACATTTAGCATTCATGCTCGCTGTGTCTGAAAATGCATTTGGTTTTCCAGTTTTGTTTGTGTTCCGTGTTAAATGCTTTCTGTTTTGCGATTCGCTCAATACATTACGAATTAACAGGGTTTCTGAGGTAACTTCCAGCTGAGAATCTGGGAAACTTTCACGGAGTATGGTCAGTCGGAGCAAAAGTAAGGAAGTCGTCTGTTTCTGCAGTGTTTCACAATGCTACCTTTCCCGTGAGCAGTCGAACAGACTAAATGATTTTGCCACAGACTGCGACGGTAAGCTCCGCAAAAACGTAATTCTTTAAAGCAGGTGTAAGCAACACAACGTTATTGGGGTACACCGCGTGGAAACAGACACTTCGGTGTATCTCGTCCATGCTCACCACATCGCCAAAATTAAACAAGTCCCATTAAACAACGAGCTAACGGAAACAGAAAGGTGAAAGGGAGAATGGCTTCAACTTTCAGTGCTGGATGCCACTGAGCTGCAGCGGGTGCGACCGAGGCTTGTTTCTGTAGTGTAGTGGTCATCACGTTCGCCTTACATGCGAAAGGTCCCCAGTTCGAAACTGGGCAAAAACTGCTTTGCTCTTCAACCGCAGCCTTTGACATCGACAAGAACGGAGCTTTCTTGCTTGCTTTCCCATCTGCAAACCTGCTTTCGAGTTTGCTTGAACAAATCTTCTCTCGTAGTGCAATGCAATTCCATTTAATTACTGTGCAAAGCATTGTAAAGTTTTTCTCCAACCTGTTTCCTATCATATGCCATTCTGTTTGAGAGTGTCGTTACCCCCTTCTGATCCTTCCACGAAAAGCATTACCGCATTCGCATTCCTTGCGCAGGCGGCCCGGTTCAAAGACAGGGAAGAAGCTGATGTGCTGGTGTCACAGTGCACCACGGATTCCTCAACTAGTCTGTCTGTCAAATGTATCCCAAAGTCGTCTCTGAAAGACCTCATTTGGAAGGTGTCTGTCGTTATTCAACGTGCGAGAATTGGCACCAGAGGTCCTGAATCATGTTTTGGAGCAGTTCGCACGTTAGTGGCTCATTCAATCAGCAACAGCAATGAAAAAAATTACACTCTCAGAGGAACCTCTGGACCTGTGCTTTCATAGCGTCGCTAGTATTAAGGTGCGCCCCGAGATCTAAGCCACGTTGGAACTGAAACGGAGGAATCGACAGAGAGGCGACAGAATGACATCGCATCCATTTGGTTTTCTTTACATCACTGACGAGCAGGAAAATGGAAACGGGGAGGGCGAGTGGGGAAGTGAGGCAGTTGCAGCTCTGGAGAACGTCCTTCTTTGTGATTCACTCAGCAACCAGAGACGTGACGGTGACTCAGGCGTGAGAGCTCTTCACATCGTGAACAAAAAGCAATCAAGGGCAGTTAGCACCTCTTCCGGAGTGGGGGTGGGGTGAGGTAATTACCTTCTGACTTCTGTTACTATGTTCAGAAACTGCCTTTTGGATTGAGGTGAACAGAAACTGCATTTCTAAAAAGCACCATGGAACTTGTTAAACTTTATTGAGTCGCGCTTTTTCATCGATTCACACACAGGTTTCCAACTCTTTTGGTATCGATGAGGCTCATGTCCAGGTGGGATAATCTCTGCAGCAAATTGCACGGTTAAGGTAAAAGGCAAGGAAAGTGACATCTCGAACCGGCCCCGAGGTCAGACCTTCCTCACAATGTAATCTGTCGTTCTCGGATTGTAATGCTACCTCCGGTTTTAGGGTGGAACATTCTTTGGGAACCTTATTCTGCAAAACAGACACAGTGACTGAAACTATGCTGCACGGTATGATTTGGGACACGGCCTGCTCAGCTTTGTGCATTTTCCCTGTAGTCCGGTGTGTTTCATGTTCCGTGTAAACGTGAAAGTTGTCCTGTTTCGAGCAATGGGTGAAATCATTTAGCAAAGCAAGAATCGAAATTGCAGTAATGTCAAGTAGCTCATGGTAATTTGACCCAATCATAACCGATCATATATTCCCACGCACTCACAGATACATTTGTAGCTGAATCCAGTCTGAGAAGATAGACTCAGTTTACCAGTGATTTTTGTCTGGATTGATGGGCTATCGTTAACTGCTGAGAAATTGATATTGTAGACGGGCACATCCCAGCAGCTGTGCGAGTCGGAAAGGGATCATTCAACCCTTTTCACGTCAGTTTGAATCTGTTGTTATGCAGGAACACAATTGGAAGTGCAAGAAAATGAACTCGCGGGCGTGCTGGTAGTGTGGCCGAGCGGTCTAAGGCGCTGGATTAAGGCTCCAGACTCGATAGAGGCGTGGGTTCGAATCCCACCGCTGCCATTTCTGCTGAACAGCTCCAACGGAACAGCTGGTTTAAATGCTGCTTCAATCCCTGCCTCATTTCTGTTTAAAAGAGAAGAAAAATGAGTTTGCTTCCCGGGGAATTGACTGCGGTGTGGAAAAGTGCCGAATTTTCCAAAGTGTCTGTGCTGTCGTGATCGTGTTCGCTTCCCGCACGGAAAATCGCCAGCAGCTCTACTGTTGCTTTCTGTTCCAGGCAAGTTGAGCTTTTACTGGAACCGAATGGAGACTGTTATTTCATCGTTGTTGCGAAACAGAGTCCTACGGTGACTCGACTCGTCGTTATTTGGTTTTCTGGCCAATGAGAAAATCGTTCCAATGTATTTCGATGTCATATGTTATTGAATTTCTCCCACTTCAGTCATTTCCGTCCTGGAGACATCGGAAGGGAAAGGTAATCTAATCGAGACTGTGATTGGTGAAATTCACTTTTTATGGCCCATTCTTATTATGTTCTTTCTTTGTCTCTTTGCAGCATTGTCTGGGAAGTGGTGGTGCACTCAGGCTCCAGTATGTTTGAAAGAGTAGTTTGGAATTGCCCTGTTGTTAGTTGTGTGATTACTGTATGGCTCATGCCCCCGGACTGTCTCACATTTAGCATTCATGCTCGCTGTGTCTGAAAATGCATTTGGTTTTCCAGTTTTGTTTGTGTTCCGTGTTAAATGCTTTCTGTTTTGCGATTCGCTCAATACATTACGAATTAACAGGGTTTCTGAGGTAACTTCCAGCTGAGAATCTGGGAAACTTTCACGGAGTATGGTCAGTCGGAGCAAAAGTAAGGAAGTCGTACGTTTCTGCAGTGTTTCACAATGCTACCTTTCCCGTGAGCAGTCGAACAGACTAAATGATTTTGCCACAGACTGCGACGGTAAGCTCCGCAAAAACGTAATTCTTTAAAGCAGGTGTAAGCAACACAACGTTATTGGGGTACACCGCGTGGAAACAGACACTTCGGTGTATCTCGTCCATGCTCACCACATCGCCAAAATTAAACAAGTCCCATTAAACAACGAGCTAACGGAAACAGAAAGGTGAAAGGTAGAATGGCTTCAACTTTCAGTGCTGGATGCCACTGAGCTGCAGCGGGGGCGACCGAGGCTTGTTTCTGTAGTGTAGTGGTCATCACGTTCGCCTTACACGCGAAAGGTCCCCAGTTCGAAACTGGGCAGAAACTGCTCTGCTCTTCAACCGCAGCCTTTGACATCGACAAGAACGGAGCTTTCTTGCTTGCTTTCCCATCTGCAAACCTGCTTTCGAGTTTGCTTGAACAAATCTTCTCTCGTAGTGCAATGCAATGCAATGCAATTCCATTTAATTACTGTGCAAAGCATTGTAAAGTTTTTCTCCAACCTGTTTCCTATCATATGCCATTCTGTTTGAGAGTGTCGTTACCCCCTTCTGATCCTTCCACGAAAAGCATTACCGCATTCGCATTCCTTGCGCAGGCGGCCCGGTTCAAAGACAGGGAAGAAGCTGATGTGCTGGTGTCACAGTGCACCACGGATTCCTCAACTAGTCTGTCTGTCAAATGTATCCCAAAGTCGTCTCTGAAAGACCTCATTTGGAAGGTGTCTGTCGTTATTCAACGTGCGAGAATTGGCACCAGAGGTCCTGAATCATGTTTTGGAGCAGTTCGCACGTTAGTGGCTCATTCAATCAGCAACAGCAATGAAAAAAATTACACTCTCAGAGGAACCTCTGGACCTGTGCTTTCATAGCGTCGCTAGTATTAAGGTGCGCCCCGAGATCTAAGCCACGTTGGAACTGAAACGGAGGAATCGACAGAGAGGCGACAGAATGACATCGCATCCATTTGGTTTTCTTTACATCACTGACGAGCAGGAAAATGGAAACGGGGAGGGCGAGTGGGGAAGTGAGGCAGTTGCAGCTCTGGAGAACGTCCTTCTTTGTGATTCACTCAGCAACCAGAGACGTGACGGTGACTCAGGCGTGAGAGCTCTTCACATCGTGAACAAAAAGCAATCAAGGGCAGTTAGCACCTCTTCCGGAGTGGGGGTGGGGTGAGGTAATTACCTTCTGACTTCTGTTACTATGTTCAGAAACTGCCTTTTGGATTGAGGTGAACAGAAACTGCATTTCTAAAAAGCACCATGGAACTTGTTAAACTTTATTGAGTCGCGCTTTTTCATCGATTCACACACAGGTTTCCAACTCTTTTGGTATCGATGAGGCTCATGTCCAGGTGTGATAATCTCTGCAGCAAATTGCACGGTTAAGGTAAAAGGCAAGGAAAGTGACATCTCGAACCGGCCCCGAGGTCAGACCTTCCTCACAATGTAATCTGTCGTTCTCGGATTGTAATGCTACCTCCGGTTTTAGGGTGGAACATTCTTTGGGAACCTTATTCTGCAAAACAGACACAGTGACTGAAACTATGCTGCACGGTATGATTTGGGACACGGCCTGCTCAGCTTTGTGCATTTTCCCTGTAGTCCGGTGTGTTTCATGTTCCGTGTAAACGTGAAAGTTGTCCTGTTTCGAGCAATGGGTGAAATCATTTAGCAAAGCAAGAATCGAAATTGCAGTAATGTCAAGTAGCTCATGGTAATTTGACCCAATCATAACCGATCATATATTCCCACGCACTCACAGATACATTTGTAGCTGAATCCAGTCTGAGAAGATAGACTCAGTTTACCAGTGATTTTTGTCTGGATTGATGGGCTATCGTTAACTGCTGAGAAATTGATATTGTAGACGGGCACATCCCAGCAGCTGTGCGAGTCGGAGAGGGATCATTCAACCCTTTTCACGTCAGTTTGAATCTGTTGTTATGCAGGAACACAATTGGAAGTGCAAGAAAATGGACTCGCGGGCGTGCTGGTAGTGTGGCCGAGCGGTCTAAGGCGCTGGATTAAGGCTCCAGACTCGATAGAGGCGTGGGTTCGAATCCCACCGCTGCCATTTCTGCTGAACAGCTCCAACGGAACAGCTGGTTTAAATGCTGCTTCAATCCCTGCCTCATTTCTGTTTAAAACAGAAGGAAAATGAGTTTGCTTCCCGGGGAATTGACTGCGGTGTGGAAAAGTGCCGAATTTTCCAAAGTGTCTGTGCTGTCGTGATCGTGTTCGCTTCCCGCACGGAAAATCGCCAGCAGCTCTACTGTTGCTTTCTGTTCCAGGCAAGTTGAGCTTTTACTGGAACCGAATGGAGACTGTTATTTCATCGTTGTTGCGAAACAGAGTCCTACGGTGACTCGACTCGTCGTTATTTGGTTTTCTGGCCAATGAGAAAATCGTTCCAATGTATTTCGATGTCATATGTTATTGAATTTCTCCCACTTCAGTCATTTCCGTCCTGGAGACATCGGAAGGGAAAGGTAATCTAATCGAGACTGTGATTGGTGAAATTCACTTTTTATGGCCCATTCTTATTATGTTCTTTCTTTGTCTCTTTGCAGCATTGTCTGGGAAGTGGTGGTGCACTCAGGCTCCAGTATGTTTGAAAGAGTAGTTTGGAATTGCCCTGTTGTTAGTTGTGTGATTACTGTATGGCTCATGCCCCCGGACTGTCTCACATTTAGCATTCATGCTCGCTGTGTCTGAAAATGCATTTGGTTTTCCAGTTTTGTTTGTGTTCCGTGTTAAATGCTTTCTGTTTTGCGATTCGCTCAATACATTACGAATTAACAGGGTTTCTGAGGTAACTTCCAGCTGAGAATCTGGGAAACTTTCACGGAGTATGGTCAGTCGGAGCAAAAGTAAGGAAGTCGTACGTTTCTGCAGTGTTTCACAATGCTACCTTTCCCGTGAGCAGTCGAACAGACTAAATGATTTTGCCACAGACTGCGACGGTAAGCTCCGCAAAAACGTAATTCTTTAAAGCAGGTGTAAGCAACACAACGTTATTGGGGTACACCGCGTGGAAACAGACACTTCGGTGTATCTCGTCCATGCTCACCACATCGCCAAAATTAAACAAGTCCCATTAAACAACGAGCTAACGGAAACAGAAAGGTGAAAGGTAGAATGGCTTCAACTTTCAGTGCTGGATGCCACTGAGCTGCAGCGGGGGCGACCGAGGCTTGTTTCTGTAGTGTAGTGGTCATCACGTTCGCCTTACACGCGAAAGGTCCCCAGTTCGAAACTGGGCAGAAACTGCTCTGCTCTTCAACCGCAGCCTTTGACATCGACAAGAACGGAGCTTTCTTGCTTGCTTTCCCATCTGCAAACCTGCTTTCGAGTTTGCTTGAACAAATCTTCTCTCGTAGTGCAATGCAATTCCATTTAATTACTGTGCAAAGCATTGTAAAGTTTTTCTCCAACCTGTTTCCTATCATATGCCATTCTGTTTGAGAGTGTCGTTACCCCCTTCTGATCCTTCCACGAAAAGCATTACCGCATTCGCATTCCTTGCGCAGGCGGCCCGGTTCAAAGACAGGGAAGAAGCTGATGTGCTGGTGTCACAGTGCACCACGGATTCCTCAACTAGTCTGTCTGTCAAATGTATCCCAAAGTCGTCTCTGAAAGACCTCATTTGGAAGGTGTCTGTCGTTATTCAACGTGCGAGAATTGGCACCAGAGGTCCTGAATCATGTTTTGGAGCAGTTCGCACGTTAGTGGCTCATTCAATCAGCAACAGCAATGAAAAAAATTACACTCTCAGAGGAACCTCTGGACCTGTGCTTTCATAGCGTCGCTAGTATTAAGGTGCGCCCCGAGATCTAAGCCACGTTGGAACTGAAACGGAGGAATCGACAGAGAGGCGACAGAATGACATCGCATCCATTTGGTTTTCTTTACATCACTGACGAGCAGGAAAATGGAAACGGGGAGGGCGAGTGGGGAAGTGAGGCAGTTGCAGCTCTGGAGAACGTCCTTCTTTGTGATTCACTCAGCAACCAGAGACGTGACGGTGACTCAGGCGTGAGAGCTCTTCACATCGTGAACAAAAAGCAATCAAGGGCAGTTAGCACCTCTTCCGGAGTGGGGGTGGGGTGAGGTAATTACCTTCTGACTTCTGTTACTATGTTCAGAAACTGCCTTTTGGATTGAGGTGAACAGAAACTGCATTTCTAAAAAGCACCATGGAACTTGTTAAACTTTATTGAGTCGCGCTTTTTCATCGATTCACACACAGGTTTCCAACTCTTTTGGTATCGATGAGGCTCATGTCCAGGTGTGATAATCTCTGCAGCAAATTGCACGGTTAAGGTAAAAGGCAAGGAAAGTGACATCTCGAACCGGCCCCGAGGTCAGACCTTCCTCACAATGTAATCTGTCGTTCTCGGATTGTAATGCTACCTCCGGTTTTAGGGTGGAACATTCTTTGGGAACCTTATTCTGCAAAACAGACACAGTGACTGAAACTATGCTGCACGGTATGATTTGGGACACGGCCTGCTCAGCTTTGTGCATTTTCCCTGTAGTCCGGTGTGTTTCATGTTCCGTGTAAACGTGAAAGTTGTCCTGTTTCGAGCAATGGGTGAAATCATTTAGCAAAGCAAGAATCGAAATTGCAGTAATGTCAAGTAGCTCATGGTAATTTGACCCAATCATAACCGATCATATATTCCCACGCACTCACAGATACATTTGTAGCTGAATCCAGTCTGAGAAGATAGACTCAGTTTACCAGTGATTTTTGTCTGGATTGATGGGCTATCGTTAACTGCTGAGAAATTGATATTGTAGACGGGCACATCCCAGCAGCTGTGCGAGTCGGAGAGGGATCATTCAACCCTTTTCACGTCAGTTTGAATCTGTTGTTATGCAGGAACACAATTGGAAGTGCAAGAAAATGGACTCGCGGGCGTGCTGGTAGTGTGGCCGAGCGGTCTAAGGCGCTGGATTAAGGCTCCAGACTCGATAGAGGCGTGGGTTCGAATTCCACCGCGGCCATTTCTGCTGAACAGCTCCAACGGAACAGCTGGTTTAAATGCTGCTTCAATCCCTGCCTCATTTCTGTTTAAAACAGAAGAAAAATGAGTTTGCTTCCCGGGGAATTGACTGCGGTGTGGAAAAGTGCCGAATTTTCCAAAGTGTCTGTGCTGTCGTGATCGTGTTCGCTTCCCGCACGGAAAATCGCCAGCAGCTCTACTGTTGCTTTCTGTTCCAGGCAAGTTGAGCTTTTACTGGAACCGAATGGAGACTGTTATTTCATCGTTGTTGCGAAACAGAGTCCTACGGTGACTCGACTCGTCGTTATTTGGTTTTCTGGCCAATGAGAAAATCGTTCCAATGTATTTCGATGTCATATGTTATTGAATTTCTCCCACTTCAGTCATTTCCGTCCTGGAGACATCGGAAGGGAAAGGTAATCTAATCGAGACTGTGATTGGTGAAATTCACTTTTTATGGCCCATTCTTATTATGTTCTTTCTTTGTCTCTTTGCAGCATTGTCTGGGAAGTGGTGGTGCACTCAGGCTCCAGTATGTTTGAAAGAGTAGTTTGGAATTGCCCTGTTGTTAGTTGTGTGATTACTGTATGGCTCATGCCCCCGGACTGTCTCACATTTAGCATTCATGCTCGCTGTGTCTGAAAATGCATTTGGTTTTCCAGTTTTGTTTGTGTTCCGTGTTAAATGCTTTCTGTTTTGCGATTCGCTCAATACATTACGAATTAACAGGGTTTCTGAGGTAACTTCCAGCTGAGAATCTGGGAAACTTTCACGGAGTATGGTCAGTCGGAGCAAAAGTAAGGAAGTCGTACGTTTCTGCAGTGTTTCACAATGCTACCTTTCCCGTGAGCAGTCGAACAGACTAAATGATTTTGCCACAGACTGCGACGGTAAGCTCCGCAAAAACGTAATTCTTTAAAGCAGGTGTAAGCAACACAACGTTATTGGGGTACACCGCGTGGAAACAGACACTTCGGTGTATCTCGTCCATGCTCACCACATCGCCAAAATTAAACAAGTCCCATTAAACAACGAGCTAACGGAAACAGAAAGGTGAAAGGTAGAATGGCTTCAACTTTCAGTGCTGGATGCCACTGAGCTGCAGCGGGGGCGACCGAGGCTTGTTTCTGTAGTGTAGTGGTCATCACGTTCGCCTTACACGCGAAAGGTCCCCAGTTCGAAACTGGGCAGAAACTGCTTTGCTCTTCAACCGCAGCCTTTGACATCGACAAGAACGGTGCTTTCTTGCTTGCTTTCCCATCTGCAAACCTGCTTTCGAGTTTGCTTGAACAAATCTTCTCTCGTAGTGCAATGCAATTCCATTTAATTACTGTGCAAAGCATTGTAAAGTTTTTCTCCAACCTGTTTCCTATCATATGCCATTCTGTTTGAGAGTGTCGTTACCCCCTTCTGATCCTTCCACGAAAAGCATTACCGCATTCGCATTCCTTGCGCAGGCGGCCCGGTTCAAAGACAGGGAAGAAGCTGATGTGCTGGTGTCACAGTGCACCACGGATTCCTCAACTAGTCTGTCTGTCAAATGTATCCCAAAGTCGTCTCTGAAAGACCTCATTTGGAAGGTGTCTGTCGTTATTCAACGTGCGAGAATTGGCACCAGAGGTCCTGAATCATGTTTTGGAGCAGTTCGCACGTTAGTGGCTCATTCAATCAGCAACAGCAATGAAAAAAATTACACTCTCAGAGGAACCTCTGGACCTGTGCTTTCATAGCGTCGCTAGTATTAAGGTGCGCCCCGAGATCTAAGCCACGTTGGAACTGAAACGGAGGAATCGACAGAGAGGCGACAGAATGACATCGCATCCATTTGGTTTTCTTTACATCACTGACGAGCAGGAAAATGGAAACGGGGAGGGCGAGTGGGGAAGTGAGGCAGTTGCAGCTCTGGAGAACGTCCTTCTTTGTGATTCACTCAGCAACCAGAGACGTGACGGTGACTCAGGCGTGAGAGCTCTTCACATCGTGAACAAAAAGCAATCAAGGGCAGTTAGCACCTCTTCCGGAGTGGGGGTGGGGTGAGGTAATTACCTTCTGACTTCTGTTACTATGTTCAGAAACTGCCTTTTGGATTGAGGTGAACAGAAACTGCATTTCTAAAAAGCACCATGGAACTTGTTAAACTTTATTGAGTCGCGCTTTTTCATCGATTCACACACAGGTTTCCAACTCTTTTGGTATCGATGAGGCTCATGTCCAGGTGGGATAATCTCTGCAGCAAATTGCACGGTTAAGGTAAAAGGCAAGGAAAGTGACATCTCGAACCGGCCCCGAGGTCAGACCTTCCTCACAATGTAATCTGTCGTTCTCGGATTGTAATGCTACCTCCGGTTTTAGGGTGGAACATTCTTTGGGAACCTTATTCTGCAAAACAGACACAGTGACTGAAACTATGCTGCACGGTATGATTTGGGACACGGCCTGCTCAGCTTTGTGCATTTTCCCTGTAGTCCGGTGTGTTTCATGTTCCGTGTAAACGTGAAAGTTGTCCTGTTTCGAACAATGGGTGAAATCATTTAGCAAAGCAAGAATCGAAATTGCAGTAATGTCAAGTAGCTCATGGTAATTTGACCCAATCATAACCGATCATATATTCCCACGCACTCACAGATACATTTGTAGCTGAATCCAGTCTGAGAAGATAGACTCAGTTTACCAGTGATTTTTGTCTGGATTGATGGGCTATCGTTAACTGCTGAGAAATTGATATTGTAGACGGGCACATCCCAGCAGCTGTGCGAGTCGGAGAGGGATCATTCAACCCTTTTCACGTCAGTTTGAATCTGTTGTTATGCAGGAACACAATTGGAAGTGCAAGAAAATGAACTCGCGGGCGTGCTGGTAGTGTGGCCGAGCGGTCTAAGGCGCTGGATTAAGGCTCCAGACTCGATAGAGGCGTGGGTTCGAATCCCACCGCTGCCATTTCTGCTGAACAGCTCCAACGGAACAGCTGGTTTAAATGCTGCTTCAATCCCTGCCTCATTTCTCTTTAAAACAGAAGAAAAATGAGTTTGCTTCCCGGGGAATTGACTGCGGTGTGGAAAAGTGCCGAATTTTCCAAAGTGTCTGTGCTGTCGTGATCGTGTTCGCTTCCCGCACGGAAAATCGCCAGCAGCTCTACTGTTGCTTTCTGTTCCAGGCAAGTTGAGCTTTTACTGGAACCGAATGGAGACTGTTATTTCATCGTTGTTGCGAAACAGAGTCCTACGGTGACTCGACTCGTCGTTATTTGGTTTTCTGGCCAATGAGAAAATCGTTCCAATGTATTTCGATGTCATATGTTATTGAATTTCTCCCACTTCAGTCATTTCCGTCCTGGAGACATCGGAAGCGAAAGGTAATCTAATCGAGACTGTGATTGGTGAAATTCACTTTTTATGGCCCATTCTTATTATGTTCTTTCTTTGTCTCTTTGCAGCATTGTCTGGGAAGTGGTGGTGCACTCAGGCTCCAGTATGTTTGAAAGAGTAGTTTGGAATTGCCCTGTTGTTAGTTGTGTGATTACTGTATGGCTCATGCCCCCGGACTGTCTCACATTTAGCATTCATGCTCGCTATGTCTGAAAATGCATTTGGTTTTCCAGTTTTGTTTGTGTTCCGTGTTAAATGCTTTCTGTTTTGCGATTCGCTCAATACATTACGAATTAACAGGGTTTCTGAGGTAACTTCCAGCTGAGAATCTGGGAAACTTTCACGGAGTATGGTCAGTCGGAGCAAAAGTAAGGAAGTCGTACGTTTCTGCAGTGTTTCACAATGCTACCTTTCCCGTGAGCAGTCGAACAGACTAAATGATTTTGCCACAGACTGCGACGGTAAGCTCCGCAAAAACGTAATTCTTTAAAGCAGGTGTAAGCAACACAACGTTATTGGGGTACACCGCGTGGAAACAGACACTTCGGTGTATCTCGTCCATGCTCACCACATCGCCAAAATTAAACAAGTCCCATTAAACAACGAGCTAACGGAAACAGAAAGGTGAAAGGTAGAATGGCTTCAACTTTCAGTGCTGGATGCCACTGAGCTGCAGCGGGGGCGACCGAGGCTTGTTTCTGTAGTGTAGTGGTCATCACGTTCGCCTTACACGCGAAAGGTCCCCAGTTCGAAACTGGGCAGAAACTGCTCTGCTCTTCAACCGCAGCCTTTGACATCGACAAGAACGGAGCTTTCTTGCTTGCTTTCCCATCTGCAAACCTGCTTTCGAGTTTGCTTGAACAAATCTTCTCTCGTAGTGCAATGCAATGCAATGCAATTCCATTTAATTACTGTGCAAAGCATTGTAAAGTTTTTCTCCAACCTGTTTCCTATCATATGCCATTCTGTTTGAGAGTGTCGTTACCCCCTTCTGATCCTTCCACGAAAAGCATTACCGCATTCGCATTCCTTGCGCAGGCGGCCCGGTTCAAAGACAGGGAAGAAGCTGATGTGCTGGTGTCACAGTGCACCACGGATTCCTCAACTAGTCTGTCTGTCAAATGTATCCCAAAGTCGTCTCTGAAAGACCTCATTTGGAAGGTGTCTGTCGTTATTCAACGTGCGAGAATTGGCACCAGAGGTCCTGAATCATGTTTTGGAGCAGTTCGCACGTTAGTGGCTCATTCAATCAGCAACAGCAATGAAAAAAATTACACTCTCAGAGGAACCTCTGGACCTGTGCTTTCATAGCGTCGCTAGTATTAAGGTGCGCCCCGAGATCTAAGCCACGTTGGAACTGAAACGGAGGAATCGACAGAGAGGCGACAGAATGACATCGCATCCATTTGGTTTTCTTTACATCACTGACGAGCAGGAAAATGGAAACGGGGAGGGCGAGTGGGGAAGTGAGGCAGTTGCAGCTCTGGAGAACGTCCTTCTTTGTGATTCACTCAGCAACCAGAGACGTGACGGTGACTCAGGCGTGAGAGCTCTTCACATCGTGAACAAAAAGCAATCAAGGGCAGTTAGCACCTCTTCCGGAGTGGGGGTGGGGTGAGGTAATTACCTTCTGACTTCTGTTACTATGTTCAGAAACTGCCTTTTGGATTGAGGTGAACAGAAACTGCATTTCTAAAAAGCACCATGGAACTTGTTAAACTTTATTGAGTCGCGCTTTTTCATCGATTCACACACAGGTTTCCAACTCTTTTGGTATCGATGAGGCTCATGTCCAGGTGGGATAATCTCTGCAGCAAATTGCACGGTTAAGGTAAAAGGCAAGGAAAGTGACATCTCGAACCGGCCCCGAGGTCAGACCTTCCTCACAATGTAATCTGTCGTTCTCGGATTGTAATGCTACCTCCGGTTTTAGGGTGGAACATTCTTTGGGAACCTTATTCTGCAAAACAGACACAGTGACTGAAACTATGCTGCACGGTATGATTTGGGACACGGCCTGCTCAGCTTTGTGCATTTTCCCTGTAGTCCGGTGTGTTTCATGTTCCGTGTAAACGTGAAAGTTGTCCTGTTTCGAGCAATGGGTGAAATCATTTAGCAAAGCAAGAATCGAAATTGCAGTAATGTCAAGTAGCTCATGGTAATTTGACCCAATCATAACCGATCATATATTCCCACGCACTCACAGATACATTTGTAGCTGAATCCAGTCTGAGAAGATAGACTCAGTTTACCAGTGATTTTTGTCTGGATTGATGGGCTATCGTTAACTGCTGAGAAATTGATATTGTAGACGGGCACATCCCAGCAGCTGTGCGAGTCGGAGAGGGATCATTCAACCCTTTTCACGTCAGTTTGAATCTGTTGTTATGCAGGAACACAATTGGAAGTGCAAGAAAATGGACTCGCGGGCGTGCTGGTAGTGTGGCCGAGCGGTCTAAGGCGCTGGATTAAGGCTCCAGACTCGATAGAGGCGTGGGTTCGAATCCCACCGCTGCCATTTCTGCTGAACAGCTCCAACGGAACAGCTGGCTTAAATGCTGCTTCAATCCCTGCCTCATTTCTGTTTAAAACAGAAGGAAAATGAGTTTGCTTCCCGGGGAATTGACTGCGGTGTGGAAAAGTGCCGAATTTTCCAAAGTGTCTGTGCTGTCGTGATCGTGTTCGCTTCCCGCACGGAAAATCGCCAGCAGCTCTACTGTTGCTTTCTGTTCCAGGCAAGTTGAGCTTTTACTGGAACCGAATGGAGACTGTTATTTCATCCTTGTTGCGAAACAGAGTCCTACGGTGACTCGACTCGTCGTTATTTGGTTTTCTGGCCAATGAGAAAATCGTTCCAATGTATTTCGATGTCATATGTTATTGAATTTCTCCCACTTCAGTCATTTCCGTCCTGGAGACATCGGAAGGGAAAGGTAATCTAATCGAGACTGTGATTGGTGAAATTCACTTTTTATGGCCCATTCTTATTATGTTCTTTCTTTGTCTCTTTGCAGCATTGTCTGGGAAGTGGTGGTGCACTCAGGCTCCAGTATGTTTGAAAGAGTAGTTTGGAATTGCCCTGTTGTTAGTTGTGTGATTACTGTATGGCTCATGCCCCCGGACTGTCTCACATTTAGCATTCATGCTCGCTATGTCTGAAAATGCATTTGGTTTTCCAGTTTTGTTTGTGTTCCGTGTTAAATGCTTTCTGTTTTGCGATTCGCTCAATACATTACGAATTAACAGGGTTTCTGAGGTAACTTCCAGCTGAGAATCTGGGAAACTTTCACGGAGTATGGTCAGTCGGAGCAAAAGTAAGGAAGTCGTACGTTTCTGCAGTGTTTCACAATGCTACCTTTCCCGTGAGCAGTCGAACAGACTAAATGATTTTGCCACAGACTGCGACGGTAAGCTCCGCAAAAACGTAATTCTTTAAAGCAGGTGTAAGCAACACAACGTTATTGGGGTACACCGCGTGGAAACAGACACTTCGGTGTATCTCGTCCATGCTCACCACATCGCCAAAATTAAACAAGTCCCATTAAACAACGAGCTAACGGAAACAGAAAGGTGAAAGGTAGAATGGCTTCAACTTTCAGTGCTGGATGCCACTGAGCTGCAGCGGGGGCGACCGAGGCTTGTTTCTGTAGTGTAGTGGTCATTACGTTCGCCTTACACGCGAAAGGTCCCCAGTTCGAAACTGGGCAGAAACTGCTCTGCTCTTCAACCGCAGCCTTTGACATCGACAAGAACGGAGCTTTCTTGCTTGCTTTCCCATCTGCAAACCTGCTTTCGAGTTTGCTTGAACAAATCTTCTCTCGTAGTGCAATGCAATGCAATGCAATTCCATTTAATTACTGTGCAAAGCATTGTAAAGTTTTTCTCCAACCTGTTTCCTATCATATGCCATTCTGTTTGAGAGTGTCGTTACCCCCTTCTGATCCTTCCACGAAAAGCATTACCGCATTCGCATTCCTTGCGCAGGCGGCCCGGTTCAAAGACAGGGAAGAAGCTGATGTGCTGGTGTCACAGTGCACCACGGATTCCTCAACTAGTCTGTCTGTCAAATGTATCCCAAAGTCGTCTCTGAAAGACCTCATTTGGAAGGTGTCTGTCGTTATTCAACGTGCGAGAATTGGCACCAGAGGTCCTGAATCATGTTTTGGAGCAGTTCGCACGTTAGTGGCTCATTCAATCAGCAACAGCAATGAAAAAAATTACACTCTCAGAGGAACCTCTGGACCTGTGCTTTCATAGCGTCGCTAGTATTAAGGTGCGCCCCGAGATCTAAGCCACGTTGGAACTGAAACGGAGGAATCGACAGAGAGGCGACAGAATGACATCGCATCCATTTGGTTTTCTTTACATCACTGACGAGCAGGAAAATGGAAACGGGGAGGGCGAGTGGGGAAGTGAGGCAGTTGCAGCTCTGGAGAACGTCCTTCTTTGTGATTCACTCAGCAACCAGAGACGTGACGGTGACTCAGGCGTGAGAGCTCTTCACATCGTGAACAAAAAGCAATCAAGGGCAGTTAGCACCTCTTCCGGAGTGGGGGTGGGGTGAGGTAATTACCTTCTGACTTCTGTTACTATGTTCAGAAACTGCCTTTTGGATTGAGGTGAACAGAAACTGCATTTCTAAAAAGCACCATGGAACTTGTTAAACTTTATTGAGTCGCGCTTTTTCATCGATTCACACACAGGTTTCCAACTCTTTTGGTATCGATGAGGCTCATGTCCAGGTGTGATAATCTCTGCAGCAAATTGCACGGTTAAGGTAAAAGGCAAGGAAAGTGACATCTCGAACCGGCCCCGAGGTCAGACCTTCCTCACAATGTAATCTGTCGTTCTCGGATTGTAATGCTACCTCCGGTTTTAGGGTGGAACATTCTTTGGGAACCTTATTCTGCAAAACAGACACAGTGACTGAAACTATGCTGCACGGTATGATTTGGGACACGGCCTGCTCAGCTTTGTGCATTTTCCCTGTAGTCCGGTGTGTTTCATGTTCCGTGTAAACGTGAAAGTTGTCCTGTTTCGAGCAATGGGTGAAATCATTTAGCAAAGCAAGAATCGAAATTGCAGTAATGTCAAGTAGCTCATGGTAATTTGACCCAATCATAACCGATCATATATTCCCACGCACTCACAGATACATTTGTAGCTGAATCCAGTCTGAGAAGATAGACTCAGTTTACCAGTGATTTTTGTCTGGATTGATGGGCTATCGTTAACTGCTGAGAAATTGATATTGTAGACGGGCACATCCCAGCAGCTGTGCGAGTCGGAGAGGGATCATTCAACCCTTTTCACGTCAGTTTGAATCTGTTGTTATGCAGGAACACAATTGGAAGTGCAAGAAAATGGACTCGCGGGCGTGCTGGTAGTGTGGCCGAGCGGTCTAAGGCGCTGGATTAAGGCTCCAGACTCGATAGAGGCGTGGGTTCGAATCCCACCGCTGCCATTTCTGCTGAACAGCTCCAACGGAACAGCTGGTTTAAATGCTGCTTCAATCCCTGCCTCATTTCTGTTTAAAACAGAAGGAAAATGAGTTTGCTTCCCGGGGAATTGACTGCGGTGTGGAAAAGTGCCGAATTTTCCAAAGTGTCTGTGCTGTCGTGATCGTGTTCGCTTCCCGCACGGAAAATCGCCAGCAGCTCTACTGTTGCTTTCTGTTCCAGGCAAGTTGAGCTTTTACTGGAACCGAATGGAGACTGTTATTTCATCCTTGTTGCGAAACAGAGTCCTACGGTGACTCGACTCGTCGTTATTTGGTTTTCTGGCCAATGAGAAAATCGTTCCAATGTATTTCGATGTCATATGTTATTGAATTTCTCCCACTTCAGTCATTTCCGTCCTGGAGACATCGGAAGGGAAAGGTAATCTAATCGAGACTGTGATTGGTGAAATTCACTTTTTATGGCCCATTCTTATTATGTTCTTTCTTTGTCTCTTTGCAGCATTGTCTGGGAAGTGGTGGTGCACTCAGGCTCCAGTATGTTTGAAAGAGTAGTTTGGAATTGCCCTGTTGTTAGTTGTGTGATTACTGTATGGCTCATGCCCCCGGACTGTCTCACATTTAGCATTCATGCTCGCTGTGTCTGAAAATGCATTTGGTTTTCCAGTTTTGTTTGTGTTCCGTGTTAAATGCTTTCTGTTTTGCGATTCGCTCAATACATTACGAATTAACAGGGTTTCTGAGGTAACTTCCAGCTGAGAATCTGGGAAACTTTCACGGAGTATGGTCAGTCGGAGCAAAAGTAAGGAAGTCGTACGTTTCTGCAGTGTTTCACAATGCTACCTTTCCCGTGAGCAGTCGAACAGACTAAATGATTTTGCCACAGACTGCGACGGTAAGCTCCGCAAAAACGTAATTCTTTAAAGCAGGTGTAAGCAACACAACGTTATTGGGGTACACCGCGTGGAAACAGACACTTCGGTGTATCTCGTCCATGCTCACCACATCGCCAAAATTAAACAAGTCCCATTAAACAACGAGCTAACGGAAACAGAAAGGTGAAAGGTAGAATGGCTTCAACTTTCAGTGCTGGATGCCACTGAGCTGCAGCGGGGGCGACCGAGGCTTGTTTCTGTAGTGTAGTGGTCATCACGTTCGCCTTACACGCGAAAGGTCCCCAGTTCGAAACTGGGCAGAAACTGCTCTGCTCTTCAACCGCAGCCTTTGACATCGACAAGAACGGAGCTTTCTTGCTTGCTTTCCCATCTGCAAACCTGCTTTCGAGTTTGCTTGAACAAATCTTCTCTCGTAGTGCAATGCAATGCAATGCAATTCCATTTAATTACTGTGCAAAGCATTGTAAAGTTTTTCTCCAACCTGTTTCCTATCATATGCCATTCTGTTTGAGAGTGTCGTTACCCCCTTCTGATCCTTCCACGAAAAGCATTACCGCATTCGCATTCCTTGCGCAGGCGGCCCGGTTCAAAGACAGGGAAGAAGCTGATGTGCTGGTGTCACAGTGCACCACGGATTCCTCAACTAGTCTGTCTGTCAAATGTATCCCAAAGTCGTCTCTGAAAGACCTCATTTGGAAGGTGTCTGTCGTTATTCAACGTGCGAGAATTGGCACCAGAGGTCCTGAATCATGTTTTGGAGCAGTTCGCACGTTAGTGGCTCATTCAATCAGCAACAGCAATGAAAAAAATTACACTCTCAGAGGAACCTCTGGACCTGTGCTTTCATAGCGTCGCTAGTATTAAGGTGCGCCCCGAGATCTAAGCCACGTTGGAACTGAAACGGAGGAATCGACAGAGAGGCGACAGAATGACATCGCATCCATTTGGTTTTCTTTACATCACTGACGAGCAGGAAAATGGAAACGGGGAGGGCGAGTGGGGAAGTGAGGCAGTTGCAGCTCTGGAGAACGTCCTTCTTTGTGATTCACTCAGCAACCAGAGACGTGACGGTGACTCAGGCGTGAGAGCTCTTCACATCGTGAACAAAAAGCAATCAAGGGCAGTTAGCACCTCTTCCGGAGTGGGGGTGGGGTGAGGTAATTACCTTCTGACTTCTGTTACTATGTTCAGAAACTGCCTTTTGGATTGAGGTGAACAGAAACTGCATTTCTAAAAAGCACCATGGAACTTGTTAAACTTTATTGAGTCGCGCTTTTTCATCGATTCACACACAGGTTTCCAACTCTTTTGGTATCGATGAGGCTCATGTCCAGGTGTGATAATCTCTGCAGCAAATTGCACGGTTAAGGTAAAAGGCAAGGAAAGTGACATCTCGAACCGGCCCCGAGGTCAGACCTTCCTCACAATGTAATCTGTCGTTCTCGGATTGTAATGCTACCTCCGGTTTTAGGGTGGAACATTCTTTGGGAACCTTATTCTGCAAAACAGACACAGTGACTGAAACTATGCTGCACGGTATTATTTGGGACACGGCCTGCTCAGCTTTGTGCATTTTCCCTGTAGTCCGGTGTGTTTCATGTTCCGTGTAAACGTGAAAGTTGTCCTGTTTCGAGCAATGGGTGAAATCATTTAGCAAAGCAAGAATCGAAATTGCAGTAATGTCAAGTAGCTCATGGTAATTTGACCCAATCATAACCGATCATATATTCCCACGCACTCACAGATACATTTGTAGCTGAATCCAGTCTGAGAAGATAGACTCAGTTTACCAGTGATTTTTGTCTGGATTGATGGGCTATCGTTAACTGCTGAGAAATTGATATTGTAGACGGGCACATCCCAGCAGCTGTGCGAGTCGGAGAGGGATCATTCAACCCTTTTCACGTCAGTTTGAATCTGTTGTTATGCAGGAACACAATTGGAAGTGCAAGAAAATGAACTCGCGGGCGTGCTGGTAGTGTGGCCGAGCGGTCTAAGGCGCTGGATTAAGGCTCCAGACTCGATAGAGGCGTGGGTTCGAATCCCACCGCTGCCATTTCTGCTGAACAGCTCCAACGGAACAGCTGGTTTAAATGCTGCTTCAATCCCTGCCTCATTTCTCTTTAAAACAGAAGAAAAATGAGTTTGCTTCCCGGGGAATTGACTGCGGTGTGGAAAAGTGCCGAATTTTCCAAAGTGTCTGTGCTGTCGTGATCGTGTTCGCTTCCCGCACGGAAAATCGCCAGCAGCTCTACTGTTGCTTTCTGTTCCAGGCAAGTTGAGCTTTTACTGGAACCGAATGGAGACTGTTATTTCATCGTTGTTGCGAAACAGAGTCCTACGGTGACTCGACTCGTCGTTATTTGGTTTTCTGGCCAATGAGAAAATCGTTCCAATGTATTTCGATGTCATATGTTATTGAATTTCTCCCACTTCAGTCATTTCCGTCCTGGAGACATCGGAAGCGAAAGGTAATCTAATCGAGACTGTGATTGGTGAAATTCACTTTTTATGGCCCATTCTTATTATGTTCTTTCTTTGTCTCTTTGCAGCATTGTCTGGGAAGTGGTGGTGCACTCAGGCTCCAGTATGTTTGAAAGAGTAGTTTGGAATTGCCCTGTTGTTAGTTGTGTGATTACTGTATGGCTCATGCCCCCGGACTGTCTCACATTTAGCATTCATGCTCGCTATGTCTGAAAATGCATTTGGTTTTCCAGTTTTGTTTGTGTTCCGTGTTAAATGCTTTCTGTTTTGCGATTCGCTCAATACATTACGAATTAACAGGGTTTCTGAGGTAACTTCCAGCTGAGAATCTGGGAAACTTTCACGGAGTATGGTCAGTCGGAGCAAAAGTAAGGAAGTCGTACGTTTCTGCAGTGTTTCACAATGCTACCTTTCCCGTGAGCAGTCGAACAGACTAAATGATTTTGCCACAGACTGCGACGGTAAGCTCCGCAAAAACGTAATTCTTTAAAGCAGGTGTAAGCAACACAACGTTATTGGGGTACACCGCGTGGAAACAGACACTTCGGTGTATCTCGTCCATGCTCACCACATCGCCAAAATTAAACAAGTCCCATTAAACAACGAGCTAACGGAAACAGAAAGGTGAAAGGTAGAATGGCTTCAACTTTCAGTGCTGGATGCCACTGAGCTGCAGCGGGGGCGACCGAGGCTTGTTTCTGTAGTGTAGTGGTCATCACGTTCGCCTTACACGCGAAAGGTCCCCAGTTCGAAACTGGGCAGAAACTGCTCTGCTCTTCAACCGCAGCCTTTGACATCGACAAGAACGGAGCTTTCTTGCTTGCTTTCCCATCTGCAAACCTGCTTTCGAGTTTGCTTGAACAAATCTTCTCTCGTAGTGCAATGCAATGCAATGCAATTCCATTTAATTACTGTGCAAAGCATTGTAAAGTTTTTCTCCAACCTGTTTCCTATCATATGCCATTCTGTTTGAGAGTGTCGTTACCCCCTTCTGATCCTTCCACGAAAAGCATTACCGCATTCGCATTCCTTGCGCAGGCGGCCCGGTTCAAAGACAGGGAAGAAGCTGATGTGCTGGTGTCACAGTGCACCACGGATTCCTCAACTAGTCTGTCTGTCAAATGTATCCCAAAGTCGTCTCTGAAAGACCTCATTTGGAAGGTGTCTGTCGTTATTCAACGTGCGAGAATTGGCACCAGAGGTCCTGAATCATGTTTTGGAGCAGTTCGCACGTTAGTGGCTCATTCAATCAGCAACAGCAATGAAAAAAATTACACTCTCAGAGGAACCTCTGGACCTGTGCTTTCATAGCGTCGCTAGTATTAAGGTGCGCCCCGAGATCTAAGCCACGTTGGAACTGAAACGGAGGAATCGACAGAGAGGCGACAGAATGACATCGCATCCATTTGGTTTTCTTTACATCACTGACGAGCAGGAAAATGGAAACGGGGAGGGCGAGTGGGGAAGTGAGGCAGTTGCAGCTCTGGAGAACGTCCTTCTTTGTGATTCACTCAGCAACCAGAGACGTGACGGTGACTCAGGCGTGAGAGCTCTTCACATCGTGAACAAAAAGCAATCAAGGGCAGTTAGCACCTCTTCCGGAGTGGGGGTGGGGTGAGGTAATTACCTTCTGACTTCTGTTACTATGTTCAGAAACTGCCTTTTGGATTGAGGTGAACAGAAACTGCATTTCTAAAAAGCACCATGGAACTTGTTAAACTTTATTGAGTCGCGCTTTTTCATCGATTCACACACAGGTTTCCAACTCTTTTGGTATCGATGAGGCTCATGTCCAGGTGGGATAATCTCTGCAGCAAATTGCACGGTTAAGGTAAAAGGCAAGGAAAGTGACATCTCGAACCGGCCCCGAGGTCAGACCTTCCTCACAATGTAATCTGTCGTTCTCGGATTGTAATGCTACCTCCGGTTTTAGGGTGGAACATTCTTTGGGAACCTTATTCTGCAAAACAGACACAGTGACTGAAACTATGCTGCACGGTATGATTTGGGACACGGCCTGCTCAGCTTTGTGCATTTTCCCTGTAGTCCGGTGTGTTTCATGTTCCGTGTAAACGTGAAAGTTGTCCTGTTTCGAGCAATGGGTGAAATCATTTAGCAAAGCAAGAATCGAAATTGCAGTAATGTCAAGTAGCTCATGGTAATTTGACCCAATCATAACCGATCATATATTCCCACGCACTCACAGATACATTTGTAGCTGAATCCAGTCTGAGAAGATAGACTCAGTTTACCAGTGATTTTTGTCTGGATTGATGGGCTATCGTTAACTGCTGAGAAATTGATATTGTAGACGGGCACATCCCAGCAGCTGTGCGAGTCGGAGAGGGATCATTCAACCCTTTTCACGTCAGTTTGAATCTGTTGTTATGCAGGAACACAATTGGAAGTGCAAGAAAATGGACTCGCGGGCGTGCTGGTAGTGTGGCCGAGCGGTCTAAGGCGCTGGATTAAGGCTCCAGACTCGATAGAGGCGTGGGTTCGAATCCCACCGCTGCCATTTCTGCTGAACAGCTCCAACGGAACAGCTGGTTTAAATGCTGCTTCAATCCCTGCCTCATTTCTGTTTAAAACAGAAGGAAAATGAGTTTGCTTTCCGGGGAATTGACTGCGGTGTGGAAAAGTGCCGAATTTTCCAAAGTGTCTGTGCTGTCGTGATCGTGTTCGCTTCCCGCACGGAAAATCGCCAGCAGCTCTACTGTTGCTTTCTGTTCCAGGCAAGTTGAGCTTTTACTGGAACCGAATGGAGACTGTTATTTCATCGTTGTTGCGAAACAGAGTCCTACGGTGACTCGACTCGTCGTTATTTGGTTTTCTGGCCAATGAGAAAATCGTTCCAATGTATTTCGATGTCATATGTTATTGAATTTCTCCCACTTCAGTCATTTCCGTCCTGGAGACATCGGAAGGGAAAGGTAATCTAATCGAGACTGTGATTGGTGAAATTCACTTTTTATGGCCCATTCTTATTATGTTCTTTCTTTGTCTCTTTGCAGCATTGTCTGGGAAGTGGTGGTGCACTCAGGCTCCAGTATGTTTGAAAGAGTAGTTTGGAATTGCCCTGTTGTTAGTTGTGTGATTACTGTATGGCTCATGCCCCCGGACTGTCTCACATTTAGCATTCATGCTCGCTATGTCTGAAAATGCATTTGGTTTTCCAGTTTTGTTTGTGTTCCGTGTTAAATGCTTTCTGTTTTGCGATTCGCTCAATACATTACGAATTAACAGGGTTTCTGAGGTAACTTCCAGCTGAGAATCTGGGAAACTTTCACGGAGTATGGTCAGTCGGAGCAAAAGTAAGGAAGTCGTACGTTTCTGCAGTGTTTCACAATGCTACCTTTCCCGTGAGCAGTCGAACAGACTAAATGATTTTGCCACAGACTGCGACGGTAAGCTCCGCAAAAACGTAATTCTTTAAAGCAGGTGTAAGCAACACAACGTTATTGGGGTACACCGCGTGGAAACAGACACTTCGGTGTATCTCGTCCATGCTCACCACATCGCCAAAATTAAACAAGTCCCATTAAACAACGAGCTAACGGAAACAGAAAGGTGAAAGGTAGAATGGCTTCAACTTTCAGTGCTGGATGCCACTGAGCTGCAGCGGGGGCGACCGAGGCTTGTTTCTGTAGTGTAGTGGTCATCACGTTCGCCTTACACGCGAAAGGTCCCCAGTTCGAAACTGGGCAGAAACTGCTCTGCTCTTCAACCGCAGCCTTTGACATCGACAAGAACGGAGCTTTCTTGCTTGCTTTCCCATCTGCAAACCTGCTTTCGAGTTTGCTTGAACAAATCTTCTCTCGTAGTGCAATGCAATGCAATGCAATTCCATTTAATTACTGTGCAAAGCATTGTAAAGTTTTTCTCCAACCTGTTTCCTATCATATGCCATTCTGTTTGAGAGTGTCGTTACCCCCTTCTGATCCTTCCACGAAAAGCATTACCGCATTCGCATTCCTTGCGCAGGCGGCCCGGTTCAAAGACAGGGAAGAAGCTGATGTGCTGGTGTCACAGTGCACCACGGATTCCTCAACTAGTCTGTCTGTCAAATGTATCCCAAAGTCGTCTCTGAAAGACCTCATTTGGAAGGTGTCTGTCGTTATTCAACGTGCGAGAATTGGCACCAGAGGTCCTGAATCATGTTTTGGAGCAGTTCGCACGTTAGTGGCTCATTCAATCAGCAACAGCAATGAAAAAAATTACACTCTCAGAGGAACCTCTGGACCTGTGCTTTCATAGCGTCGCTAGTATTAAGGTGCGCCCCGAGATCTAAGCCACGTTGGAACTGAAACGGAGGAATCGACAGAGAGGCGACAGAATGACATCGCATCCATTTGGTTTTCTTTACATCACTGACGAGCAGGAAAATGGAAACGGGGAGGGCGAGTGGGGAAGTGAGGCAGTTGCAGCTCTGGAGAACGTCCTTCTTTGTGATTCACTCAGCAACCAGAGACGTGACGGTGACTCAGGCGTGAGAGCTCTTCACATCGTGAACAAAAAGCAATCAAGGGCAGTTAGCACCTCTTCCGGAGTGGGGGTGGGGTGAGGTAATTACCTTCTGACTTCTGTTACTATGTTCAGAAACTGCCTTTTGGATTGAGGTGAACAGAAACTGCATTTCTAAAAAGCACCATGGAACTTGTTAAACTTTATTGAGTCGCGCTTTTTCATCGATTCACACACAGGTTTCCAACTCTTTTGGTATCGATGAGGCTCATGTCCAGGTGTGATAATCTCTGCAGCAAATTGCACGGTTAAGGTAAAAGGCAAGGAAAGTGACATCTCGAACCGGCCCCGAGGTCAGACCTTCCTCACAATGTAATCTGTCGTTCTCGGATTGTAATGCTACCTCCGGTTTTAGGGTGGAACATTCTTTGGGAACCTTATTCTGCAAAACAGACACAGTGACTGAAACTATGCTGCACGGTATGATTTGGGACACGGCCTGCTCAGCTTTGTGCATTTTCCCTGTAGTCCGGTGTGTTTCATGTTCCGTGTAAACGTGAAAGTTGTCCTGTTTCGAGCAATGGGTGAAATCATTTAGCAAAGCAAGAATCGAAATTGCAGTAATGTCAAGTAGCTCATGGTAATTTGACCCAATCATAACCGATCATATATTCCCACGCACTCACAGATACATTTGTAGCTGAATCCAGTCTGAGAAGATAGACTCAGTTTACCAGTGATTTTTGTCTGGATTGATGGGCTATCGTTAACTGCTGAGAAATTGATATTGTAGACGGGCACATCCCAGCAGCTGTGCGAGTCGGAGAGGGATCATTCAACCCTTTTCACGTCAGTTTGAATCTGTTGTTATGCAGGAACACAATTGGAAGTGCAAGAAAATGGACTCGCGGGCGTGCTGGTAGTGTGGCCGAGCGGTCTAAGGCGCTGGATTAAGGCTCCAGACTCGATAGAGGCGTGGGTTCGAATCCCACCGCTGCCATTTCTGCTGAACAGCTCCAACGGAACAGCTGGTTTAAATGCTGCTTCAATCCCTGCCTCATTTCTGTTTAAAACAGAAGGAAAATGAGTTTGCTTCCCGGGGAATTGACTGCGGTGTGGAAAAGTGCCGAATTTTCCAAAGTGTCTGTGCTGTCGTGATCGTGTTCGCTTCCCGCACGGAAAATCGCCAGCAGCTCTACTGTTGCTTTCTGTTCCAGGCAAGTTGAGCTTTTACTGGAACCGAATGGAGACTGTTATTTCATCGTTGTTGCGAAACAGAGTCCTACGGTGACTCGACTCGTCGTTATTTGGTTTTCTGGCCAATGAGAAAATCGTTCCAATGTATTTCGATGTCATATGTTATTGAATTTCTCCCACTTCAGTCATTTCCGTCCTGGAGACATCGGAAGGGAAAGGTAATCTAATCGAGACTGTGATTGGTGAAATTCACTTTTTATGGCCCATTCTTATTATGTTCTTTCTTTGTCTCTTTGCAGCATTGTCTGGGAAGTGGTGGTGCACTCAGGCTCCAGTATGTTTGAAAGAGTAGTTTGGAATTGCCCTGTTGTTAGTTGTGTGATTACTGTATGGCTCATGCCCCCGGACTGTCTCACATTTAGCATTCATGCTCGCTGTGTCTGAAAATGCATTTGGTTTTCCAGTTTTGTTTGTGTTCCGTGTTAAATGCTTTCTGTTTTGCGATTCGCTCAATACATTACGAATTAACAGGGTTTCTGAGGTAACTTCCAGCTGAGAATCTGGGAAACTTTCACGGAGTATGGTCAGTCGGAGCAAAAGTAAGGAAGTCGTACGTTTCTGCAGTGTTTCACAATGCTACCTTTCCCGTGAGCAGTCGAACAGACTAAATGATTTTGCCACAGACTGCGACGGTAAGCTCCGCAAAAACGTAATTCTTTAAAGCAGGTGTAAGCAACACAACGTTATTGGGGTACACCGCGTGGAAACAGACACTTCGGTGTATCTCGTCCATGCTCACCACATCGCCAAAATTAAACAAGTCCCATTAAACAACGAGCTAACGGAAACAGAAAGGTGAAAGGTAGAATGGCTTCAACTTTCAGTGCTGGATGCCACTGAGCTGCAGCGGGGGCGACCGAGGCTTGTTTCTGTAGTGTAGTGGTCATCACGTTCGCCTTACACGCGAAAGGTCCCCAGTTCGAAACTGGGCAGAAACTGCTCTGCTCTTCAACCGCAGCCTTTGACATCGACAAGAACGGAGCTTTCTTGCTTGCTTTCCCATCTGCAAACCTGCTTTCGAGTTTGCTTGAACAAATCTTCTCTCGTAGTGCAATGCAATGCAATGCAATTCCATTTAATTACTGTGCAAAGCATTGTAAAGTTTTTCTCCAACCTGTTTCCTATCATATGCCATTCTGTTTGAGAGTGTCGTTACCCCCTTCTGATCCTTCCACGAAAAGCATTACCGCATTCGCATTCCTTGCGCAGGCGGCCCGGTTCAAAGACAGGGAAGAAGCTGATGTGCTGGTGTCACAGTGCACCACGGATTCCTCAACTAGTCTGTCTGTCAAATGTATCCCAAAGTCGTCTCTGAAAGACCTCATTTGGAAGGTGTCTGTCGTTATTCAACGTGCGAGAATTGGCACCAGAGGTCCTGAATCATGTTTTGGAGCAGTTCGCACGTTAGTGGCTCATTCAATCAGCAACAGCAATGAAAAAAATTACACTCTCAGAGGAACCTCTGGACCTGTGCTTTCATAGCGTCGCTAGTATTAAGGTGCGCCCCGAGATCTAAGCCACGTTGGAACTGAAACGGAGGAATCGACAGAGAGGCGACAGAATGACATCGCATCCATTTGGTTTTCTTTACATCACTGACGAGCAGGAAAATGGAAACGGGGAGGGCGAGTGGGGAAGTGAGGCAGTTGCAGCTCTGGAGAACGTCCTTCTTTGTGATTCACTCAGCAACCAGAGACGTGACGGTGACTCAGGCGTGAGAGCTCTTCACATCGTGAACAAAAAGCAATCAAGGGCAGTTAGCACCTCTTCCGGAGTGGGGGTGGGGTGAGGTAATTACCTTCTGACTTCTGTTACTATGTTCAGAAACTGCCTTTTGGATTGAGGTGAACAGAAACTGCATTTCTAAAAAGCACCATGGAACTTGTTAAACTTTATTGAGTCGCGCTTTTTCATCGATTCACACACAGGTTTCCAACTCTTTTGGTATCGATGAGGCTCATGTCCAGGTGTGATAATCTCTGCAGCAAATTGCACGGTTAAGGTAAAAGGCAAGGAAAGTGACATCTCGAACCGGCCCCGAGGTCAGACCTTCCTCACAATGTAATCTGTCGTTCTCGGATTGTAATGCTACCTCCGGTTTTAGGGTGGAACATTCTTTGGGAACCTTATTCTGCAAAACAGACACAGTGACTGAAACTATGCTGCACGGTATGATTTGGGACACGGCCTGCTCAGCTTTGTGCATTTTCCCTGTAGTCCGGTGTGTTTCATGTTCCGTGTAAACGTGAAAGTTGTCCTGTTTCGAGCAATGGGTGAAATCATTTAGCAAAGCAAGAATCGAAATTGCAGTAATGTCAAGTAGCTCATGGTAATTTGACCCAATCATAACCGATCATATATTCCCACGCACTCACAGATACATTTGTAGCTGAATCCAGTCTGAGAAGATAGACTCAGTTTACCAGTGATTTTTGTCTGGATTGATGGGCTATCGTTAACTGCTGAGAAATTGATATTGTAGACGGGCACATCCCAGCAGCTGTGCGAGTCGGAAAGGGATCATTCAACCCTTTTCACGTCAGTTTGAATCTGTTGTTATGCAGGAACACAATTGGAAGTGCAAGAAAATGAACTCGCGGGCGTGCTGGTAGTGTGGCCGAGCGGTCTAAGGCGCTGGATTAAGGCTCCAGACTCGATAGAGGCGTGGGTTCGAATCCCACCGCTGCCATTTCTGCTGAACAGCTCCAACGGAACAGCTGGTTTAAATGCTGCTTCAATCCCTGCCTCATTTCTGTTTAAAAGAGAAGAAAAATGAGTTTGCTTCCCGGGGAATTGACTGCGGTGTGGAAAAGTGCCGAATTTTCCAAAGTGTCTGTGCTGTCGTGATCGTGTTCGCTTCCCGCACGGAAAATCGCCAGCAGCTCTACTGTTGCTTTCTGTTCCAGGCAAGTTGAGCTTTTACTGGAACCGAATGGAGACTGTTATTTCATCGTTGTTGCGAAACAGAGTCCTACGGTGACTCGACTCGTCGTTATTTGGTTTTCTGGCCAATGAGAAAATCGTTCCAATGTATTTCGATGTCATATGTTATTGAATTTCTCCCACTTCAGTCATTTCCGTCCTGGAGACATCGGAAGGGAAAGGTAATCTAATCGAGACTGTGATTGGTGAAATTCACTTTTTATGGCCCATTCTTATTATGTTCTTTCTTTGTCTCTTTGCAGCATTGTCTGGGAAGTGGTGGTGCACTCAGGCTCCAGTATGTTTGAAAGAGTAGTTTGGAATTGCCCTGTTGTTAGTTGTGTGATTACTGTATGGCTCATGCCCCCGGACTGTCTCACATTTAGCATTCATGCTCGCTGTGTCTGAAAATGCATTTGGTTTTCCAGTTTTGTTTGTGTTCCGTGTTAAATGCTTTCTGTTTTGCGATTCGCTCAATACATTACGAATTAACAGGGTTTCTGAGGTAACTTCCAGCTGAGAATCTGGGAAACTTTCACGGAGTATGGTCAGTCGGAGCAAAAGTAAGGAAGTCGTACGTTTCTGCAGTGTTTCACAATGCTACCTTTCCCGTGAGCAGTCGAACAGACTAAATGATTTTGCCACAGACTGCGACGGTAAGCTCCGCAAAAACGTAATTCTTTAAAGCAGGTGTAAGCAACACAACGTTATTGGGGTACACCGCGTGGAAACAGACACTTCGGTGTATCTCGTCCATGCTCACCACATCGCCAAAATTAAACAAGTCCCATTAAACAACGAGCTAACGGAAACAGAAAGGTGAAAGGTAGAATGGCTTCAACTTTCAGTGCTGGATGCCACTGAGCTGCAGCGGGGGCGACCGAGGCTTGTTTCTGTAGTGTAGTGGTCATCACGTTCGCCTTACACGCGAAAGGTCCCCAGTTCGAAACTGGGCAGAAACTGCTCTGCTCTTCAACCGCAGCCTTTGACATCGACAAGAACGGAGCTTTCTTGCTTGCTTTCCCATCTGCAAACCTGCTTTCGAGTTTGCTTGAACAAATCTTCTCTCGTAGTGCAATGCAATGCAATGCAATTCCATTTAATTACTGTGCAAAGCATTGTAAAGTTTTTCTCCAACCTGTTTCCTATCATATGCCATTCTGTTTGAGAGTGTCGTTACCCCCTTCTGATCCTTCCACGAAAAGCATTACCGCATTCGCATTCCTTGCGCAGGCGGCCCGGTTCAAAGACAGGGAAGAAGCTGATGTGCTGGTGTCACAGTGCACCACGGATTCCTCAACTAGTCTGTCTGTCAAATGTATCCCAAAGTCGTCTCTGAAAGACCTCATTTGGAAGGTGTCTGTCGTTATTCAACGTGCGAGAATTGGCACCAGAGGTCCTGAATCATGTTTTGGAGCAGTTCGCACGTTAGTGGCTCATTCAATCAGCAACAGCAATGAAAAAAATTACACTCTCAGAGGAACCTCTGGACCTGTGCTTTCATAGCGTCGCTAGTATTAAGGTGCGCCCCGAGATCTAAGCCACGTTGGAACTGAAACGGAGGAATCGACAGAGAGGCGACAGAATGACATCGCATCCATTTGGTTTTCTTTACATCACTGACGAGCAGGAAAATGGAAACGGGGAGGGCGAGTGGGGAAGTGAGGCAGTTGCAGCTCTGGAGAACGTCCTTCTTTGTGATTCACTCAGCAACCAGAGACGTGACGGTGACTCAGGCGTGAGAGCTCTTCACATCGTGAACAAAAAGCAATCAAGGGCAGTTAGCACCTCTTCCGGAGTGGGGGTGGGGTGAGGTAATTACCTTCTGACTTCTGTTACTATGTTCAGAAACTGCCTTTTGGATTGAGGTGAACAGAAACTGCATTTCTAAAAAGCACCATGGAACTTGTTAAACTTTATTGAGTCGCGCTTTTTCATCGATTCACACACAGGTTTCCAACTCTTTTGGTATCGATGAGGCTCATGTCCAGGTGTGATAATCTCTGCAGCAAATTGCACGGTTAAGGTAAAAGGCAAGGAAAGTGACATCTCGAACCGGCCCCGAGGTCAGACCTTCCTCACAATGTAATCTGTCGTTCTCGGATTGTAATGCTACCTCCGGTTTTAGGGTGGAACATTCTTTGGGAACCTTATTCTGCAAAACAGACACAGTGACTGAAACTATGCTGCACGGTATGATTTGGGACACGGCCTGCTCAGCTTTGTGCATTTTCCCTGTAGTCCGGTGTGTTTCATGTTCCGTGTAAACGTGAAAGTTGTCCTGTTTCGAGCAATGGGTGAAATCATTTAGCAAAGCAAGAATCGAAATTGCAGTAATGTCAAGTAGCTCATGGTAATTTGACCCAATCATAACCGATCATATATTCCCACGCACTCACAGATACATTTGTAGCTGAATCCAGTCTGAGAAGATAGACTCAGTTTACCAGTGATTTTTGTCTGGATTGATGGGCTATCGTTAACTGCTGAGAAATTGATATTGTAGACGGGCACATCCCAGCAGCTGTGCGAGTCGGAGAGGGATCATTCAACCCTTTTCACGTCAGTTTGAATCTGTTGTTATGCAGGAACACAATTGGAAGTGCAAGAAAATGGACTCGCGGGCGTGCTGGTAGTGTGGCCGAGCGGTCTAAGGCGCTGGATTAAGGCTCCAGACTCGATAGAGGCGTGGGTTCGAATCCCACCGCTGCCATTTCTGCTGAACAGCTCCAACGGAACAGCTGGTTTAAATGCTGCTTCAATCCCTGCCTCATTTCTGTTTAAAACAGAAGGAAAATGAGTTTGCTTCCCGGGGAATTGACTGCGGTGTGGAAAAGTGCCGAATTTTCCAAAGTGTCTGTGCTGTCGTGATCGTGTTCGCTTCCCGCACGGAAAATCGCCAGCAGCTCTACTGTTGCTTTCTGTTCCAGGCAAGTTGAGCTTTTACTGGAACCGAATGGAGACTGTTATTTCATCGTTGTTGCGAAACAGAGTCCTACGGTGACTCGACTCGTCGTTATTTGGTTTTCTGGCCAATGAGAAAATCGTTCCAATGTATTTCGATGTCATATGTTATTGAATTTCTCCCACTTCAGTCATTTCCGTCCTGGAGACATCGGAAGGGAAAGGTAATCTAATCGAGACTGTGATTGGTGAAATTCACTTTTTATGGCCCATTCTTATTATGTTCTTTCTTTGTCTCTTTGCAGCATTGTCTGGGAAGTGGTGGTGCACTCAGGCTCCAGTATGTTTGAAAGAGTAGTTTGGAATTGCCCTGTTGTTAGTTGTGTGATTACTGTATGGCTCATGCCCCCGGACTGTCTCACATTTAGCATTCATGCTCGCTGTGTCTGAAAATGCATTTGGTTTTCCAGTTTTGTTTGTGTTCCGTGTTAAATGCTTTCTGTTTTGCGATTCGCTCAATACATTACGAATTAACAGGGTTTCTGAGGTAACTTCCAGCTGAGAATCTGGGAAACTTTCACGGAGTATGGTCAGTCGGAGCAAAAGTAAGGAAGTCGTACGTTTCTGCAGTGTTTCACAATGCTACCTTTCCCGTGAGCAGTCGAACAGACTAAATGATTTTGCCACAGACTGCGACGGTAAGCTCCGCAAAAACGTAATTCTTTAAAGCAGGTGTAAGCAACACAACGTTATTGGGGTACACCGCGTGGAAACAGACACTTCGGTGTATCTCGTCCATGCTCACCACATCGCCAAAATTAAACAAGTCCCATTAAACAACGAGCTAACGGAAACAGAAAGGTGAAAGGTAGAATGGCTTCAACTTTCAGTGCCGGATGCCACTGAGCTGCAGCGGGGGCGACCGAGGCTTGTTTCTGTAGTGTAGTGGTCATCACGTTCGCCTTACACGCGAAAGGTCCCCAGTTCGAAACTGGGCAGAAACTGCTCTGCTCTTCAACCGCAGCCTTTGACATCGACAAGAACGGAGCTTTCTTGCTTGCTTTCCCATCTGCAAACCTGCTTTCGAGTTTGCTTGAACAAATCTTCTCTCGTAGTGCAATGCAATGCAATTCCATTTAATTACTGTGCAAAGCATTGTAAAGTTTTTCTCCAACCTGTTTCCTATCATATGCCATTCTGTTTGAGAGTGTCGTTACCCCCTTCTGATCCTTCCACGAAAAGCATTACCGCATTCGCATTCCTTGCGCAGGCGGCCCGGTTCAAAGACAGGGAAGAAGCTGATGTGCTGGTGTCACAGTGCACCACGGATTCCTCAACTAGTCTGTCTGTCAAATGTATCCCAAAGTCGTCTCTGAAAGACCTCATTTGGAAGGTGTCTGTCGTTATTCAACGTGCGAGAATTGGCACCAGAGGTCCTGAATCATGTTTTGGAGCAGTTCGCACGTTAGTGGCTCATTCAATCAGCAACAGCAATGAAAAAAATTACACTCTCAGAGGAACCTCTGGACCTGTGCTTTCATAGCGTCGCTAGTATTAAGGTGCGCCCCGAGATCTAAGCCACGTTGGAACTGAAACGGAGGAATCGACAGAGAGGCGACAGAATGACATCGCATCCATTTGGTTTTCTTTACATCACTGACGAGCAGGAAAATGGAAACGGGGAGGGCGAGTGGGGAAGTGAGGCAGTTGCAGCTCTGGAGAACGTCCTTCTTTGTGATTCACTCAGCAACCAGAGACGTGACGGTGACTCAGGCGTGAGAGCTCTTCACATCGTGAACAAAAAGCAATCAAGGGCAGTTAGCACCTCTTCCGGAGTGGGGGTGGGGTGAGGTAATTACCTTCTGACTTCTGTTACTATGTTCAGAAACTGCCTTTTGGATTGAGGTGAACAGAAACTGCATTTCTAAAAAGCACCATGGAACTTGTTAAACTTTATTGAGTCGCGCTTTTTCATCGATTCACACACAGGTTTCCAACTCTTTTGGTATCGATGAGGCTCATGTCCAGGTGTGATAATCTCTGCAGCAAATTGCACGGTTAAGGTAAAAGGCAAGGAAAGTGACATCTCGAACCGGCCCCGAGGTCAGACCTTCCTCACAATGTAATCTGTCGTTCTCGGATTGTAATGCTACCTCCGGTTTTAGGGTGGAACATTCTTTGGGAACCTTATTCTGCAAAACAGACACAGTGACTGAAACTATGCTGCACGGTATGATTTGGGACACGGCCTGCTCAGCTTTGTGCATTTTCCCTGTAGTCCGGTGTGTTTCATGTTCCGTGTAAACGTGAAAGTTGTCCTGTTTCGAGCAATGGGTGAAATCATTTAGCAAAGCAAGAATCGAAATTGCAGTAATGTCAAGTAGCTCATGGTAATTTGACCCAATCATAACCGATCATATATTCCCACGCACTCACAGATACATTTGTAGCTGAATCCAGTCTGAGAAGATAGACTCAGTTTACCAGTGATTTTTGTCTGGATTGATGGGCTATCGTTAACTGCTGAGAAATTGATATTGTAGACGGGCACATCCCAGCAGCTGTGCGAGTCGGAGAGGGATCATTCAACCCTTTTCACGTCAGTTTGAATCTGTTGTTATGCAGGAACACAATTGGAAGTGCAAGAAAATGGACTCGCGGGCGTGCTGGTAGTGTGGCCGAGCGGTCTAAGGCGCTGGATTAAGGCTCCAGACTCGATAGAGGCGTGGGTTCGAATCCCACCGCTGCCATTTCTGCTGAACAGCTCCAACGGAACAGCTGGTTTAAATGCTGCTTCAATCCCTGCCTCATTTCTGTTTAAAACAGAAGGAAAATGAGTTTGCTTCCCGGGGAATTGACTGCGGTGTGGAAAAGTGCCGAATTTTCCAAAGTGTCTGTGCTGTCGTGATCGTGTTCGCTTCCCGCACGGAAAATCGCCAGCAGCTCTACTGTTGCTTTCTGTTCCAGGCAAGTTGAGCTTTTACTGGAACCGAATGGAGACTGTTATTTCATCGTTGTTGCGAAACAGAGTCCTACGGTGACTCGACTCGTCGTTATTTGGTTTTCTGGCCAATGAGAAAATCGTTCCAATGTATTTCGATGTCATATGTTATTGAATTTCTCCCACTTCAGTCATTTCCGTCCTGGAGACATCGGAAGGGAAAGGTAATCTAATCGAGACTGTGATTGGTGAAATTCACTTTTTATGGCCCATTCTTATTATGTTCTTTCTTTGTCCCTTTGCAGCATTGTCTGGGAAGTGGTGGTGCACTCAGGCTCCAGTATGTTTGAAAGAGTAGTTTGGAATTGCCCTGTTGTTAGTTGTGTGATTACTGTATGGCTCATGCCCCCGGACTGTCTCACATTTAGCATTCATGCTCGCTGTGTCTGAAAATGCATTTGGTTTTCCAGTTTTGTTTGTGTTCCGTGTTAAATGCTTTCTGTTTTGCGATTCGCTCAATACATTACGAATTAACAGGGTTTCTGAGGTAACTTCCAGCTGAGAATCTGGGAAACTTTCACGGAGTATGGTCAGTCGGAGCAAAAGTAAGGAAGTCGTACGTTTCTGCAGTGTTTCACAATGCTACCTTTCCCGTGAGCAGTCGAACAGACTAAATGATTTTGCCACAGACTGCGACGGTAAGCTCCGCAAAAACGTAATTCTTTAAAGCAGGTGTAAGCAACACAACGTTATTGGGGTACACCGCGTGGAAACAGACACTTCGGTGTATCTCGTCCATGCTCACCACATCGCCAAAATTAAACAAGTCCCATTAAACAACGAGCTAACGGAAACAGAAAGGTGAAAGGTAGAATGGCTTCAACTTTCAGTGCTGGATGCCACTGAGCTGCAGCGGGGGCGACCGAGGCTTGTTTCTGTAGTGTAGTGGTCATCACGTTCGCCTTACACGCGAAAGGTCCCCAGTTCGAAACTGGGCAGAAACTGCTCTGCTCTTCAACCGCAGCCTTTGACATCGACAAGAACGGAGCTTTCTTGCTTGCTTTCCCATCTGCAAACCTGCTTTCGAGTTTGCTTGAACAAATCTTCTCTCGTAGTGCAATGCAATGCAATGCAATTCCATTTAATTACTGTGCAAAGCATTGTAAAGTTTTTCTCCAACCTGTTTCCTATCATATGCCATTCTGTTTGAGAGTGTCGTTACCCCCTTCTGATCCTTCCACGAAAAGCATTACCGCATTCGCATTCCTTGCGCAGGCGGCCCGGTTCAAAGACAGGGAAGAAGCTGATGTGCTGGTGTCACAGTGCACCACGGATTCCTCAACTAGTCTGTCTGTCAAATGTATCCCAAAGTCGTCTCTGAAAGACCTCATTTGGAAGGTGTCTGTCGTTATTCAACGTGCGAGAATTGGCACCAGAGGTCCTGAATCATGTTTTGGAGCAGTTCGCACGTTAGTGGCTCATTCAATCAGCAACAGCAATGAAAAAAATTACACTCTCAGAGGAACCTCTGGACCTGTGCTTTCATAGCGTCGCTAGTATTAAGGTGCGCCCCGAGATCTAAGCCACGTTGGAACTGAAACGGAGGAATCGACAGAGAGGCGACAGAATGACATCGCATCCATTTGGTTTTCTTTACATCACTGACGAGCAGGAAAATGGAAACGGGGAGGGCGAGTGGGGAAGTGAGGCAGTTGCAGCTCTGGAGAACGTCCTTCTTTGTGATTCACTCAGCAACCAGAGACGTGACGGTGACTCAGGCGTGAGAGCTCTTCACATCGTGAACAAAAAGCAATCAAGGGCAGTTAGCACCTCTTCCGGAGTGGGGGTGGGGTGAGGTAATTACCTTCTGACTTCTGTTACTATGTTCAGAAACTGCCTTTTGGATTGAGGTGAACAGAAACTGCATTTCTAAAAAGCACCATGGAACTTGTTAAACTTTATTGAGTCGCGCTTTTTCATCGATTCACACACAGGTTTCCAACTCTTTTGGTATCGATGAGGCTCATGTCCAGGTGTGATAATCTCTGCAGCAAATTGCACGGTTAAGGTAAAAGGCAAGGAAAGTGACATCTCGAACCGGCCCCGAGGTCAGACCTTCCTCACAATGTAATCTGTCGTTCTCGGATTGTAATGCTACCTCCGGTTTTAGGGTGGAACATTCTTTGGGAACCTTATTCTGCAAAACAGACACAGTGACTGAAACTATGCTGCACGGTATGATTTGGGACACGGCCTGCTCAGCTTTGTGCATTTTCCCTGTAGTCCGGTGTGTTTCATGTTCCGTGTAAACGTGAAAGTTGTCCTGTTTCGAGCAATGGGTGAAATCATTTAGCAAAGCAAGAATCGAAATTGCAGTAATGTCAAGTAGCTCATGGTAATTTGACCCAATCATAACCGATCATATATTCCCACGCACTCACAGATACATTTGTAGCTGAATCCAGTCTGAGAAGATAGACTCAGTTTACCAGTGATTTTTGTCTGGATTGATGGGCTATCGTTAACTGCTGAGAAATTGATATTGTAGACGGGCACATCCCAGCAGCTGTGCGAGTCGGAGAGGGATCATTCAACCCTTTTCACGTCAGTTTGAATCTGTTGTTATGCAGGAACACAATTGGAAGTGCAAGAAAATGGACTCGCGGGCGTGCTGGTAGTGTGGCCGAGCGGTCTAAGGCGCTGGATTAAGGCTCCAGACTCGATAGAGGCGTGGGTTCGAATCCCACCGCGGCCATTTCTGCTGAACAGCTCCAACGGAACAGCTGGTTTAAATGCTGCTTCAATCCCTGCCTCATTTCTGTTTAAAACAGAAGAAAAATGAGTTTGCTTCCCGGGGAATTGACTGCGGTGTGGAAAAGTGCCGAATTTTCCAAAGTGTCTGTGCTGTCGTGATCGTGTTCGCTTCCCGCACGGAAAATCGCCAGCAGCTCTACTGTTGCTTTCTGTTCCAGGCAAGTTGAGCTTTTACTGGAACCGAATGGAGACTGTTATTTCATCGTTGTTGCGAAACAGAGTCCTACGGTGACTCGACTCGTCGTTATTTGGTTTTCTGGCCAATGAGAAAATCGTTCCAATGTATTTCGATGTCATATGTTATTGAATTTCTCCCACTTCAGTCATTTCCGTCCTGGAGACATCGGAAGGGAAAGGTAATCTAATCGAGACTGTGATTGGTGAAATTCACTTTTTATGGCCCATTCTTATTATGTTCTTTCTTTGTCTCTTTGCAGCATTGTCTGGGAAGTGGTGGTGCACTCAGGCTCCAGTATGTTTGAAAGAGTAGTTTGGAATTGCCCTGTTGTTAGTTGTGTGATTACTGTATGGCTCATGCCCCCGGACTGTCTCACATTTAGCATTCATGCTCGCTGTGTCTGAAAATGCATTTGGTTTTCCAGTTTTGTTTGTGTTCCGTGTTAAATGCTTTCTGTTTTGCGATTCGCTCAATACATTACGAATTAACAGGGTTTCTGAGGTAACTTCCAGCTGAGAATCTGGGAAACTTTCACGGAGTATGGTCAGTCGGAGCAAAAGTAAGGAAGTCGTACGTTTCTGCAGTGTTTCACAATGCTACCTTTCCCGTGAGCAGTCGAACAGACTAAATGATTTTGCCACAGACTGCGACGGTAAGCTCCGCAAAAACGTAATTCTTTAAAGCAGGTGTAAGCAACACAACGTTATTGGGGTACACCGCGTGGAAACAGACACTTCGGTGTATCTCGTCCATGCTCACCACATCGCCAAAATTAAACAAGTCCCATTAAACAACGAGCTAACGGAAACAGAAAGGTGAAAGGTAGAATGGCTTCAACTTTCAGTGCTGGATGCCACTGAGCTGCAGCGGGGGCGACCGAGGCTTGTTTCTGTAGTGTAGTGGTCATCACGTTCGCCTTACACGCGAAAGGTCCCCAGTTCGAAACTGGGCAGAAACTGCTCTGCTCTTCAACCGCAGCCTTTGACATCGACAAGAACGGAGCTTTCTTGCTTGCTTTCCCATCTGCAAACCTGCTTTCGAGTTTGCTTGAACAAATCTTCTCTCGTAGTGCAATGCAATGCAATGCAATTCCATTTAATTACTGTGCAAAGCATTGTAAAGTTTTTCTCCAACCTGTTTCCTATCATATGCCATTCTGTTTGAGAGTGTCGTTACCCCCTTCTGATCCTTCCACGAAAAGCATTACCGCATTCGCATTCCTTGCGCAGGCGGCCCGGTTCAAAGACAGGGAAGAAGCTGATGTGCTGGTGTCACAGTGCACCACGGATTCCTCAACTAGTCTGTCTGTCAAATGTATCCCAAAGTCGTCTCTGAAAGACCTCATTTGGAAGGTGTCTGTCGTTATTCAACGTGCGAGAATTGGCACCAGAGGTCCTGAATCATGTTTTGGAGCAGTTCGCACGTTAGTGGCTCATTCAATCAGCAACAGCAATGAAAAAAATTACACTCTCAGAGGAACCTCTGGACCTGTGCTTTCATAGCGTCGCTAGTATTAAGGTGCGCCCCGAGATCTAAGCCACGTTGGAACTGAAACGGAGGAATCGACAGAGAGGCGACAGAATGACATCGCATCCATTTGGTTTTCTTTACATCACTGACGAGCAGGAAAATGGAAACGGGGAGGGCGAGTGGGGAAGTGAGGCAGTTGCAGCTCTGGAGAACGTCCTTCTTTGTGATTCACTCAGCAACCAGAGACGTGACGGTGACTCAGGCGTGAGAGCTCTTCACATCGTGAACAAAAAGCAATCAAGGGCAGTTAGCACCTCTTCCGGAGTGGGGGTGGGGTGAGGTAATTACCTTCTGACTTCTGTTACTATGTTCAGAAACTGCCTTTTGGATTGAGGTGAACAGAAACTGCATTTCTAAAAAGCACCATGGAACTTGTTAAACTTTATTGAGTCGCGCTTTTTCATCGATTCACACACAGGTTTCCAACTCTTTTGGTATCGATGAGGCTCATGTCCAGGTGTGATAATCTCTGCAGCAAATTGCACGGTTAAGGTAAAAGGCAAGGAAAGTGACATCTCGAACCGGCCCCGAGGTCAGACCTTCCTCACAATGTAATCTGTCGTTCTCGGATTGTAATGCTACCTCCGGTTTTAGGGTGGAACATTCTTTGGGAACCTTATTCTGCAAAACAGACACAGTGACTGAAACTATGCTGCACGGTATGATTTGGGACACGGCCTGCTCAGCTTTGTGCATTTTCCCTGTAGTCCGGTGTGTTTCATGTTCCGTGTAAACGTGAAAGTTGTCCTGTTTCGAGCAATGGGTGAAATCATTTAGCAAAGCAAGAATCGAAATTGCAGTAATGTCAAGTAGCTCATGGTAATTTGACCCAATCATAACCGATCATATATTCCCACGCACTCACAGATACATTTGTAGCTGAATCCAGTCTGAGAAGATAGACTCAGTTTACCAGTGATTTTTGTCTGGATTGATGGGCTATCGTTAACTGCTGAGAAATTGATATTGTAGACGGGCACATCCCAGCAGCTGTGCGAGTCGGAGAGGGATCATTCAACCCTTTTCACGTCAGTTTGAATCTGTTGTTATGCAGGAACACAATTGGAAGTGCAAGAAAATGGACTCGCGGGCGTGCTGGTAGTGTGGCCGAGCGGTCTAAGGCGCTGGATTAAGGCTCCAGACTCGATAGAGGCGTGGGTTCGAATCCCACCGCTGCCATTTCTGCTGAACAGCTCCAACGGAACAGCTGGTTTAAATGCTGCTTCAATCCCTGCCTCATTTCTGTTTAAAACAGAAGGAAAATGAGTTTGCTTCCCGGGGAATTGACTGCGGTGTGGAAAAGTGCCGAATTTTCCAAAGTGTCTGTGCTGTCGTGATCGTGTTCGCTTCCCACACGGAAAATCGCCAGCAGCTCTACTGTTGCTTTCTGTTCCAGGCAAGTTGAGCTTTTACTGGAACCGAATGGAGACTGTTATTTCATCGTTGTTGCGAAACAGAGTCCTACGGTGACTCGACTCGTCGTTATTTGGTTTTCTGGCCAATGAGAAAATCGTTCCAATGTATTTCGATGTCATATGTTATTGAATTTCTCCCACTTCAGTCATTTCCGTCCTGGAGACATCGGAAGGGAAAGGTAATCTAATCGAGACTGTGATTGGTGAAATTCACTTTTTATGGCCCATTCTTATTATGTTCTTTCTTTGTCTCTTTGCAGCATTGTCTGGGAAGTGGTGGTGCACTCAGGCTCCAGTATGTTTGAAAGAGTAGTTTGGAATTGCCCTGTTGTTAGTTGTGTGATTACTGTATGGCTCATGCCCCCGGACTGTCTCACATTTAGCATTCATGCTCGCTGTGTCTGAAAATGCATTTGGTTTTCCAGTTTTGTTTGTGTTCCGTGTTAAATGCTTTCTGTTTTGCGATTCGCTCAATACATTACGAATTAACAGGGTTTCTGAGGTAACTTCCAGCTGAGAATCTGGGAAACTTTCACGGAGTATGGTCAGTCGGAGCAAAAGTAAGGAAGTCGTACGTTTCTGCAGTGTTTCACAATGCTACCTTTCCCGTGAGCAGTCGAACAGACTAAATGATTTTGCCACAGACTGCGACGGTAAGCTCCGCAAAAACGTAATTCTTTAAAGCAGGTGTAAGCAACACAACGTTATTGGGGTACACCGCGTGGAAACAGACACTTCGGTGTATCTCGTCCATGCTCACCACATCGCCAAAATTAAACAAGTCCCATTAAACAACGAGCTAACGGAAACAGAAAGGTGAAAGGTAGAATGGCTTCAACTTTCAGTGCTGGATGCCACTGAGCTGCAGCGGGGGCGACCGAGGCTTGTTTCTGTAGTGTAGTGGTCATCACGTTCGCCTTACACGCGAAAGGTCCCCAGTTCGAAACTGGGCAGAAACTGCTCTGCTCTTCAACCGCAGCCTTTGACATCGACAAGAACGGAGCTTTCTTGCTTGCTTTCCCATCTGCAAACCTGCTTTCGAGTTTGCTTGAACAAATCTTCTCTCGTAGTGCAATGCAATGCAATGCAATTCCATTTAATTACTGTGCAAAGCATTGTAAAGTTTTTCTCCAACCTGTTTCCTATCATATGCCATTCTGTTTGAGAGTGTCGTTACCCCCTTCTGATCCTTCCACGAAAAGCATTACCGCATTCGCATTCCTTGCGCAGGCGGCCCGGTTCAAAGACAGGGAAGAAGCTGATGTGCTGGTGTCACAGTGCACCACGGATTCCTCAACTAGTCTGTCTGTCAAATGTATCCCAAAGTCGTCTCTGAAAGACCTCATTTGGAAGGTGTCTGTCGTTATTCAACGTGCGAGAATTGGCACCAGAGGTCCTGAATCATGTTTTGGAGCAGTTCGCACGTTAGTGGCTCATTCAATCAGCAACAGCAATGAAAAAAATTACACTCTCAGAGGAACCTCTGGACCTGTGCTTTCATAGCGTCGCTAGTATTAAGGTGCGCCCCGAGATCTAAGCCACGTTGGAACTGAAACGGAGGAATCGACAGAGAGGCGACAGAATGACATCGCATCCATTTGGTTTTCTTTACATCACTGACGAGCAGGAAAATGGAAACGGGGAGGGCGAGTGGGGAAGTGAGGCAGTTGCAGCTCTGGAGAACGTCCTTCTTTGTGATTCACTCAGCAACCAGAGACGTGACGGTGACTCAGGCGTGAGAGCTCTTCACATCGTGAACAAAAAGCAATCAAGGGCAGTTAGCACCTCTTCCGGAGTGGGGGTGGGGTGAGGTAATTACCTTCTGACTTCTGTTACTATGTTCAGAAACTGCCTTTTGGATTGAGGTGAACAGAAACTGCATTTCTAAAAAGCACCATGGAACTTGTTAAACTTTATTGAGTCGCGCTTTTTCATCGATTCACACACAGGTTTCCAACTCTTTTGGTATCGATGAGGCTCATGTCCAGGTGTGATAATCTCTGCAGCAAATTGCACGGTTAAGGTAAAAGGCAAGGAAAGTGACATCTCGAACCGGCCCCGAGGTCAGACCTTCCTCACAATGTAATCTGTCGTTCTCGGATTGTAATGCTACCTCCGGTTTTAGGGTGGAACATTCTTTGGGAACCTTATTCTGCAAAACAGACACAGTGACTGAAACTATGCTGCACGGTATGATTTGGGACACGGCCTGCTCAGCTTTGTGCATTTTCCCTGTAGTCCGGTGTGTTTCATGTTCCGTGTAAACGTGAAAGTTGTCCTGTTTCGAGCAATGGGTGAAATCATTTAGCAAAGCAAGAATCGAAATTGCAGTAATGTCAAGTAGCTCATGGTAATTTGACCCAATCATAACCGATCATATATTCCCACGCACTCACAGATACATTTGTAGCTGAATCCAGTCTGAGAAGATAGACTCAGTTTACCAGTGATTTTTGTCTGGATTGATGGGCTATCGTTAACTGCTGAGAAATTGATATTGTAGACGGGCACATCCCAGCAGCTGTGCGAGTCGGAGAGGGATCATTCAACCCTTTTCACGTCAGTTTGAATCTGTTGTTATGCAGGAACACAATTGGAAGTGCAAGAAAATGGACTCGCGGGCGTGCTGGTAGTGTGGCCGAGCGGTCTAAGGCGCTGGATTAAGGCTCCAGACTCGATAGAGGCGTGGGTTCGAATCCCACCGCTGCCATTTCTGCTGAACAGCTCCAACGGAACAGCTGGTTTAAATGCTGCTTCAATCCCTGCCTCATTTCTGTTTAAAACAGAAGGAAAATGAGTTTGCTTCCCGGGGAATTGACTGCGGTGTGGAAAAGTGCCGAATTTTCCAAAGTGTCTGTGCTGTCGTGATCGTGTTCGCTTCCCACACGGAAAATCGCCAGCAGCTCTACTGTTGCTTTCTGTTCCAGGCAAGTTGAGCTTTTACTGGAACCGAATGGAGACTGTTATTTCATCGTTGTTGCGAAACAGAGTCCTACGGTGACTCGACTCGTCGTTATTTGGTTTTCTGGCCAATGAGAAAATCGTTCCAATGTATTTCGATGTCATATGTTATTGAATTTCTCCCACTTCAGTCATTTCCGTCCTGGAGACATCGGAAGGGAAAGGTAATCTAATCGAGACTGTGATTGGTGAAATTCACTTTTTATGGCCCATTCTTATTATGTTCTTTCTTTGTCTCTTTGCAGCATTGTCTGGGAAGTGGTGGTGCACTCAGGCTCCAGTATGTTTGAAAGAGTAGTTTGGAATTGCCCTGTTGTTAGTTGTGTGATTACTGTATGGCTCATGCCCCCGGACTGTCTCACATTTAGCATTCATGCTCGCTGTGTCTGAAAATGCATTTGGTTTTCCAGTTTTGTTTGTGTTCCGTGTTAAATGCTTTCTGTTTTGCGATTCGCTCAATACATTACGAATTAACAGGGTTTCTGAGGTAACTTCCAGCTGAGAATCTGGGAAACTTTCACGGAGTATGGTCAGTCGGAGCAAAAGTAAGGAAGTCGTACGTTTCTGCAGTGTTTCACAATGCTACCTTTCCCGTGAGCAGTCGAACAGACTAAATGATTTTGCCACAGACTGCGACGGTAAGCTCCGCAAAAACGTAATTCTTTAAAGCAGGTGTAAGCAACACAACGTTATTGGGGTACACCGCGTGGAAACAGACACTTCGGTGTATCTCGTCCATGCTCACCACATCGCCAAAATTAAACAAGTCCCATTAAACAACGAGCTAACGGAAACAGAAAGGTGAAAGGTAGAATGGCTTCAACTTTCAGTGCTGGATGCCACTGAGCTGCAGCGGGGGCGACCGAGGCTTGTTTCTGTAGTGTAGTGGTCATCACGTTCGCCTTACACGCGAAAGGTCCCCAGTTCGAAACTGGGCAGAAACTGCTCTGCTCTTCAACCGCAGCCTTTGACATCGACAAGAACGGAGCTTTCTTGCTTGCTTTCCCATCTGCAAACCTGCTTTCGAGTTTGCTTGAACAAATCTTCTCTCGTAGTGCAATGCAATGCAATGCAATTCCATTTAATTACTGTGCAAAGCATTGTAAAGTTTTTCTCCAACCTGTTTCCTATCATATGCCATTCTGTTTGAGAGTGTCGTTACCCCCTTCTGATCCTTCCACGAAAAGCATTACCGCATTCGCATTCCTTGCGCAGGCGGCCCGGTTCAAAGACAGGGAAGAAGCTGATGTGCTGGTGTCACAGTGCACCACGGATTCCTCAACTAGTCTGTCTGTCAAATGTATCCCAAAGTCGTCTCTGAAAGACCTCATTTGGAAGGTGTCTGTCGTTATTCAACGTGCGAGAATTGGCACCAGAGGTCCTGAATCATGTTTTGGAGCAGTTCGCACGTTAGTGGCTCATTCAATCAGCAACAGCAATGAAAAAAATTACACTCTCAGAGGAACCTCTGGACCTGTGCTTTCATAGCGTCGCTAGTATTAAGGTGCGCCCCGAGATCTAAGCCACGTTGGAACTGAAACGGAGGAATCGACAGAGAGGCGACAGAATGACATCGCATCCATTTGGTTTTCTTTACATCACTGACGAGCAGGAAAATGGAAACGGGGAGGGCGAGTGGGGAAGTGAGGCAGTTGCAGCTCTGGAGAACGTCCTTCTTTGTGATTCACTCAGCAACCAGAGACGTGACGGTGACTCAGGCGTGAGAGCTCTTCACATCGTGAACAAAAAGCAATCAAGGGCAGTTAGCACCTCTTCCGGAGTGGGGGTGGGGTGAGGTAATTACCTTCTGACTTCTGTTACTATGTTCAGAAACTGCCTTTTGGATTGAGGTGAACAGAAACTGCATTTCTAAAAAGCACCATGGAACTTGTTAAACTTTATTGAGTCGCGCTTTTTCATCGATTCACACACAGGTTTCCAACTCTTTTGGTATCGATGAGGCTCATGTCCAGGTGTGATAATCTCTGCAGCAAATTGCACGGTTAAGGTAAAAGGCAAGGAAAGTGACATCTCGAACCGGCCCCGAGGTCAGACCTTCCTCACAATGTAATCTGTCGTTCTCGGATTGTAATGCTACCTCCGGTTTTAGGGTGGAACATTCTTTGGGAACCTTATTCTGCAAAACAGACACAGTGACTGAAACTATGCTGCACGGTATGATTTGGGACACGGCCTGCTCAGCTTTGTGCATTTTCCCTGTAGTCCGGTGTGTTTCATGTTCCGTGTAAACGTGAAAGTTGTCCTGTTTCGAGCAATGGGTGAAATCATTTAGCAAAGCAAGAATCGAAATTGCAGTAATGTCAAGTAGCTCATGGTAATTTGACCCAATCATAACCGATCATATATTCCCACGCACTCACAGATACATTTGTAGCTGAATCCAGTCTGAGAAGATAGACTCAGTTTACCAGTGATTTTTGTCTGGATTGATGGGCTATCGTTAACTGCTGAGAAATTGATATTGTAGACGGGCACATCCCAGCAGCTGTGCGAGTCGGAGAGGGATCATTCAACCCTTTTCACGTCAGTTTGAATCTGTTGTTATGCAGGAACACAATTGGAAGTGCAAGAAAATGGACTCGCGGGCGTGCTGGTAGTGTGGCCGAGCGGTCTAAGGCGCTGGATTAAGGCTCCAGACTCGATAGAGGCGTGGGTTCGAATCCCACCGCTGCCATTTCTGCTGAACAGCTCCAACGGAACAGCTGGTTTAAATGCTGCTTCAATCCCTGCCTCATTTCTGTTTAAAACAGAAGGAAAATGAGTTTGCTTCCCGGGGAATTGACTGCGGTGTGGAAAAGTGCCGAATTTTCCAAAGTGTCTGTGCTGTCGTGATCGTGTTCGCTTCCCGCACGGAAAATCGCCAGCAGCTCTACTGTTGCTTTCTGTTCCAGGCAAGTTGAGCTTTTACTGGAACCGAATGGAGACTGTTATTTCATCGTTGTTGCGAAACAGAGTCCTACGGTGACTCGACTCGTCGTTATTTGGTTTTCTGGCCAATGAGAAAATCGTTCCAATGTATTTCGATGTCATATGTTATTGAATTTCTCCCACTTCAGTCATTTCCGTCCTGGAGACATCGGAAGGGAAAGGTAATCTAATCGAGACTGTGATTGGTGAAATTCACTTTTTATGGCCCATTCTTATTATGTTCTTTCTTTGTCTCTTTGCAGCATTGTCTGGGAAGTGGTGGTGCACTCAGGCTCCAGTATGTTTGAAAGAGTAGTTTGGAATTGCCCTGTTGTTAGTTGTGTGATTACTGTATGGCTCATGCCCCCGGACTGTCTCACATTTAGCATTCATGCTCGCTGTGTCTGAAAATGCATTTGGTTTTCCAGTTTTGTTTGTGTTCCGTGTTAAATGCTTTCTGTTTTGCGATTCGCTCAATACATTACGAATTAACAGGGTTTCTGAGGTAACTTCCAGCTGAGAATCTGGGAAACTTTCACGGAGTATGGTCAGTCGGAGCAAAAGTAAGGAAGTCGTACGTTTCTGCAGTGTTTCACAATGCTACCTTTCCCGTGAGCAGTCGAACAGACTAAATGATTTTGCCACAGACTGCGACGGTAAGCTCCGCAAAAACGTAATTCTTTAAAGCAGGTGTAAGCAACACAACGTTATTGGGGTACACCGCGTGGAAACAGACACTTCGGTGTATCTCGTCCATGCTCACCACATCGCCAAAATTAAACAAGTCCCATTAAACAACGAGCTAACGGAAACAGAAAGGTGAAAGGTAGAATGGCTTCAACTTTCAGTGCTGGATGCCACTGAGCTGCAGCGGGGGCGACCGAGGCTTGTTTCTGTAGTGTAGTGGTCATCACGTTCGCCTTACACGCGAAAGGTCCCCAGTTCGAAACTGGGCAGAAACTGCTCTGCTCTTCAACCGCAGCCTTTGACATCGACAAGAACGGAGCTTTCTTGCTTGCTTTCCCATCTGCAAACCTGCTTTCGAGTTTGCTTGAACAAATCTTCTCTCGTAGTGCAATGCAATGCAATGCAATTCCATTTAATTACTGTGCAAAGCATTGTAAAGTTTTTCTCCAACCTGTTTCCTATCATATGCCATTCTGTTTGAGAGTGTCGTTACCCCCTTCTGATCCTTCCACGAAAAGCATTACCGCATTCGCATTCCTTGCGCAGGCGGCCCGGTTCAAAGACAGGGAAGAAGCTGATGTGCTGGTGTCACAGTGCACCACGGATTCCTCAACTAGTCTGTCTGTCAAATGTATCCCAAAGTCGTCTCTGAAAGACCTCATTTGGAAGGTGTCTGTCGTTATTCAACGTGCGAGAATTGGCACCAGAGGTCCTGAATCATGTTTTGGAGCAGTTCGCACGTTAGTGGCTCATTCAATCAGCAACAGCAATGAAAAAAATTACACTCTCAGAGGAACCTCTGGACCTGTGCTTTCATAGCGTCGCTAGTATTAAGGTGCGCCCCGAGATCTAAGCCACGTTGGAACTGAAACGGAGGAATCGACAGAGAGGCGACAGAATGACATCGCATCCATTTGGTTTTCTTTACATCACTGACGAGCAGGAAAATGGAAACGGGGAGGGCGAGTGGGGAAGTGAGGCAGTTGCAGCTCTGGAGAACGTCCTTCTTTGTGATTCACTCAGCAACCAGAGACGTGACGGTGACTCAGGCGTGAGAGCTCTTCACATCGTGAACAAAAAGCAATCAAGGGCAGTTAGCACCTCTTCCGGAGTGGGGGTGGGGTGAGGTAATTACCTTCTGACTTCTGTTACTATGTTCAGAAACTGCCTTTTGGATTGAGGTGAACAGAAACTGCATTTCTAAAAAGCACCATGGAACTTGTTAAACTTTATTGAGTCGCGCTTTTTCATCGATTCACACACAGGTTTCCAACTCTTTTGGTATCGATGAGGCTCATGTCCAGGTGGGATAATCTCTGCAGCAAATTGCACGGTTAAGGTAAAAGGCAAGGAAAGTGACATCTCGAACCGGCCCCGAGGTCAGACCTTCCTCACAATGTAATCTGTCGTTCTCGGATTGTAATGCTACCTCCGGTTTTAGGGTGGAACATTCTTTGGGAACCTTATTCTGCAAAACAGACACAGTGACTGAAACTATGCTGCACGGTATGATTTGGGACACGGCCTGCTCAGCTTTGTGCATTTTCCCTGTAGTCCGGTGTGTTTCATGTTCCGTGTAAACGTGAAAGTTGTCCTGTTTCGAGCAATGGGTGAAATCATTTAGCAAAGCAAGAATCGAAATTGCAGTAATGTCAAGTAGCTCATGGTAATTTGACCCAATCATAACCGATCATATATTCCCACGCACTCACAGATACATTTGTAGCTGAATCCAGTCTGAGAAGATAGACTCAGTTTACCAGTGATTTTTGTCTGGATTGATGGGCTATCGTTAACTGCTGAGAAATTGATATTGTAGACGGGCACATCCCAGCAGCTGTGCGAGTCGGAGAGGGATCATTCAACCCTTTTCACGTCAGTTTGAATCTGTTGTTATGCAGGAACACAATTGGAAGTGCAAGAAAATGGACTCGCGGGCGTGCTGGTAGTGTGGCCGAGCGGTCTAAGGCGCTGGATTAAGGCTCCAGACTCGATAGAGGCGTGGGTTCGAATTCCACCGCGGCCATTTCTGCTGAACAGCTCCAACGGAACAGCTGGTTTAAATGCTGCTTCAATCCCTGCCTCATTTCTGTTTAAAACAGAAGAAAAATGAGTTTGCTTCCCGGGGAATTGACTGCGGTGTGGAAAAGTGCCGAATTTTCCAAAGTGTCTGTGCTGTCGTGATCGTGTTCGCTTCCCGCACGGAAAATCGCCAGCAGCTCTACTGTTGCTTTCTGTTCCAGGCAAGTTGAGCTTTTACTGGAACCGAATGGAGACTGTTATTTCATCGTTGTTGCGAAACAGAGTCCTACGGTGACTCGACTCGTCGTTATTTGGTTTTCTGGCCAATGAGAAAATCGTTCCAATGTATTTCGATGTCATATGTTATTGAATTTCTCCCACTTCAGTCATTTCCGTCCTGGAGACATCGGAAGGGAAAGGTAATCTAATCGAGACTGTGATTGGTGAAATTCACTTTTTATGGCCCATTCTTATTATGTTCTTTCTTTGTCTCTTTGCAGCATTGTCTGGGAAGTGGTGGTGCACTCAGGCTCCAGTATGTTTGAAAGAGTAGTTTGGAATTGCCCTGTTGTTAGTTGTGTGATTACTGTATGGCTCATGCCCCCGGACTGTCTCACATTTAGCATTCATGCTCGCTGTGTCTGAAAATGCATTTGGTTTTCCAGTTTTGTTTGTGTTCCGTGTTAAATGCTTTCTGTTTTGCGATTCGCTCAATACATTACGAATTAACAGGGTTTCTGAGGTAACTTCCAGCTGAGAATCTGGGAAACTTTCACGGAGTATGGTCAGTCGGAGCAAAAGTAAGGAAGTCGTACGTTTCTGCAGTGTTTCACAATGCTACCTTTCCCGTGAGCAGTCGAACAGACTAAATGATTTTGCCACAGACTGCGACGGTAAGCTCCGCAAAAACGTAATTCTTTAAAGCAGGTGTAAGCAACACAACGTTATTGGGGTACACCGCGTGGAAACAGACACTTCGGTGTATCTCGTCCATGCTCACCACATCGCCAAAATTAAACAAGTCCCATTAAACAACGAGCTAACGGAAACAGAAAGGTGAAAGGGAGAATGGCTTCAACTTTCAGTGCTGGATGCCACTGAGCTGCAGCGGGGGCGACCGAGGCTTGTTTCTGTAGTGTAGTGGTCATCACGTTCGCCTTACACGCGAAAGGTCCCCAGTTCGAAACTGGGCAGAAACTGCTCTGCTCTTCAACCGCAGCCTTTGACATCGACAAGAACGGAGCTTTCTTGCTTGCTTTCCCATCTGCAAACCTGCTTTCGAGTTTGCTTGAACAAATCTTCTCTCGTAGTGCAATGCAATGCAATGCAATTCCATTTAATTACTGTGCAAAGCATTGTAAAGTTTTTCTCCAACCTGTTTCCTATCATATGCCATTCTGTTTGAGAGTGTCGTTACCCCCTTCTGATCCTTCCACGAAAAGCATTACCGCATTCGCATTCCTTGCGCAGGCGGCCCGGTTCAAAGACAGGGAAGAAGCTGATGTGCTGGTGTCACAGTGCACCACGGATTCCTCAACTAGTCTGTCTGTCAAATGTATCCCAAAGTCGTCTCTGAAAGACCTCATTTGGAAGGTGTCTGTCGTTATTCAACGTGCGAGAATTGGCACCAGAGGTCCTGAATCATGTTTTGGAGCAGTTCGCACGTTAGTGGCTCATTCAATCAGCAACAGCAATGAAAAAAATTACACTCTCAGAGGAACCTCTGGACCTGTGCTTTCATAGCGTCGCTAGTATTAAGGTGCGCCCCGAGATCTAAGCCACGTTGGAACTGAAACGGAGGAATCGACAGAGAGGCGACAGAATGACATCGCATCCATTTGGTTTTCTTTACATCACTGACGAGCAGGAAAATGGAAACGGGGAGGGCGAGTGGGGAAGTGAGGCAGTTGCAGCTCTGGAGAACGTCCTTCTTTGTGATTCACTCAGCAACCAGAGACGTGACGGTGACTCAGGCGTGAGAGCTCTTCACATCGTGAACAAAAAGCAATCAAGGGCAGTTAGCACCTCTTCCGGAGTGGGGGTGGGGTGAGGTAATTACCTTCTGACTTCTGTTACTATGTTCAGAAACTGCCTTTTGGATTGAGGTGAACAGAAACTGCATTTCTAAAAAGCACCATGGAACTTGTTAAACTTTATTGAGTCGCGCTTTTTCATCGATTCACACACAGGTTTCCAACTCTTTTGGTATCGATGAGGCTCATGTCCAGGTGTGATAATCTCTGCAGCAAATTGCACGGTTAAGGTAAAAGGCAAGGAAAGTGACATCTCGAACCGGCCCCGAGGTCAGACCTTCCTCACAATGTAATCTGTCGTTCTCGGATTGTAATGCTACCTCCGGTTTTAGGGTGGAACATTCTTTGGGAACCTTATTCTGCAAAACAGACACAGTGACTGAAACTATGCTGCACGGTATGATTTGGGACACGGCCTGCTCAGCTTTGTGCATTTTCCCTGTAGTCCGGTGTGTTTCATGTTCCGTGTAAACGTGAAAGTTGTCCTGTTTCGAGCAATGGGTGAAATCATTTAGCAAAGCAAGAATCGAAATTGCAGTAATGTCAAGTAGCTCATGGTAATTTGACCCAATCATAACCGATCATATATTCCCACGCACTCACAGATACATTTGTAGCTGAATCCAGTCTGAGAAGATAGACTCAGTTTACCAGTGATTTTTGTCTGGATTGATGGGCTATCGTTAACTGCTGAGAAATTGATATTGTAGACGGGCACATCCCAGCAGCTGTGCGAGTCGGAGAGGGATCATTCAACCCTTTTCACGTCAGTTTGAATCTGTTGTTATGCAGGAACACAATTGGAAGTGCAAGAAAATGGACTCGCGGGCGTGCTGGTAGTGTGGCCGAGCGGTCTAAGGCGCTGGATTAAGGCTCCAGACTCGATAGAGGCGTGGGTTCGAATCCCACCGCTGCCATTTCTGCTGAACAGCTCCAACGGAACAGCTGGTTTAAATGCTGCTTCAATCCCTGCCTCATTTCTGTTTAAAACAGAAGGAAAATGAGTTTGCTTCCCGGGGAATTGACTGCGGTGTGGAAAAGTGCCGAATTTTCCAAAGTGTCTGTGCTGTCGTGATCGTGTTCGCTTCCCGCACGGAAAATCGCCAGCAGCTCTACTGTTGCTTTCTGTTCCAGGCAAGTTGAGCTTTTACTGGAACCGAATGGAGACTGTTATTTCATCGTTGTTGCGAAACAGAGTCCTACGGTGACTCGACTCGTCGTTATTTGGTTTTCTGGCCAATGAGAAAATCGTTCCAATGTATTTCGATGTCATATGTTATTGAATTTCTCCCACTTCAGTCATTTCCGTCCTGGAGACATCGGAAGGGAAAGGTAATCTAATCGAGACTGTGATTGGTGAAATTCACTTTTTATGGCCCATTCTTATTATGTTCTTTCTTTGTCTCTTTGCAGCATTGTCTGGGAAGTGGTGGTGCACTCAGGCTCCAGTATGTTTGAAAGAGTAGTTTGGAATTGCCCTGTTGTTAGTTGTGTGATTACTGTATGGCTCATGCCCCCGGACTGTCTCACATTTAGCATTCATGCTCGCTGTGTCTGAAAATGCATTTGGTTTTCCAGTTTTGTTTGTGTTCCGTGTTAAATGCTTTCTGTTTTGCGATTCGCTCAATACATTACGAATTAACAGGGTTTCTGAGGTAACTTCCAGCTGAGAATCTGGGAAACTTTCACGGAGTATGGTCAGTCGGAGCAAAAGTAAGGAAGTCGTACGTTTCTGCAGTGTTTCACAATGCTACCTTTCCCGTGAGCAGTCGAACAGACTAAATGATTTTGCCACAGACTGCGACGGTAAGCTCCGCAAAAACGTAATTCTTTAAAGCAGGTGTAAGCAACACAACGTTATTGGGGTACACCGCGTGGAAACAGACACTTCGGTGTATCTCGTCCATGCTCACCACATCGCCAAAATTAAACAAGTCCCATTAAACAACGAGCTAACGGAAACAGAAAGGTGAAAGGTAGAATGGCTTCAACTTTCAGTGCTGGATGCCACTGAGCTGCAGCGGGGGCGACCGAGGCTTGTTTCTGTAGTGTAGTGGTCATCACGTTCGCCTTACACGCGAAAGGTCCCCAGTTCGAAACTGGGCAGAAACTGCTCTGCTCTTCAACCGCAGCCTTTGACATCGACAAGAACGGAGCTTTCTTGCTTGCTTTCCCATCTGCAAACCTGCTTTCGAGTTTGCTTGAACAAATCTTCTCTCGTAGTGCAATGCAATGCAATGCAATTCCATTTAATTACTGTGCAAAGCATTGTAAAGTTTTTCTCCAACCTGTTTCCTATCATATGCCATTCTGTTTGAGAGTGTCGTTACCCCCTTCTGATCCTTCCACGAAAAGCATTACCGCATTCGCATTCCTTGCGCAGGCGGCCCGGTTCAAAGACAGGGAAGAAGCTGATGTGCTGGTGTCACAGTGCACCACGGATTCCTCAACTAGTCTGTCTGTCAAATGTATCCCAAAGTCGTCTCTGAAAGACCTCATTTGGAAGGTGTCTGTCGTTATTCAACGTGCGAGAATTGGCACCAGAGGTCCTGAATCATGTTTTGGAGCAGTTCGCACGTTAGTGGCTCATTCAATCAGCAACAGCAATGAAAAAAATTACACTCTCAGAGGAACCTCTGGACCTGTGCTTTCATAGCGTCGCTAGTATTAAGGTGCGCCCCGAGATCTAAGCCACGTTGGAACTGAAACGGAGGAATCGACAGAGAGGCGACAGAATGACATCGCATCCATTTGGTTTTCTTTACATCACTGACGAGCAGGAAAATGGAAACGGGGAGGGCGAGTGGGGAAGTGAGGCAGTTGCAGCTCTGGAGAACGTCCTTCTTTGTGATTCACTCAGCAACCAGAGACGTGACGGTGACTCAGGCGTGAGAGCTCTTCACATCGTGAACAAAAAGCAATCAAGGGCAGTTAGCACCTCTTCCGGAGTGGGGGTGGGGTGAGGTAATTACCTTCTGACTTCTGTTACTATGTTCAGAAACTGCCTTTTGGATTGAGGTGAACAGAAACTGCATTTCTAAAAAGCACCATGGAACTTGTTAAACTTTATTGAGTCGCGCTTTTTCATCGATTCACACACAGGTTTCCAACTCTTTTGGTATCGATGAGGCTCATGTCCAGGTGTGATAATCTCTGCAGCAAATTGCACGGTTAAGGTAAAAGGCAAGGAAAGTGACATCTCGAACCGGCCCCGAGGTCAGACCTTCCTCACAATGTAATCTGTCGTTCTCGGATTGTAATGCTACCTCCGGTTTTAGGGTGGAACATTCTTTGGGAACCTTATTCTGCAAAACAGACACAGTGACTGAAACTATGCTGCACGGTATGATTTGGGACACGGCCTGCTCAGCTTTGTGCATTTTCCCTGTAGTCCGGTGTGTTTCATGTTCCGTGTAAACGTGAAAGTTGTCCTGTTTCGAGCAATGGGTGAAATCATTTAGCAAAGCAAGAATCGAAATTGCAGTAATGTCAAGTAGCTCATGGTAATTTGACCCAATCATAACCGATCATATATTCCCACGCACTCACAGATACATTTGTAGCTGAATCCAGTCTGAGAAGATAGACTCAGTTTACCAGTGATTTTTGTCTGGATTGATGGGCTATCGTTAACTGCTGAGAAATTGATATTGTAGACGGGCACATCCCAGCAGCTGTGCGAGTCGGAGAGGGATCATTCAACCCTTTTCACGTCAGTTTGAATCTGTTGTTATGCAGGAACACAATTGGAAGTGCAAGAAAATGGACTCGCGGGCGTGCTGGTAGTGTGGCCGAGCGGTCTAAGGCGCTGGATTAAGGCTCCAGACTCGATAGAGGCGTGGGTTCGAATTCCACCGCGGCCATTTCTGCTGAACAGCTCCAACGGAACAGCTGGTTTAAATGCTGCTTCAATCCCTGCCTCATTTCTCTTTAAAACAGAAGAAAAATGAGTTTGCTTCCCGGGGAATTGACTGCGGTGTGGAAAAGTGCCGAATTTTCCAAAGTGTCTGTGCTGTCGTGATCGTGTTCGCTTCCCGCACGGAAAATCGCCAGCAGCTCTACTGTTGCTTTCTGTTCCAGGCAAGTTGAGCTTTTACTGGAACCGAATGGAGACTGTTATTTCATCGTTGTTGCGAAACAGAGTCCTACGGTGACTCGACTCGTCGTTATTTGGTTTTCTGGCCAATGAGAAAATCGTTCCAATGTATTTCGATGTCATATGTTATTGAATTTCTCCCACTTCAGTCATTTCCGTCCTGGAGACATCGGAAGGGAAAGGTAATCTAATCGAGACTGTGATTGGTGAAATTCACTTTTTATGGCCCATTCTTATTATGTTCTTTCTTTGTCTCTTTGCAGCATTGTCTGGGAAGTGGTGGTGCACTCAGGCTCCAGTATGTTTGAAAGAGTAGTTTGGAATTGCCCTGTTGTTAGTTGTGTGATTACTGTATGGCTCATGCCCCCGGACTGTCTCACATTTAGCATTCATGCTCGCTGTGTCTGAAAATGCATTTGGTTTTCCAGTTTTGTTTGTGTTCCGTGTTAAATGCTTTCTGTTTTGCGATTCGCTCAATACATTACGAATTAACAGGGTTTCTGAGGTAACTTCCAGCTGAGAATCTGGGAAACTTTCACGGAGTATGGTCAGTCGGAGCAAAAGTAAGGAAGTCGTACGTTTCTGCAGTGTTTCACAATGCTACCTTTCCCGTGAGCAGTCGAACAGACTAAATGATTTTGCCACAGACTGCGACGGTAAGCTCCGCAAAAACGTAATTCTTTAAAGCAGGTGTAAGCAACACAACGTTATTGGGGTACACCGCGTGGAAACAGACACTTCGGTGTATCTCGTCCATGCTCACCACATCGCCAAAATTAAACAAGTCCCATTAAACAACGAGCTAACGGAAACAGAAAGGTGAAAGGTAGAATGGCTTCAACTTTCAGTGCTGGATGCCACTGAGCTGCAGCGGGGGCGACCGAGGCTTGTTTCTGTAGTGTAGTGGTCATCACGTTCGCCTTACACGCGAAAGGTCCCCAGTTCGAAACTGGGCAGAAACTGCTCTGCTCTTCAACCGCAGCCTTTGACATCGACAAGAACGGAGCTTTCTTGCTTGCTTTCCCATCTGCAAACCTGCTTTCGAGTTTGCTTGAACAAATCTTCTCTCGTAGTGCAATGCAATGCAATGCAATTCCATTTAATTACTGTGCAAAGCATTGTAAAGTTTTTCTCCAACCTGTTTCCTATCATATGCCATTCTGTTTGAGAGTGTCGTTACCCCCTTCTGATCCTTCCACGAAAAGCATTACCGCATTCGCATTCCTTGCGCAGGCGGCCCGGTTCAAAGACAGGGAAGAAGCTGATGTGCTGGTGTCACAGTGCACCACGGATTCCTCAACTAGTCTGTCTGTCAAATGTATCCCAAAGTCGTCTCTGAAAGACCTCATTTGGAAGGTGTCTGTCGTTATTCAACGTGCGAGAATTGGCACCAGAGGTCCTGAATCATGTTTTGGAGCAGTTCGCACGTTAGTGGCTCATTCAATCAGCAACAGCAATGAAAAAAATTACACTCTCAGAGGAACCTCTGGACCTGTGCTTTCATAGCGTCGCTAGTATTAAGGTGCGCCCCGAGATCTAAGCCACGTTGGAACTGAAACGGAGGAATCGACAGAGAGGCGACAGAATGACATCGCATCCATTTGGTTTTCTTTACATCACTGACGAGCAGGAAAATGGAAACGGGGAGGGCGAGTGGGGAAGTGAGGCAGTTGCAGCTCTGGAGAACGTCCTTCTTTGTGATTCACTCAGCAACCAGAGACGTGACGGTGACTCAGGCGTGAGAGCTCTTCACATCGTGAACAAAAAGCAATCAAGGGCAGTTAGCACCTCTTCCGGAGTGGGGGTGGGGTGAGGTAATTACCTTCTGACTTCTGTTACTATGTTCAGAAACTGCCTTTTGGATTGAGGTGAACAGAAACTGCATTTCTAAAAAGCACCATGGAACTTGTTAAACTTTATTGAGTCGCGCTTTTTCATCGATTCACACACAGGTTTCCAACTCTTTTGGTATCGATGAGGCTCATGTCCAGGTGTGATAATCTCTGCAGCAAATTGCACGGTTAAGGTAAAAGGCAAGGAAAGTGACATCTCGAACCGGCCCCGAGGTCAGACCTTCCTCACAATGTAATCTGTCGTTCTCGGATTGTAATGCTACCTCCGGTTTTAGGGTGGAACATTCTTTGGGAACCTTATTCTGCAAAACAGACACAGTGACTGAAACTATGCTGCACGGTATGATTTGGGACACGGCCTGCTCAGCTTTGTGCATTTTCCCTGTAGTCCGGTGTGTTTCATGTTCCGTGTAAACGTGAAAGTTGTCCTGTTTCGAGCAATGGGTGAAATCATTTAGCAAAGCAAGAATCGAAATTGCAGTAATGTCAAGTAGCTCATGGTAATTTGACCCAATCATAACCGATCATATATTCCCACGCACTCACAGATACATTTGTAGCTGAATCCAGTCTGAGAAGATAGACTCAGTTTACCAGTGATTTTTGTCTGGATTGATGGGCTATCGTTAACTGCTGAGAAATTGATATTGTAGACGGGCACATCCCAGCAGCTGTGCGAGTCGGAGAGGGATCATTCAACCCTTTTCACGTCAGTTTGAATCTGTTGTTATGCAGGAACACAATTGGAAGTGCAAGAAAATGGACTCGCGGGCGTGCTGGTAGTGTGGCCGAGCGGTCTAAGGCGCTGGATTAAGGCTCCAGACTCGATAGAGGCGTGGGTTCGAATCCCACCGCTGCCATTTCTGCTGAACAGCTCCAACGGAACAGCTGGTTTAAATGCTGCTTCAATCCCTGCCTCATTTCTGTTTAAAACAGAAGGAAAATGAGTTTGCTTCCCGGGGAATTGACTGCGGTGTGGAAAAGTGCCGAATTTTCCAAAGTGTCTGTGCTGTCGTGATCGTGTTCGCTTCCCGCACGGAAAATCGCCAGCAGCTCTACTGTTGCTTTCTGTTCCAGGCAAGTTGAGCTTTTACTGGAACCGAATGGAGACTGTTATTTCATCGTTGTTGCGAAACAGAGTCCTACGGTGACTCGACTCGTCGTTATTTGGTTTTCTGGCCAATGAGAAAATCGTTCCAATGTATTTCGATGTCATATGTTATTGAATTTCTCCCACTTCAGTCATTTCCGTCCTGGAGACATCGGAAGGGAAAGGTAATCTAATCGAGACTGTGATTGGTGAAATTCACTTTTTATGGCCCATTCTTATTATGTTCTTTCTTTGTCTCTTTGCAGCATTGTCTGGGAAGTGGTGGTGCACTCAGGCTCCAGTATGTTTGAAAGAGTAGTTTGGAATTGCCCTGTTGTTAGTTGTGTGATTACTGTATGGCTCATGCCCCCGGACTGTCTCACATTTAGCATTCATGCTCGCTGTGTCTGAAAATGCATTTGGTTTTCCAGTTTTGTTTGTGTTCCGTGTTAAATGCTTTCTGTTTTGCGATTCGCTCAATACATTACGAATTAACAGGGTTTCTGAGGTAACTTCCAGCTGAGAATCTGGGAAACTTTCACGGAGTATGGTCAGTCGGAGCAAAAGTAAGGAAGTCGTACGTTTCTGCAGTGTTTCACAATGCTACCTTTCCCGTGAGCAGTCGAACAGACTAAATGATTTTGCCACAGACTGCGACGGTAAGCTCCGCAAAAACGTAATTCTTTAAAGCAGGTGTAAGCAACACAACGTTATTGGGGTACACCGCGTGGAAACAGACACTTCGGTGTATCTCGTCCATGCTCACCACATCGCCAAAATTAAACAAGTCCCATTAAACAACGAGCTAACGGAAACAGAAAGGTGAAAGGTAGAATGGCTTCAACTTTCAGTGCTGGATGCCACTGAGCTGCAGCGGGGGCGACCGAGGCTTGTTTCTGTAGTGTAGTGGTCATCACGTTCGCCTTACACGCGAAAGGTCCCCAGTTCGAAACTGGGCAGAAACTGCTCTGCTCTTCAACCGCAGCCTTTGACATCGACAAGAACGGAGCTTTCTTGCTTGCTTTCCCATCTGCAAACCTGCTTTCGAGTTTGCTTGAACAAATCTTCTCTCGTAGTGCAATGCAATGCAATGCAATTCCATTTAATTACTGTGCAAAGCATTGTAAAGTTTTTCTCCAACCTGTTTCCTATCATATGCCATTCTGTTTGAGAGTGTCGTTACCCCCTTCTGATCCTTCCACGAAAAGCATTACCGCATTCGCATTCCTGGCGCAGGCGGCCCGGTTCAAAGACAGGGAAGAAGCTGATGTGCTGGTGTCACAGTGCACCACGGATTCCTCAACTAGTCTGTCTGTCAAATGTATCCCAAAGTCGTCTCTGAAAGACCTCATTTGGAAGGTGTCTGTCGTTATTCAACGTGCGAGAATTGGCACCAGAGGTCCTGAATCATGTTTTGGAGCAGTTCGCACGTTAGTGGCTCATTCAATCAGCAACAGCAATGAAAAAAATTACACTCTCAGAGGAACCTCTGGACCTGTGCTTTCATAGCGTCGCTAGTATTAAGGTGCGCCCCGAGATCTAAGCCACGTTGGAACTGAAACGGAGGAATCGACAGAGAGGCGACAGAATGACATCGCATCCATTTGGTTTTCTTTACATCACTGACGAGCAGGAAAATGGAAACGGGGAGGGCGAGTGGGGAAGTGAGGCAGTTGCAGCTCTGGAGAACGTCCTTCTTTGTGATTCACTCAGCAACCAGAGACGTGACGGTGACTCAGGCGTGAGAGCTCTTCACATCGTGAACAAAAAGCAATCAAGGGCAGTTAGCACCTCTTCCGGAGTGGGGGTGGGGTGAGGTAATTACCTTCTGACTTCTGTTACTATGTTCAGAAACTGCCTTTTGGATTGAGGTGAACAGAAACTGCATTTCTAAAAAGCACCATGGAACTTGTTAAACTTTATTGAGTCGCGCTTTTTCATCGATTCACACACAGGTTTCCAACTCTTTTGGTATCGATGAGGCTCATGTCCAGGTGTGATAATCTCTGCAGCAAATTGCACGGTTAAGGTAAAAGGCAAGGAAAGTGACATCTCGAACCGGCCCCGAGGTCAGACCTTCCTCACAATGTAATCTGTCGTTCTCGGATTGTAATGCTACCTCCGGTTTTAGGGTGGAACATTCTTTGGGAACCTTATTCTGCAAAACAGACACAGTGACTGAAACTATGCTGCACGGTATGATTTGGGACACGGCCTGCTCAGCTTTGTGCATTTTCCCTGTAGTCCGGTGTGTTTCATGTTCCGTGTAAACGTGAAAGTTGTCCTGTTTCGAGCAATGGGTGAAATCATTTAGCAAAGCAAGAATCGAAATTGCAGTAATGTCAAGTAGCTCATGGTAATTTGACCCAATCATAACCGATCATATATTCCCACGCACTCACAGATACATTTGTAGCTGAATCCAGTCTGAGAAGATAGACTCAGTTTACCAGTGATTTTTGTCTGGATTGATGGGCTATCGTTAACTGCTGAGAAATTGATATTGTAGACGGGCACATCCCAGCAGCTGTGCGAGTCGGAGAGGGATCATTCAACCCTTTTCACGTCAGTTTGAATCTGTTGTTATGCAGGAACACAATTGGAAGTGCAAGAAAATGGACTCGCGGGCGTGCTGGTAGTGTGGCCGAGCGGTCTAAGGCGCTGGATTAAGGCTCCAGACTCGATAGAGGCGTGGGTTCGAATCCCACCGCTGCCATTTCTGCTGAACAGCTCCAACGGAACAGCTGGTTTAAATGCTGCTTCAATCCCTGCCTCATTTCTGTTTAAAACAGAAGGAAAATGAGTTTGCTTCCCGGGGAATTGACTGCGGTGTGGAAAAGTGCCGAATTTTCCAAAGTGTCTGTGCTGTCGTGATCGTGTTCGCTTCCCGCACGGAAAATCGCCAGCAGCTCTACTGTTGCTTTCTGTTCCAGGCAAGTTGAGCTTTTACTGGAACCGAATGGAGACTGTTATTTCATCGTTGTTGCGAAACAGAGTCCTACGGTGACTCGACTCGTCGTTATTTGGTTTTCTGGCCAATGAGAAAATCGTTCCAATGTATTTCGATGTCATATGTTATTGAATTTCTCCCACTTCAGTCATTTCCGTCCTGGAGACATCGGAAGGGAAAGGTAATCTAATCGAGACTGTGATTGGTGAAATTCACTTTTTATGGCCCATTCTTATTATGTTCTTTCTTTGTCTCTTTGCAGCATTGTCTGGGAAGTGGTGGTGCACTCAGGCTCCAGTATGTTTGAAAGAGTAGTTTGGAATTGCCCTGTTGTTAGTTGTGTGATTACTGTATGGCTCATGCCCCCGGACTGTCTCACATTTAGCATTCATGCTCGCTGTGTCTGAAAATGCATTTGGTTTTCCAGTTTTGTTTGTGTTCCGTGTTAAATGCTTTCTGTTTTGCGATTCGCTCAATACATTACGAATTAACAGGGTTTCTGAGGTAACTTCCAGCTGAGAATCTGGGAAACTTTCACGGAGTATGGTCAGTCGGAGCAAAAGTAAGGAAGTCGTACGTTTCTGCAGTGTTTCACAATGCTACCTTTCCCGTGAGCAGTCGAACAGACTAAATGATTTTGCCACAGACTGCGACGGTAAGCTCCGCAAAAACGTAATTCTTTAAAGCAGGTGTAAGCAACACAACGTTATTGGGGTACACCGCGTGGAAACAGACACTTCGGTGTATCTCGTCCATGCTCACCACATCGCCAAAATTAAACAAGTCCCATTAAACAACGAGCTAACGGAAACAGAAAGGTGAAAGGTAGAATGGCTTCAACTTTCAGTGCTGGATGCCACTGAGCTGCAGCGGGGGCGACCGAGGCTTGTTTCTGTAGTGTAGTGGTCATCACGTTCGCCTTACACGCGAAAGGTCCCCAGTTCGAAACTGGGCAGAAACTGCTCTGCTCTTCAACCGCAGCCTTTGACATCGACAAGAACGGAGCTTTCTTGCTTGCTTTCCCATCTGCAAACCTGCTTTCGAGTTTGCTTGAACAAATCTTCTCTCGTAGTGCAATGCAATGCAATGCAATTCCATTTAATTACTGTGCAAAGCATTGTAAAGTTTTTCTCCAACCTGTTTCCTATCATATGCCATTCTGTTTGAGAGTGTCGTTACCCCCTTCTGATCCTTCCACGAAAAGCATTACCGCATTCGCATTCCTTGCGCAGGCGGCCCGGTTCAAAGACAGGGAAGAAGCTGATGTGCTGGTGTCACAGTGCACCACGGATTCTTCAACTAGTCTGTCTGTCAAATGTATCCCAAAGTCGTCTCTGAAAGACCTCATTTGGAAGGTGTCTGTCGTTATTCAACGTGCGAGAATTGGCACCAGAGGCCCTGAATCATGTTTTGGAGCAGTTCGCACGTTAGTGGCTCATTCAATCAGCAACAGCAATGAAAAAAATTACACTCTCAGAGGAACCTCTGGACCTGTGCTTTCATAGCGTCGCTAGTATTAAGGTGCGCCCCGAGATCTAAGCCACGTTGGAACTGAAACGGAGGAATCGACAGAGAGGCGACAGAATGACATCGCATCCATTTGGTTTTCTTTACATCACTGACGAGCAGGAAAATGGAAACGGGGAGGGCGAGTGGGGAAGTGAGGCAGTTGCAGCTCTGGAGAACGTCCTTCTTTGTGATTCACTCAGCAACCAGAGACGTGACGGTGACTCAGGCGTGAGAGCTCTTCACATCGTGAACAAAAAGCAATCAAGGGCAGTTAGCACCTCTTCCGGAGTGGGGGTGGGGTGAGGTAATTACCTTCTGACTTCTGTTACTATGTTCAGAAACTGCCTTTTGGATTGAGGTGAACAGAAACTGCATTTCTAAAAAGCACCATGGAACTTGTTAAACTTTATTGAGTCGCGCTTTTTCATCGATTCACACACAGGTTTCCAACTCTTTTGGTATCGATGAGGCTCATGTCCAGGTGGGATAATCTCTGCAGCAAATTGCACGGTTAAGGTAAAAGGCAAGGAAAGTGACATCTCGAACCGGCCCCGAGGTCAGACCTTCCTCACAATGTAATCTGTCGTTCTCGGATTGTAATGCTACCTCCGGTTTTAGGGTGGAACATTCTTTGGGAACCTTATTCTGCAAAACAGACACAGTGACTGAAACTATGCTGCACGGTATGATTTGGGACACGGCCTGCTCAGCTTTGTGCATTTTCCCTGTAGTCCGGTGTGTTTCATGTTCCGTGTAAACGTGAAAGTTGTCCTGTTTCGAGCAATGGGTGAAATCATTTAGCAAAGCAAGAATCGAAATTGCAGTAATGTCAAGTAGCTCATGGTAATTTGACCCAATCATAACCGATCATATATTCCCACGCACTCACAGATACATTTGTAGCTGAATCCAGTCTGAGAAGATAGACTCAGTTTACCAGTGATTTTTGTCTGGATTGATGGGCTATCGTTAACTGCTGAGAAATTGATATTGTAGACGGGCACATCCCAGCAGCTGTGCGAGTCGGAGAGGGATCATTCAACCCTTTTCACGTCAGTTTGAATCTGTTGTTATGCAGGAACACAATTGGAAGTGCAAGAAAATGGACTCGCGTGCGTGCTGGTAGTGTGGCCGAGCGGTCTAAGGCGCTGGATTAAGGCTCCAGACTCGATAGAGGCGTGGGTTCGAATCCCACCGCTGCCATTTCTGCTGAACAGCTCCAACGGAACAGCTGGTTTAAATGCTGCTTCAATCCCTGCCTCATTTCTGTTTAAAACAGAAGGAAAATGAGTTTGCTTCCCGGGGAATTGACTGCGGTGTGGAAAAGTGCCGAATTTTCCAAAGTGTCTGTGCTGTCGTGATCGTGTTCGCTTCCCGCACGGAAAATCGCCAGCAGCTCTACTGTTGCTTTCTGTTCCAGGCAAGTTGAGCTTTTACTGGAACCGAATGGAGACTGTTATTTCATCGTTGTTGCGAAACAGAGTCCTACGGTGACTCGACTCGTCGTTATTTGGTTTTCTGGCCAATGAGAAAATCGTTCCAATGTATTTCGATGTCATATGTTATTGAATTTCTCCCACTTCAGTCATTTCCGTCCTGGAGACATCGGAAGCGAAAGGTAATCTAATCGAGACTGTGATTGGTGAAATTCACTTTTTATGGCCCATTCTTATTATGTTCTTTCTTTGTCTCTTTGCAGCATTGTCTGGGAAGTGGTGGTGCACTCAGGCTCCAGTATGTTTGAAAGAGTAGTTTGGAATTGCCCTGTTGTTAGTTGTGTGATTACTGTATGGCTCATGCCCCCGGACTGTCTCACATTTAGCATTCATGCTCGCTATGTCTGAAAATGCATTTGGTTTTCCAGTTTTGTTTGTGTTCCGTGTTAAATGCTTTCTGTTTTGCGATTCGCTCAATACATTACGAATTAACAGGGTTTCTGAGGTAACTTCCAGCTGAGAATCTGGGAAACTTTCACGGAGTATGGTCAGTCGGAGCAAAAGTAAGGAAGTCGTACGTTTCTGCAGTGTTTCACAATGCTACCTTTCCCGTGAGCAGTCGAACAGACTAAATGATTTTGCCACAGACTGCGACGGTAAGCTCCGCAAAAACGTAATTCTTTAAAGCAGGTGTAAGCAACACAACGTTATTGGGGTACACCGCGTGGAAACAGACACTTCGGTGTATCTCGTCCATGCTCACCACATCGCCAAAATTAAACAAGTCCCATTAAACAACGAGCTAACGGAAACAGAAAGGTGAAAGGTAGAATGGCTTCAACTTTCAGTGCTGGATGCCACTGAGCTGCAGCGGGGGCGACCGAGGCTTGTTTCTGTAGTGTAGTGGTCATCACGTTCGCCTTACACGCGAAAGGTCCCCAGTTCGAAACTGGGCAGAAACTGCTCTGCTCTTCAACCGCAGCCTTTGACATCGACAAGAACGGAGCTTTCTTGCTTGCTTTCCCATCTGCAAACCTGCTTTCGAGTTTGCTTGAACAAATCTTCTCTCGTAGTGCAATGCAATGCAATTCCATTTAATTACTGTGCAAAGCATTGTAAAGTTTTTCTCCAACCTGTTTCCTATCATATGCCATTCTGTTTGAGAGTGTCGTTACCCCCTTCTGATCCTTCCACGAAAAGCATTACCGCATTCGCATTCCTTGCGCAGGCGGCCCGGTTCAAAGACAGGGAAGAAGCTGATGTGCTGGTGTCACAGTGCACCACGGATTCCTCAACTAGTCTGTCTGTCAAATGTATCCCAAAGTCGTCTCTGAAAGACCTCATTTGGAAGGTGTCTGTCGTTATTCAACGTGCGAGAATTGGCACCAGAGGTCCTGAATCATGTTTTGGAGCAGTTCGCACGTTAGTGGCTCATTCAATCAGCAACAGCAATGAAAAAAATTACACTCTCAGAGGAACCTCTGGACCTGTGCTTTCATAGCGTCGCTAGTATTAAGGTGCGCCCCGAGATCTAAGCCACGTTGGAACTGAAACGGAGGAATCGACAGAGAGGCGACAGAATGACATCGCATCCATTTGGTTTTCTTTACATCACTGACGAGCAGGAAAATGGAAACGGGGAGGGCGAGTGGGGAAGTGAGGCAGTTGCAGCTCTGGAGAACGTCCTTCTTTGTGATTCACTCAGCAACCAGAGACGTGACGGTGACTCAGGCGTGAGAGCTCTTCACATCGTGAACAAAAAGCAATCAAGGGCAGTTAGCACCTCTTCCGGAGTGGGGGTGGGGTGAGGTAATTACCTTCTGACTTCTGTTACTATGTTCAGAAACTGCCTTTTGGATTGAGGTGAACAGAAACTGCATTTCTAAAAAGCACCATGGAACTTGTTAAACTTTATTGAGTCGCGCTTTTTCATCGATTCACACACAGGTTTCCAACTCTTTTGGTATCGATGAGGCTCATGTCCAGGTGTGATAATCTCTGCAGCAAATTGCACGGTTAAGGTAAAAGGCAAGGAAAGTGACATCTCGAACCGGCCCCGAGGTCAGACCTTCCTCACAATGTAATCTGTCGTTCTCGGATTGTAATGCTACCTCCGGTTTTAGGGTGGAACATTCTTTGGGAACCTTATTCTGCAAAACAGACACAGTGACTGAAACTATGCTGCACGGTATGATTTGGGACACGGCCTGCTCAGCTTTGTGCATTTTCCCTGTAGTCCGGTGTGTTTCATGTTCCGTGTAAACGTGAAAGTTGTCCTGTTTCGAACAATGGGTGAAATCATTTAGCAAAGCAAGAATCGAAATTGCAGTAATGTCAAGTAGCTCATGGTAATTTGACCCAATCATAACCGATCATATATTCCCACGCACTCACAGATACATTTGTAGCTGAATCCAGTCTGAGAAGATAGACTCAGTTTACCAGTGATTTTTGTCTGGATTGATGGGCTATCGTTAACTGCTGAGAAATTGATATTGTAGACGGGCACATCCCAGCAGCTGTGCGAGTCGGAGAGGGATCATTCAACCCTTTTCACGTCAGTTTGAATCTGTTGTTATGCAGGAACACAATTGGAAGTGCAAGAAAATGAACTCGCGGGCGTGCTGGTAGTGTGGCCGAGCGGTCTAAGGCGCTGGATTAAGGCTCCAGACTCGATAGAGGCGTGGGTTCGAATCCCACCGCTGCCATTTCTGCTGAACAGCTCCAACGGAACAGCTGGTTTAAATGCTGCTTCAATCCCTGCCTCATTTCTCTTTAAAACAGAAGAAAAATGAGTTTGCTTCCCGGGGAATTGACTGCGGTGTGGAAAAGTGCCGAATTTTCCAAAGTGTCTGTGCTGTCGTGATCGTGTTCGCTTCCCGCACGGAAAATCGCCAGCAGCTCTACTGTTGCTTTCTGTTCCAGGCAAGTTGAGCTTTTACTGGAACCGAATGGAGACTGTTATTTCATCGTTGTTGCGAAACAGAGTCCTACGGTGACTCGACTCGTCGTTATTTGGTTTTCTGGCCAATGAGAAAATCGTTCCAATGTATTTCGATGTCATATGTTATTGAATTTCTCCCACTTCAGTCATTTCCGTCCTGGAGACATCGGAAGCGAAAGGTAATCTAATCGAGACTGTGATTGGTGAAATTCACTTTTTATGGCCCATTCTTATTATGTTCTTTCTTTGTCTCTTTGCAGCATTGTCTGGGAAGTGGTGGTGCACTCAGGCTCCAGTATGTTTGAAAGAGTAGTTTGGAATTGCCCTGTTGTTAGTTGTGTGATTACTGTATGGCTCATGCCCCCGGACTGTCTCACATTTAGCATTCATGCTCGCTATGTCTGAAAATGCATTTGGTTTTCCAGTTTTGTTTGTGTTCCGTGTTAAATGCTTTCTGTTTTGCGATTCGCTCAATACATTACGAATTAACAGGGTTTCTGAGGTAACTTCCAGCTGAGAATCTGGGAAACTTTCACGGAGTATGGTCAGTCGGAGCAAAAGTAAGGAAGTCGTACGTTTCTGCAGTGTTTCACAATGCTACCTTTCCCGTGAGCAGTCGAACAGACTAAATGATTTTGCCACAGACTGCGACGGTAAGCTCCGCAAAAACGTAATTCTTTAAAGCAGGTGTAAGCAACACAACGTTATTGGGGTACACCGCGTGGAAACAGACACTTCGGTGTATCTCGTCCATGCTCACCACATCGCCAAAATTAAACAAGTCCCATTAAACAACGAGCTAACGGAAACAGAAAGGTGAAAGGTAGAATGGCTTCAACTTTCAGTGCTGGATGCCACTGAGCTGCAGCGGGGGCGACCGAGGCTTGTTTCTGTAGTGTAGTGGTCATCACGTTCGCCTTACACGCGAAAGGTCCCCAGTTCGAAACTGGGCAGAAACTGCTCTGCTCTTCAACCGCAGCCTTTGACATCGACAAGAACGGAGCTTTCTTGCTTGCTTTCCCATCTGCAAACCTGCTTTCGAGTTTGCTTGAACAAATCTTCTCTCGTAGTGCAATGCAATGCAATTCCATTTAATTACTGTGCAAAGCATTGTAAAGTTTTTCTCCAACCTGTTTCCTATCATATGCCATTCTGTTTGAGAGTGTCGTTACCCCCTTCTGATCCTTCCACGAAAAGCATTACCGCATTCGCATTCCTTGCGCAGGCGGCCCGGTTCAAAGACAGGGAAGAAGCTGATGTGCTGGTGTCACAGTGCACCACGGATTCCTCAACTAGTCTGTCTGTCAAATGTATCCCAAAGTCGTCTCTGAAAGACCTCATTTGGAAGGTGTCTGTCGTTATTCAACGTGCGAGAATTGGCACCAGAGGTCCTGAATCATGTTTTGGAGCAGTTCGCACGTTAGTGGCTCATTCAATCAGCAACAGCAATGAAAAAAATTACACTCTCAGAGGAACCTCTGGACCTGTGCTTTCATAGCGTCGCTAGTATTAAGGTGCGCCCCGAGATCTAAGCCACGTTGGAACTGAAACGGAGGAATCGACAGAGAGGCGACAGAATGACATCGCATCCATTTGGTTTTCTTTACATCACTGACGAGCAGGAAAATGGAAACGGGGAGGGCGAGTGGGGAAGTGAGGCAGTTGCAGCTCTGGAGAACGTCCTTCTTTGTGATTCACTCAGCAACCAGAGACGTGACGGTGACTCAGGCGTGAGAGCTCTTCACATCGTGAACAAAAAGCAATCAAGGGCAGTTAGCACCTCTTCCGGAGTGGGGGTGGGGTGAGGTAATTACCTTCTGACTTCTGTTACTATGTTCAGAAACTGCCTTTTGGATTGAGGTGAACAGAAACTGCATTTCTAAAAAGCACCATGGAACTTGTTAAACTTTATTGAGTCGCGCTTTTTCATCGATTCACACACAGGTTTCCAACTCTTTTGGTATCGATGAGGCTCATGTCCAGGTGTGATAATCTCTGCAGCAAATTGCACGGTTAAGGTAAAAGGCAAGGAAAGTGACATCTCGAACCGGCCCCGAGGTCAGACCTTCCTCACAATGTAATCTGTCGTTCTCGGATTGTAATGCTACCTCCGGTTTTAGGGTGGAACATTCTTTGGGAACCTTATTCTGCAAAACAGACACAGTGACTGAAACTATGCTGCACGGTATGATTTGGGACACGGCCTGCTCAGCTTTGTGCATTTTCCCTGTAGTCCGGTGTGTTTCATGTTCCGTGTAAACGTGAAAGTTGTCCTGTTTCGAACAATGGGTGAAATCATTTAGCAAAGCAAGAATCGAAATTGCAGTAATGTCAAGTAGCTCATGGTAATTTGACCCAATCATAACCGATCATATATTCCCACGCACTCACAGATACATTTGTAGCTGAATCCAGTCTGAGAAGATAGACTCAGTTTACCAGTGATTTTTGTCTGGATTGATGGGCTATCGTTAACTGCTGAGAAATTGATATTGTAGACGGGCACATCCCAGCAGCTGTGCGAGTCGGAGAGGGATCATTCAACCCTTTTCACGTCAGTTTGAATCTGTTGTTATGCAGGAACACAATTGGAAGTGCAAGAAAATGAACTCGCGGGCGTGCTGGTAGTGTGGCCGAGCGGTCTAAGGCGCTGGATTAAGGCTCCAGACTCGATAGAGGCGTGGGTTCGAATCCCACCGCTGCCATTTCTGCTGAACAGCTCCAACGGAACAGCTGGTTTAAATGCTGCTTCAATCCCTGCCTCATTTCTCTTTAAAACAGAAGAAAAATGAGTTTGCTTCCCGGGGAATTGACTGCGGTGTGGAAAAGTGCCGAATTTTCCAAAGTGTCTGTGCTGTCGTGATCGTGTTCGCTTCCCGCACGGAAAATCGCCAGCAGCTCTACTGTTGCTTTCTGTTCCAGGCAAGTTGAGCTTTTACTGGAACCGAATGGAGACTGTTATTTCATCGTTGTTGCGAAACAGAGTCCTACGGTGACTCGACTCGTCGTTATTTGGTTTTCTGGCCAATGAGAAAATCGTTCCAATGTATTTCGATGTCATATGTTATTGAATTTCTCCCACTTCAGTCATTTCCGTCCTGGAGACATCGGAAGCGAAAGGTAATCTAATCGAGACTGTGATTGGTGAAATTCACTTTTTATGGCCCATTCTTATTATGTTCTTTCTTTGTCTCTTTGCAGCATTGTCTGGGAAGTGGTGGTGCACTCAGGCTCCAGTATGTTTGAAAGAGTAGTTTGGAATTGCCCTGTTGTTAGTTGTGTGATTACTGTATGGCTCATGCCCCCGGACTGTCTCACATTTAGCATTCATGCTCGCTATGTCTGAAAATGCATTTGGTTTTCCAGTTTTGTTTGTGTTCCGTGTTAAATGCTTTCTGTTTTGCGATTCGCTCAATACATTACGAATTAACAGGGTTTCTGAGGTAACTTCCAGCTGAGAATCTGGGAAACTTTCACGGAGTATGGTCAGTCGGAGCAAAAGTAAGGAAGTCGTACGTTTCTGCAGTGTTTCACAATGCTACCTTTCCCGTGAACAGTCGAACAGACTAAATGATTTTGCCACAGACTGCGACGGTAAGCTCCGCAAAAACGTAATTCTTTAAAGCAGGTGTAAGCAACACAACGTTATTGGGGTACACCGCGTGGAAACAGACACTTCGGTGTATCTCGTCCATGCTCACCACATCGCCAAAATTAAACAAGTCCCATTAAACAACGAGCTAACGGAAACAGAAAGGTGAAAGGTAGAATGGCTTCAACTTTCAGTGCTGGATGCCACTGAGCTGCAGCGGGGGCGACCGAGGCTTGTTTCTGTAGTGTAGTGGTCATCACGTTCGCCTTACACGCGAAAGGTCCCCAGTTCGAAACTGGGCAGAAACTGCTCTGCTCTTCAACCGCAGCCTTTGACATCGACAAGAACGGAGCTTTCTTGCTTGCTTTCCCATCTGCAAACCTGCTTTCGAGTTTGCTTGAACAAATCTTCTCTCGTAGTGCAATGCAATGCAATGCAATTCCATTTAATTACTGTGCAAAGCATTGTAAAGTTTTTCTCCAACCTGTTTCCTATCATATGCCATTCTGTTTGAGAGTGTCGTTACCCCCTTCTGATCCTTCCACGAAAAGCATTACCGCATTCGCATTCCTTGCGCAGGCGGCCCGGTTCAAAGACAGGGAAGAAGCTGATGTGCTGGTGTCACAGTGCACCACGGATTCCTCAACTAGTCTGTCTGTCAAATGTATCCCAAAGTCGTCTCTGAAAGACCTCATTTGGAAGGTGTCTGTCGTTATTCAACGTGCGAGAATTGGCACCAGAGGTCCTGAATCATGTTTTGGAGCAGTTCGCACGTTAGTGGCTCATTCAATCAGCAACAGCAATGAAAAAAATTACACTCTCAGAGGAACCTCTGGACCTGTGCTTTCATAGCGTCGCTAGTATTAAGGTGCGCCCCGAGATCTAAGCCACGTTGGAACTGAAACGGAGGAATCGACAGAGAGGCGACAGAATGACATCGCATCCATTTGGTTTTCTTTACATCACTGACGAGCAGGAAAATGGAAACGGGGAGGGCGAGTGGGGAAGTGAGGCAGTTGCAGCTCTGGAGAACGTCCTTCTTTGTGATTCACTCAGCAACCAGAGACGTGACGGTGACTCAGGCGTGAGAGCTCTTCACATCGTGAACAAAAAGCAATCAAGGGCAGTTAGCACCTCTTCCGGAGTGGGGGTGGGGTGAGGTAATTACCTTCTGACTTCTGTTACTATGTTCAGAAACTGCCTTTTGGATTGAGGTGAACAGAAACTGCATTTCTAAAAAGCACCATGGAACTTGTTAAACTTTATTGAGTCGCGCTTTTTCATCGATTCACACACAGGTTTCCAACTCTTTTGGTATCGATGAGGCTCATGTCCAGGTGTGATAATCTCTGCAGCAAATTGCACGGTTAAGGTAAAAGGCAAGGAAAGTGACATCTCGAACCGGCCCCGAGGTCAGACCTTCCTCACAATGTAATCTGTCGTTCTCGGATTGTAATGCTACCTCCGGTTTTAGGGTGGAACATTCTTTGGGAACCTTATTCTGCAAAACAGACACAGTGACTGAAACTATGCTGCACGGTATGATTTGGGACACGGCCTGCTCAGCTTTGTGCATTTTCCCTGTAGTCCGGTGTGTTTCATGTTCCGTGTAAACGTGAAAGTTGTCCTGTTTCGAACAATGGGTGAAATCATTTAGCAAAGCAAGAATCGAAATTGCAGTAATGTCAAGTAGCTCATGGTAATTTGACCCAATCATAACCGATCATATATTCCCACGCACTCACAGATACATTTGTAGCTGAATCCAGTCTGAGAAGATAGACTCAGTTTACCAGTGATTTTTGTCTGGATTGATGGGCTATCGTTAACTGCTGAGAAATTGATATTGTAGACGGGCACATCCCAGCAGCTGTGCGAGTCGGAGAGGGATCATTCAACCCTTTTCACGTCAGTTTGAATCTGTTGTTATGCAGGAACACAATTGGAAGTGCAAGAAAATGAACTCGCGGGCGTGCTGGTAGTGTGGCCGAGCGGTCTAAGGCGCTGGATTAAGGCTCCAGACTCGATAGAGGCGTGGGTTCGAATCCCACCGCTGCCATTTCTGCTGAACAGCTCCAACGGAACAGCTGGTTTAAATGCTGCTTCAATCCCTGCCTCATTTCTCTTTAAAACAGAAGAAAAATGAGTTTGCTTCCCGGGGAATTGACTGCGGTGTGGAAAAGTGCCGAATTTTCCAAAGTGTCTGTGCTGTCGTGATCGTGTTCGCTTCCCGCACGGAAAATCGCCAGCAGCTCTACTGTTGCTTTCTGTTCCAGGCAAGTTGAGCTTTTACTGGAACCGAATGGAGACTGTTATTTCATCGTTGTTGCGAAACAGAGTCCTCCGGTGACTCGACTCGTCGTTATTTGGTTTTCTGGCCAATGAGAAAATCGTTCCAATGTATTTCGATGTCATATGTTATTGAATTTCTCCCACTTCAGTCATTTCCGTCCTGGAGACATCGGAAGCGAAAGGTAATCTAATCGAGACTGTGATTGGTGAAATTCACTTTTTATGGCCCATTCTTATTATGTTCTTTCTTTGTCTCTTTGCAGCATTGTCTGGGAAGTGGTGGTGCACTCAGGCTCCAGTATGTTTGAAAGAGTAGTTTGGAATTGCCCTGTTGTTAGTTGTGTGATTACTGTATGGCTCATGCCCCCGGACTGTCTCACATTTAGCATTCATGCTCGCTGTGTCTGAAAATGCATTTGGTTTTCCAGTTTTGTTTGTGTTCCGTGTTAAATGCTTTCTGTTTTGCGATTCGCTCAATACATTACGAATTGACAGGGTTTCTGAGGTAACTTCCAGCTGAGAATCTGGGAAACTTTCACGGAGTATGGTCAGTCGGAGCAAAAGTAAGGAAGTCGTACGTTTCTGCAGTGTTTCACAATGCTACCTTTCCCGTGAGCAGTCGAACAGACTAAATGATTTTGCCACAGACTGCGACGGTAAGCTCCGCAAAAACGTAATTCTTTAAAGCAGGTGTAAGCAACACAACGTTATTGGGGTACACCGCGTGGAAACAGACACTTCGGTGTATCTCGTCCATGCTCACCACATCGCCAAAATTAAACAAGTCCCATTAAACAACGAGCTAACGGAAACAGAAAGGTGAAAGGGAGAATGGCTTCAACTTTCAGTGCTGGATGCCACTGAGCTGCAGCGGGACCGACCGAGGCTTGTTTCTGTAGTGTAGTGGTCATCACGTTCGCCTTACACGCGAAAGGTCCCCAGTTCGAAACTGGGCAGAAACTGCTCTGCTCTTCAACCGCAGCCTTTGACATCGACAAGAACGGAGCTTTCTTGCTTGCTTTCCCATCTGCAAACCTGCTTTCGAGTTTGCTTGAACAAATCTTCTCTCGTAATGCAATGCAATTCCATTTAATTACTGTACAAAGCATTGTAAAGTTTTTCTCCAACCTGTTTCCTATCATATGCCATTCTGTTTGAGAGTGTCGTTACCCCCTTCTGATCCTTCCACGAAAAGCATTACCGCATTCGCATTCCTTGCGCAGGCGGCGCGGTTCAAAGACAGGGAAGAAGCTGATGTGCTGGTGTCACAGTGCACCACGGATTCCTCAACTAGTCTGTCTGTCAAATGTATCCCAAAGTCGTCTCTGAAAGACCTCATTTGGAAGGTGTCTGTCGTTATTCAACGTGCGAGAATTGGCACCAGAGGTCCTGAATCATGTTTTGGAGCAGTTCGCACGTTAGTGGCTCATTCAATCAGCAACAGCAATGAAAAAAATTACACTCTCAGAGGAACCTCTGGACCTGTGCTTTCATAGCGTCGCTAGTATTAAGGTGCGCCCCGAGATCTAAGCCACGTTGGAACTGAAACGGAGGAATCGACAGAGAGGCGACAGAATGACATCGCATCCATTTGGTTTTCTTTACATCACTGACGAGCAGGAAAATGGAAACGGGGAGGGCGAGTGGGGAAGTGAGGCAGTTGCAGCTCTGGAGAACGTCCTTCTTTGTGATTCACTCAGCAACCAGAGACGTGACGGTGACTCAGGCGTGAGAGCTCTTCACATCGTGAACAAAAAGCAATCAAGGGCAGTTAGCACCTCTTCCGGAGTGGGGGTGGGGTGAGGTAATTACCTTCTGACTTCTGTTACTATGTTCAGAAACTGCCTTTTGGATTGAGGTGAACAGAAACTGCATTTCTAAAAAGCACCATGGAACTTGTTAAACTTTATTGAGTCGCGCTTTTTCATCGATTCACACACAGGTTTCCAACTCTTTTGGTATCGATGAGGCTCATGTCCAGGTGTGATAATCTCTGCAGCAAATTGCACGGTTAAGGTAAAAGGCAAGGAAAGTGACATCTCGAACCGGCCCCGAGGTCAGACCTTCCTCACAATGTAATCTGTCGTTCTCGGATTGTAATGCTACCTCCGGTTTTAGGGTGGAACATTCTTTGGGAACCTTATTCTGCAAAACAGACACAGTGACTGAAACTATGCTGCACGGTATGATTTGGGACACGGCCTGCTCAGCTTTGTGCATTTTCCCTGTAGTCCGGTGTGTTTCATGTTCCGTGTAAACGTGAAAGTTGTCCTGTTTCGAGCAATGGGTGAAATCATTTAGCAAAGCAAGAATCGAAATTGCAGTAATGTCAAGTAGCTCATGGTAATTTGACCCAATCATAACCGATCATATATTCCCACGCACTCACAGATACATTTGTAGCTGAATCCAGTCTGAGAAGATAGACTCAGTTTACCAGTGATTTTTGTCTGGATTGATGGGCTATCGTTAACTGCTGAGAAATTGATATTGTAGACGGGCACATCCCAGCAGCTGTGCGAGTCGGAGAGGGATCATTCAACCCTTTTCACGTCAGTTTGAATCTGTTGTTATGCAGGAACACAATTGGAAGTGCAAGAAAATGAACTCGCGGGCGTGCTGGTAGTGTGGCCGAGCGGTCTAAGGCGCTGGATTAAGGCTCCAGACTCGATAGAGGCGTGGGTTCGAATCCCACCGCTGCCATTTCTGCTGAACAGCTCCAACGGAACAGCTGGTTTAAATGCTGCTTCAATCCCTGCCTCATTTCTGGTTAAAAGAGAAGAAAAATGAGTTTGCTTCCCGGGGAATTGACTGCGGTGTGGAAAAGTGCCGAATTTTCCAAAGTGTCTGTGCTGTCGTGATCGTGTTCGCTTCCCGCACGGAAAATCGCCAGCAGCTCTACTGTTGCTTTCTGTTCCAGGCAAGTTGAGCTTTTACTGGAACCGAATGGAGACTGTTATTTCATCGTTGTTGCGAAACAGAGTCCTACGGTGACTCGACTCGTCGTTATTTGGTTTTCTGGCCAATGAGAAAATCGTTCCAATGTATTTCGATGTCATATGTTATTGAATTTCTCCCACTTCAGTCATTTCCGTCCTGGAGACATCGGAAGGGAAAGGTAATCTAATCGAGACTGTGATTGGTGAAATTCACTTTTTATGGCCCATTCTTATTATGTTCTTTCTTTGTCTCTTTGCAGCATTGTCTGGGAAGTGGTGGTGCACTCAGGCTCCAGTATGTTTGAAAGAGTAGTTTGGAATTGCCCTGTTGTTAGTTGTGTGATTACTGTATGGCTCATGCCCCCGGACTGTCTCACATTTAGCATTCATGCTCGCTGTGTCTGAAAATGCATTTGGTTTTCCAGTTTTGTTTGTGTTCCGTGTTAAATGCTTTCTGTTTTGCGATTCGCTCAATACATTACGAATTAACAGGGTTTCTGAGGTAACTTCCAGCTGAGAATCTGGGAAACTTTCACGGAGTATGGTCAGTCGGAGCAAAAGTAAGGAAGTCGTACGTTTCTGCAGTGTTTCACAATGCTACCTTTCCCGTGAGCAGTCGAACAGACTAAATGATTTTGCCACAGACTGCGACGGTAAGCTCCGCAAAAACGTAATTCTTTAAAGCAGGTGTAAGCAACACAACGTTATTGGGGTACACCGCGTGGAAACAGACACTTCGGTGTATCTCGTCCATGCTCACCACATCGCCAAAATTAAACAAGTCCCATTAAACAACGAGCTAACGGAAACAGAAAGGTGAAAGGTAGAATGGCTTCAACTTTCAGTGCTGGATGCCACTGAGCTGCAGCGGGGGCGACCGAGGCTTGTTTCTGTAGTGTAGTGGTCATCACGTTCGCCTTACACGCGAAAGGTCCCCAGTTCGAAACTGGGCAGAAACTGCTTTGCTCTTCAACCGCAGCCTTTGACATCGACAAAAACGGAGCTTTCTTGCTTGCTTTCCCATCTGCAAACCTGCTTTCGAGTTTGCTTGAACAAATCTTCTCTCGTAGTGCAATGCAATGCAATGCAATTCCATTTAATTACTGTGCAAAGCATTGTAAAGTTTTTCTCCAACCTGTTTCCTATCATATGCCATTCTGTTTGAGAGTGTCGTTACCCCCTTCTGATCCTTCCACGAAAAGCATTACCGCATTCGCATTCCTTGCGCAGGCGGCCCGGTTCAAAGACAGGGAAGAAGCTGATGTGCTGGTGTCACAGTGCACCACGGATTCCTCAACTAGTCTGTCTGTCAAATGTATCCCAAAGTCGTCTCTGAAAGACCTCATTTGGAAGGTGTCTGTCGTTATTCAACGTGCGAGAATTGGCACCAGAGGTCCTGAATCATGTTTTGGAGCAGTTCGCACGTTAGTGGCTCATTCAATCAGCAACAGCAATGAAAAAAATTACACTCTCAGAGGAACCTCTGGACCTGTGCTTTCATAGCGTCGCTAGTATTAAGGTGCGCCCCGAGATCTAAGCCACGTTGGAACTGAAACGGAGGAATCGACAGAGAGGCGACAGAATGACATCGCATCCATTTGGTTTTCTTTACATCACTGACGAGCAGGAAAATGGAAACGGGGAGGGCGAGTGGGGAAGTGAGGCAGTTGCAGCTCTGGAGAACGTCCTTCTTTGTGATTCACTCAGCAACCAGAGACGTGACGGTGACTCAGGCGTGAGAGCTCTTCACATCGTGAACAAAAAGCAATCAAGGGCAGTTAGCACCTCTTCCGGAGTGGGGGTGGGGTGAGGTAATTACCTTCTGACTTCTGTTACTATGTTCAGAAACTGCCTTTTGGATTGAGGTGAACAGAAACTGCATTTCTAAAAAGCACCATGGAACTTGTTAAACTTTATTGAGTCGCGCTTTTTCATCGATTCACACACAGGTTTCCAACTCTTTTGGTATCGATGAGGCTCATGTCCAGGTGGGATAATCTCTGCAGCAAATTGCACGGTTAAGGTAAAAGGCAAGGAAAGTGACATCTCGAACCGGCCCCGAGGTCAGACCTTCCTCACAATGTAATCTGTCGTTCTCGGATTGTAATGCTACCTCCGGTTTTAGGGTGGAACATTCTTTGGGAACCTTATTCTGCAAAACAGACACAGTGACTGAAACTATGCTGCACGGTATGATTTGGGACACGGCCTGCTCAGCTTTGTGCATTTTCCCTGTAGTCCGGTGTGTTTCATGTTCCGTGTAAACGTGAAAGTTGTCCTGTTTCGAACAATGGGTGAAATCATTTAGCAAAGCAAGAATCGAAATTGCAGTAATGTCAAGTAGCTCATGGTAATTTGACCCAATCATAACCGATCATATATTCCCACGCACTCACAGATACATTTGTAGCTGAATCCAGTCTGAGAAGATAGACTCAGTTTACCAGTGATTTTTGTCTGGATTGATGGGCTATCGTTAACTGCTGAGAAATTGATATTGTAGACGGGCACATCCCAGCAGCTGTGCGAGTCGGAGAGGGATCATTCAACCCTTTTCACGTCAGTTTGAATCTGTTGTTATGCAGGAACACAATTGGAAGTGCAAGAAAATGAACTCGCGGGCGTGCTGGTAGTGTGGCCGAGCGGTCTAAAGCGCTGGATTAAGGCTCCAGACTCGATAGAGGCGTGGGTTCGAATCCCACCGCTGCCATTTCTGCTGAACAGCTCCAACGGAACAGCTGGTTTAAATGCTGCTTCAATCCCTGCCTCATTTCTCTTTAAAACAGAAGAAAAATGAGTTTGCTTCCCGGGGAATTGACTGCGGTGTGGAAAAGTGCCGAATTTTCCAAAGTGTCTGTGCTGTCGTGATCGTGTTCGCTTCCCGCACGGAAAATCGCCAGCAGCTCTACTGTTGCTTTCTGTTCCAGGCAAGTTGAGCTTTTACTGGAACCGAATGGAGACTGTTATTTCATCGTTGTTGCGAAACAGAGTCCTACGGTGACTCGACTCGTCGTTATTTGGTTTTCTGGCCAATGAGAAAATCGTTCCAATGTATTTCGATGTCATATGTTATTGAATTTCTCCCACTTCAGTCATTTCCGTCCTGGAGACATCGGAAGCGAAAGGTAATCTAATCGAGACTGTGATTGGTGAAATTCACTTTTTATGGCCCATTCTTATTATGTTCTTTCTTTGTCTCTTTGCAGCATTGTCTGGGAAGTGGTGGTGCACTCAGGCTCCAGTATGTTTGAAAGAGTAGTTTGGAATTGCCCTGTTGTTAGTTGTGTGATTACTGTATGGCTCATGCCCCCGGACTGTCTCACATTTAGCATTCATGCTCGCTGTGTCTGAAAATGCATTTGGTTTTCCAGTTTTGTTTGTGTTCCGTGTTAAATGCTTTCTGTTTTGCGATTCGCTCAATACATTACGAATTAACAGGGTTTCTGAGGTAACTTCCAGCTGAGAATCTGGGAAACTTTCACGGAGTATGGTCAGTCGGAGCAAAAGTAAGGAAGTCGTCTGTTTCTGCAGTGTTTCACAATGCTACCTTTCCCGTGAGCAGTCGAACAGACTAAATGATTTTGCCACAGACTGCGACGGTAAGCTCCGCAAAAACGTAATTCTTTAAAGCAGGTGTAAGCAACACAACGTTATTGGGGTACACCGCGTGGAAACAGACACTTCGGTGTATCTCGTCCATGCTCACCACATCGCCAAAATTAAACAAGTCCCATTAAACAACGAGCTAACGGAAACAGAAAGGTGAAAGGGAGAATGGCTTCAACTTTCAGTGCTGGATGCCACTGAGCTGCAGCGGGTGCGACCGAGGCTTGTTTCTGTAGTGTAGTGGTCATCACGTTCGCCTTACATGCGAAAGGTCCCCAGTTCGAAACTGGGCAAAAACTGCTTTGCGCTTCAACCGCAGCCTTTGACATCGACAAGAACGGAGCTTTCTTGCTTGCTTTCCCATCTGCAAACCTGCTTTCGAGTTTGCTTGAACAAATCTTCTCTCGTAGTGCAATGCAATTCCATTTAATTACTGTGCAAAGCATTGTAAAGTTTTTCTCCAACCTGTTTCCTATCATATGCCATTCTGTTTGAGAGTGTCGTTACCCCCTTCTGATCCTTCCACGAAAAGCATTACCGCATTCGCATTCCTTGCGCAGGCGGCCCGGTTCAAAGACAGGGAAGAAGCTGATGTGCTGGTGTCACAGTGCACCACGGATTCCTCAACTAGTCTGTCTGTCAAATGTATCCCAAAGTCGTCTCTGAAAGACCTCATTTGGAAGGTGTCTGTCGTTATTCAACGTGCGAGAATTGGCACCAGAGGTCCTGAATCATGTTTTGGAGCAGTTCGCACGTTAGTGGCTCATTCAATCAGCAACAGCAATGAAAAAAATTACACTCTCAGAGGAACCTCTGGACCTGTGCTTTCATAGCGTCGCTAGTATTAAGGTGCGCCCCGAGATCTAAGCCACGTTGGAACTGAAACGGAGGAATCGACAGAGAGGCGACAGAATGACATCGCATCCATTTGGTTTTCTTTACATCACTGACGAGCAGGAAAATGGAAACGGGGAGGGCGAGTGGGGAAGTGAGGCAGTTGCAGCTCTGGAGAACGTCCTTCTTTGTGATTCACTCAGCAACCAGAGACGTGACGGTGACTCAGGCGTGAGAGCTCTTCACATCGTGAACAAAAAGCAATCAAGGGCAGTTAGCACCTCTTCCGGAGTGGGGGTGGGGTGAGGTAATTACCTTCTGACTTCTGTTACTATGTTCAGAAACTGCCTTTTGGATTGAGGTGAACAGAAACTGCATTTCTAAAAAGCACCATGGAACTTGTTAAACTTTATTGAGTCGCGCTTTTTCATCGATTCACACACAGGTTTCCAACTCTTTTGGTATCGATGAGGCTCATGTCCAGGTGTGATAATCTCTGCAGCAAATTGCACGGTTAAGGTAAAAGGCAAGGAAAGTGACATCTCGAACCGGCCCCGAGGTCAGACCTTCCTCACAATGTAATCTGTCGTTCTCGGATTGTAATGCTACCTCCGGTTTTAGGGTGGAACATTCTTTGGGAACCTTATTCTGCAAAACAGACACAGTGACTGAAACTATGCTGCACGGTATGATTTGGGACACGGCCTGCTCAGCTTTGTGCATTTTCCCTGTAGTCCGGTGTGTTTCATGTTCCGTGTAAACGTGAAAGTTGTCCTGTTTCGAGCAATGGGTGAAATCATTTAGCAAAGCAAGAATCGAAATTGCAGTAATGTCAAGTAGCTCATGGTAATTTGACCCAATCATAACCGATCATATATTCCCACGCACTCACAGATACATTTGTAGCTGAATCCAGTCTGAGAAGATAGACTCAGTTTACCAGTGATTTTTGTCTGGATTGATGGGCTATCGTTAACTGCTGAGAAATTGATATTGTAGACGGGCACATCCCAGCAGCTGTGCGAGTCGGAGAGGGATCATTCAACCCTTTTCACGTCAGTTTGAATCTGTTGTTATGCAGGAACACAATTGGAAGTGCAAGAAAATGAACTCGCGGGCGTGCTGGTAGTGTGGCCGAGCGGTCTAAGGCGCTGGATTAAGGCTCCAGACTCGATAGAGGCGTGGGTTCGAATCCCACCGCTGCCATTTCTGCTGAACAGCTCCAACGGAACAGCTGGTTTAAATGCTGCTTCAATCCCTGCCTCATTTCTGTTTAAAAGAGAAGAAAAATGAGTTTGCTTCCCGGGGAATTGACTGCGGTGTGGAAAAGTGCCGAATTTTCCAAAGTGTCTGTGCTGTCGTGATCGTGTTCGCTTCCCGCACGGAAAATCGCCAGCAGCTCTACTGTTGCTTTCTGTTCCAGGCAAGTTGAGCTTTTACTGGAACCGAATGGAGACTGTTATTTCATCGTTGTTGCGAAACAGAGTCCTACGGTGACTCGACTCGTCGTTATTTGGTTTTCTGGCCAATGAGAAAATCGTTCCAATGTATTTCGATGTCATATGTTATTGAATTTCTCCCACTTCAGTCATTTCCGTCCTGGAGACATCGGAAGCGAAAGGTAATCTAATCGAGACTGTGATTGGTGAAATTCACTTTTTATGGCCCATTCTTATTATGTTCTTTCTTTGTCTCTTTGCAGCATTGTCTGGGAAGTGGTGGTGCACTCAGGCTCCAGTATGTTTGAAAGAGTAGTTTGGAATTGCCCTGTTGTTAGTTGTGTGATTACTGTATGGCTCATGCCCCCGGACTGTCTCACATTTAGCATTCATGCTCGCTGTGTCTGAAAATGCATTTGGTTTTCCAGTTTTGTTTGTGTTCCGTGTTAAATGCTTTCTGTTTTGCGATTCGCTCAATACATTACGAATTAACAGGGTTTCTGAGGTAACTTCCAGCTGAGAATCTGGGAAACTTTCACGGAGTATGGTCAGTCGGAGCAAAAGTAAGGAAGTCGTACGTTTCTGCAGTGTTTCACAATGCTACCTTTCCCGTGAGCAGTCGAACAGACTAAATGATTTTGCCACAGACTGCGACGGTAAGCTCCGCAAAAACGTAATTCTTTAAAGCAGGTGTAAGCAACACAACGTTATTGGGGTACACCGCGTGGAAACAGACACTTCGGTGTATCTCGTCCATGCTCACCACATCGCCAAAATTAAACAAGTCCCATTAAACAACGAGCTAACGGAAACAGAAAGGTGAAAGGTAGAATGGCTTCAACTTTCAGTGCTGGATGCCACTGAGCTGCAGCGGGGGCGACCGAGGCTTGTTTCTGTAGTGTAGTGGTCATCACGTTCGCCTTACACGCGAAAGGTCCCCAGTTCGAAACTGGGCAGAAACTGCTTTGCTCTTCAACCGCAGCCTTTGACATCGACAAGAACGGTGCTTTCTTGCTTGCTTTCCCATCTGCAAACCTGCTTTCGAGTTTGCTTGAACAAATCTTCTCTCGTAGTGCAATGCAATTCCATTTAATTACTGTGCAAAGCATTGTAAAGTTTTTCTCCAACCTGTTTCCTATCATATGCCATTCTGTTTGAGAGTGTCGTTACCCCCTTCTGATCCTTCCACGAAAAGCATTACCGCATTCGCATTCCTTGCGCAGGCGGCCCGGTTCAAAGACAGGGAAGAAGCTGATGTGCTGGTGTCACAGTGCACCACGGATTCCTCAACTAGTCTGTCTGTCAAATGTATCCCAAAGTCGTCTCTGAAAGACCTCATTTGGAAGGTGTCTGTCGTTATTCAACGTGCGAGAATTGGCACCAGAGGTCCTGAATCATGTTTTGGAGCAGTTCGCACGTTAGTGGCTCATTCAATCAGCAACAGCAATGAAAGAAATTACACTCTCAGAGGAACCTCTGGACCTGTGCTTTCATAGCGTCGCTAGTATTAAGGTGCGCCCCGAGATCTAAGCCACGTTGGAACTGAAACGGAGGAATCGACAGAGAGGCGACAGAATGACATCGCATCCATTTGGTTTTCTTTACATCACTGACGAGCAGGAAAATGGAAACGGGGAGGGCGAGTGGGGAAGTGAGGCAGTTGCAGCTCTGGAGAACGTCCTTCTTTGTGATTCACTCAGCAACCAGAGACGTGACGGTGACTCAGGCGTGAGAGCTCTTCACATCGTGAACAAAAAGCAATCAAGGGCAGTTAGCACCTCTTCCGGAGTGGGGGTGGGGTGAGGTAATTACCTTCTGACTTCTGTTACTATGTTCAGAAACTGCCTTTTGGATTGAGGTGAACAGAAACTGCATTTCTAAAAAGCACCATGGAACTTGTTAAACTTTATTGAGTCGCGCTTTTTCATCGATTCACACACAGGTTTCCAACTCTTTTGGTATCGATGAGGCTCATGTCCAGGTGGGATAATCTCTGCAGCAAATTGCACGGTTAAGGTAAAAGGCAAGGAAAGTGACATCTCGAACCGGCCCCGAGGTCAGACCTTCCTCACAATGTAATCTGTCGTTCTCGGATTGTAATGCTACCTCCGGTTTTAGGGTGGAACATTCTTTGGGAACCTTATTCTGCAAAACAGACACAGTGACTGAAACTATGCTGCACGGTATGATTTGGGACACGGCCTGCTCAGCTTTGTGCATTTTCCCTGTAGTCCGGTGTGTTTCATGTTCCGTGTAAACGTGAAAGTTGTCCTGTTTCGAACAATGGGTGAAATCATTTAGCAAAGCAAGAATCGAAATTGCAGTAATGTCAAGTAGCTCATGGTAATTTGACCCAATCATAACCGATCATATATTCCCACGCACTCACAGATACATTTGTAGCTGAATCCAGTCTGAGAAGATAGACTCAGTTTACCAGTGATTTTTGTCTGGATTGATGGGCTATCGTTAACTGCTGAGAAATTGATATTGTAGACGGGCACATCCCAGCAGCTGTGCGAGTCGGAGAGGGATCATTCAACCCTTTTCACGTCAGTTTGAATCTGTTGTTATGCAGGAACACAATTGGAAGTGCAAGAAAATGAACTCGCGGGCGTGCTGGTAGTGTGGCCGAGCGGTCTAAAGCGCTGGATTAAGGCTCCAGACTCGATAGAGGCGTGGGTTCGAATCCCACCGCTGCCATTTCTGCTGAACAGCTCCAACGGAACAGCTGGTTTAAATGCTGCTTCAATCCCTGCCTCATTTCTCTTTAAAACAGAAGAAAAATGAGTTTGCTTCCCGGGGAATTGACTGCGGTGTGGAAAAGTGCCGAATTTTCCAAAGTGTCTGTGCTGTCGTGATCGTGTTCGCTTCCCGCACGGAAAATCGCCAGCAGCTCTACTGTTGCTTTCTGTTCCAGGCAAGTTGAGCTTTTACTGGAACCGAATGGAGACTGTTATTTCATCGTTGTTGCGAAACAGAGTCCTACGGTGACTCGACTCGTCGTTATTTGGTTTTCTGGCCAATGAGAAAATCGTTCCAATGTATTTCGATGTCATATGTTATTGAATTTCTCCCACTTCAGTCATTTCCGTCCTGGAGACATCGGAAGCGAAAGGTAATCTAATCGAGACTGTGATTGGTGAAATTCACTTTTTATGGCCCATTCTTATTATGTTCTTTCTTTGTCTCTTTGCAGCATTGTCTGGGAAGTGGTGGTGCACTCAGGCTCCAGTATGTTTGAAAGAGTAGTTTGGAATTGCCCTGTTGTTAGTTGTGTGATTACTGTATGGCTCATGCCCCCGGACTGTCTCACATTTAGCATTCATGCTCGCTGTGTCTGAAAATGCATTTGGTTTTCCAGTTTTGTTTGTGTTCCGTGTTAAATGCTTTCTGTTTTGCGATTCGCTCAATACATTACGAATTAACAGGGTTTCTGAGGTAACTTCCAGCTGAGAATCTGGGAAACTTTCACGGAGTATGGTCAGTCGGAGCAAAAGTAAGGAAGTCGTCTGTTTCTGCAGTGTTTCACAATGCTACCTTTCCCGTGAGCAGTCGAACAGACTAAATGATTTTGCCACAGACTGCGACGGTAAGCTCCGCAAAAACGTAATTCTTTAAAGCAGGTGTAAGCAACACAACGTTATTGGGGTACACCGCGTGGAAACAGACACTTCGGTGTATCTCGTCCATGCTCACCACATCGCCAAAATTAAACAAGTCCCATTAAACAACGAGCTAACGGAAACAGAAAGGTGAAAGGGAGAATGGCTTCAACTTTCAGTGCTGGATGCCACTGAGCTGCAGCGGGTGCGACCGAGGCTTGTTTCTGTAGTGTAGTGGTCATCACGTTCGCCTTACATGCGAAAGGTCCCCAGTTCGAAACTGGGCAAAAACTGCTTTGCTCTTCAACCGCAGCCTTTGACATCGACAAGAACGGAGCTTTCTTGCTTGCTTTCCCATCTGCAAACCTGCTTTCGAGTTTGCTTGAACAAATCTTCTCTCGTAGTGCAATGCAATTCCATTTAATTACTGTGCAAAGCATTGTAAAGTTTTTCTCCAACCTGTTTCCTATCATATGCCATTCTGTTTGAGAGTGTCGTTACCCCCTTCTGATCCTTCCACGAAAAGCATTACCGCATTCGCATTCCTTGCGCAGGCGGCCCGGTTCAAAGACAGGGAAGAAGCTGATGTGCTGGTGTCACAGTGCACCACGGATTCCTCAACTAGTCTGTCTGTCAAATGTATCCCAAAGTCGTCTCTGAAAGACCTCATTTGGAAGGTGTCTGTCGTTATTCAACGTGCGAGAATTGGCACCAGAGGTCCTGAATCATGTTTTGGAGCAGTTCGCACGTTAGTGGCTCATTCAATCAGCAACAGCAATGAAAAAAATTACACTCTCAGAGGAACCTCTGGACCTGTGCTTTCATAGCGTCGCTAGTATTAAGGTGCGCCCCGAGATCTAAGCCACGTTGGAACTGAAACGGAGGAATCGACAGAGAGGCGACAGAATGACATCGCATCCATTTGGTTTTCTTTACATCACTGACGAGCAGGAAAATGGAAACGGGGAGGGCGAGTGGGGAAGTGAGGCAGTTGCAGCTCTGGAGAACGTCCTTCTTTGTGATTCACTCAGCAACCAGAGACGTGACGGTGACTCAGGCGTGAGAGCTCTTCACATCGTGAACAAAAAGCAATCAAGGGCAGTTAGCACCTCTTCCGGAGTGGGGGTGGGGTGAGGTAATTACCTTCTGACTTCTGTTACTATGTTCAGAAACTGCCTTTTGGATTGAGGTGAACAGAAACTGCATTTCTAAAAAGCACCATGGAACTTGTTAAACTTTATTGAGTCGCGCTTTTTCATCGATTCACACACAGGTTTCCAACTCTTTTGGTATCGATGAGGCTCATGTCCAGGTGGGATAATCTCTGCAGCAAATTGCACGGTTAAGGTAAAAGGCAAGGAAAGTGACATCTCGAACCGGCCCCGAGGTCAGACCTTCCTCACAATGTAATCTGTCGTTCTCGGATTGTAATGCTACCTCCGGTTTTAGGGTGGAACATTCTTTGGGAACCTTATTCTGCAAAACAGACACAGTGACTGAAACTATGCTGCACGGTATGATTTGGGACACGGCCTGCTCAGCTTTGTGCATTTTCCCTGTAGTCCGGTGTGTTTCATGTTCCGTGTAAACGTGAAAGTTGTCCTGTTTCGAACAATGGGTGAAATCATTTAGCAAAGCAAGAATCGAAATTGCAGTAATGTCAAGTAGCTCATGGTAATTTGACCCAATCATAACCGATCATATATTCCCACGCACTCACAGATACATTTGTAGCTGAATCCAGTCTGAGAAGATAGACTCAGTTTACCAGTGATTTTTGTCTGGATTGATGGGCTATCGTTAACTGCTGAGAAATTGATATTGTAGACGGGCACATCCCAGCAGCTGTGCGAGTCGGAGAGGGATCATTCAACCCTTTTCACGTCAGTTTGAATCTGTTGTTATGCAGGAACACAATTGGAAGTGCAAGAAAATGAACTCGCGGGCGTGCTGGTAGTGTGGCCGAGCGGTCTAAGGCGCTGGATTAAGGCTCCAGACTCGATAGAGGCGTGGGCTCGAATCCCACCGCTGCCATTTCTGCTGAACAGCTCCAACGGAACAGCTGGTTTAAATGCTGCTTCAATCCCTGCCTCATTTCTCTTTAAAACAGAAGAAAAATGAGTTTGCTTCCCGGGGAATTGACTGCGGTGTGGAAAAGTGCCGAATTTTCCAAAGTGTCTGTGCTGTCGTGATCGTGTTCGCTTCCCGCACGGAAAATCGCCAGCAGCTCTACTGTTGCTTTCTGTTCCAGGCAAGTTGAGCTTTTACTGGAACCGAATGGAGACTGTTATTTCATCGTTGTTGCGAAACAGAGTCCTACGGTGACTCGACTCGTCGTTATTTGGTTTTCTGGCCAATGAGAAAATCGTTCCAATGTATTTCGATGTCATATGTTATTGAATTTCTCCCACTTCAGTCATTTCCGTCCTGGAGACATCGGAAGCGAAAGGTAATCTAATCGAGACTGTGATTGGTGAAATTCACTTTTTATGGCCCATTCTTATTATGTTCTTTCTTTGTCTCTTTGCAGCATTGTCTGGGAAGTGGTGGTGCACTCAGGCTCCAGTATGTTTGAAAGAGTAGTTTGGAATTGCCCTGTTGTTAGTTGTGTGATTACTGTATGGCTCATGCCCCCGGACTGTCTCACATTTAGCATTCATGCTCGCTGTGTCTGAAAATGCATTTGGTTTTCCAGTTTTGTTTGTGTTCCGTGTTAAATGCTTTCTGTTTTGCGATTCGCTCAATACATTACGAATTAACAGGGTTTCTGAGGTAACTTCCAGCTGAGAATCTGGGAAACTTTCACGGAGTATGGTCAGTCGGAGCAAAAGTAAGGAAGTCGTACGTTTCTGCAGTGTTTCACAATGCTACCTTTCCCGTGAGCAGTCGAACAGACTAAATGATTTTGCCACAGACTGCGACGGTAAGCTCCGCAAAAACGTAATTCTTTAAAGCAGGTGTAAGCAACACAACGTTATTGGGGTACACCGCGTGGAAACAGACACTTCGGTGTATCTCTCCATGCTCACCACATCGCCAAAATTAAACAAGTCCCATTAAACAACGAGCTAACGGAAACAGAAAGGTGAAAGGTAGAATGGCTTCAACTTTCAGTGCTGGATGCCACTGAGCTGCAGCGGGGGCGACCGAGGCTTGTTTCTGTAGTGTAGTGGTCATCACGTTCGCCTTACACGCGAAAGGTCCCCAGTTCGAAACTGGGCAGAAACTGCTTTGCTCTTCAACCGCAGCCTTTGACATCGACAAGAACGGAGCTTTCTTGCTTGCTTTCCCATCTGCAAACCTGCTTTCGAGTTTGCTTGAACAAATCTTCTCTCGTAGTGCAATGCAATTCCATTTAATTACTGTGCAAAGCATTGTAAAGTTTTTCTCCAACCTGTTTCCTATCATATGCCATTCTGTTTGAGAGTGTCGTTACCCCCTTCTGATCCTTCCACGAAAAGCATTACCGCATTCGCATTCCTTGCGCAGGCGGCCCGGTTCAAAGACAGGGAAGAAGCTGATGTGCTGGTGTCACAGTGCACCACGGATTCCTCAACTAGTCTGTCTGTCAAATGTATCCCAAAGTCGTCTCTGAAAGACCTCATTTGGAAGGTGTCTGTCGTTATTCAACGTGCGAGAATTGGCACCAGAGGTCCTGAATCATGTTTTGGAGCAGTTCGCACGTTAGTGGCTCATTCAATCAGCAACAGCAATGAAAAAAATTACACTCTCAGAGGAACCTCTGGACCTGTGCTTTCATAGCGTCGCTAGTATTAAGGTGCGCCCCGAGATCTAAGCCACGTTGGAACTGAAACGGAGGAATCGACAGAGAGGCGACAGAATGACATCGCATCCATTTGGTTTTCTTTACATCACTGACGAGCAGGAAAATGGAAACGGGGAGGGCGAGTGGGGAAGTGAGGCAGTTGCAGCTCTGGAGAACGTCCTTCTTTGTGATTCACTCAGCAACCAGAGACGTGACGGTGACTCAGGCGTGAGAGCTCTTCACATCGTGAACAAAAAGCAATCAAGGGCAGTTAGCACCTCTTCCGGAGTGGGGGTGGGGTGAGGTAATTACCTTCTGACTTCTGTTACTATGTTCAGAAACTGCCTTTTGGATTGAGGTGAACAGAAACTGCATTTCTAAAAAGCACCATGGAACTTGTTAAACTTTATTGAGTCGCGCTTTTTCATCGATTCACACACAGGTTTCCAACTCTTTTGGTATCGATGAGGCTCATGTCCAGGTGGGATAATCTCTGCAGCAAATTGCACGGTTAAGGTAAAAGGCAAGGAAAGTGACATCTCGAACCGGCCCCGAGGTCAGACCTTCCTCACAATGTAATCTGTCGTTCTCGGATTGTAATGCTACCTCCGGTTTTAGGGTGGAACATTCTTTGGGAACCTTATTCTGCAAAACAGACACAGTGACTGAAACTATGCTGCACGGTATGATTTGGGACACGGCCTGCTCAGCTTTGTGCATTTTCCCTGTAGTCCGGTGTGTTTCATGTTCCGTGTAAACGTGAAAGTTGTCCTGTTTCGAACAATGGGTGAAATCATTTAGCAAAGCAAGAATCGAAATTGCAGTAATGTCAAGTAGCTCATGGTAATTTGACCCAATCATAACCGATCATATATTCCCACGCACTCACAGATACATTTGTAGCTGAATCCAGTCTGAGAAGATAGACTCAGTTTACCAGTGATTTTTGTCTGGATTGATGGGCTATCGTTAACTGCTGAGAAATTGATATTGTAGACGGGCACATCCCAGCAGCTGTGCGAGTCGGAGAGGGATCATTCAACCCTTTTCACGTCAGTTTGAATCTGTTGTTATGCAGGAACACAATTGGAAGTGCAAGAAAATGAACTCGCGGGCGTGCTGGTAGTGTGGCCGAGCGGTCTAAAGCGCTGGATTAAGGCTCCAGACTCGATAGAGGCGTGGGTTCGAATCCCACCGCTGCCATTTCTGCTGAACAGCTCCAACGGAACAGCTGGTTTAAATGCTGCTTCAATCCCTGCCTCATTTCTCTTTAAAACAGAAGAAAAATGAGTTTGCTTCCCGGGGAATTGACTGCGGTGTGGAAAAGTGCCGAATTTTCCAAAGTGTCTGTGCTGTCGTGATCGTGTTCGCTTCCCGCACGGAAAATCGCCAGCAGCTCTACTGTTGCTTTCTGTTCCAGGCAAGTTGAGCTTTTACTGGAACCGAATGGAGACTGTTATTTCATCGTTGTTGCGAAACAGAGTCCTACGGTGACTCGACTCGTCGTTATTTGGTTTTCTGGCCAATGAGAAAATCGTTCCAATGTATTTCGATGTCATATGTTATTGAATTTCTCCCACTTCAGTCATTTCCGTCCTGGAGACATCGGAAGCGAAAGGTAATCTAATCGAGACTGTGATTGGTGAAATTCACTTTTTATGGCCCATTCTTATTATGTTCTTTCTTTGTCTCTTTGCAGCATTGTCTGGGAAGTGGTGGTGCACTCAGGCTCCAGTATGTTTGAAAGAGTAGTTTGGAATTGCCCTGTTGTTAGTTGTGTGATTACTGTATGGCTCATGCCCCCGGACTGTCTCACATTTAGCATTCATGCTCGCTGTGTCTGAAAATGCATTTGGTTTTCCAGTTTTGTTTGTGTTCCGTGTTAAATGCTTTCTGTTTTGCGATTCGCTCAATACATTACGAATTAACAGGGTTTCTGAGGTAACTTCCAGCTGAGAATCTGGGAAACTTTCACGGAGTATGGTCAGTCGGAGCAAAAGTAAGGAAGTCGTACGTTTCTGCAGTGTTTCACAATGCTACCTTTCCCGTGAGCAGTCGAACAGACTAAATGATTTTGCCACAGACTGCGACGGTAAGCTCCGCAAAAACGTAATTCTTTAAAGCAGGTGTAAGCAACACAACGTTATTGGGGTACACCGCGTGGAAACAGACACTTCGGTGTATCTCGTCCATGCTCACCACATCGCCAAAATTAAACAAGTCCCATTAAACAACGAGCTAACGGAAACAGAAAGGTGAAAGGGAGAATGGCTTCAACTTTCAGTGCTGGATGCCACTGAGCTGCAGCGGGGGCGACCGAGGCTTGTTTCTGTAGTGTAGTGGTCATCACGTTCGCCTTACATGCGAAAGGTCCCCAGTTCGAAACTGGGCAGAAACTGCTTTGCTCTTCAACCGCAGCCTTTGACATCGACAAGAACGGAGCTTTCTTGCTTGCTTTCCCATCTGCAAACCTGCTTTCGAGTTTGCTTGAACAAATCTTCTCTCGTAGTGCAATGCAATGCGATTCCATTTAATTACTGTGCAAAGCATTGTAAAGTTTTTCTCCAACATCGTTCTGATCATATGCCATTCTGTTTGAGAGTGTCGTTACCCCCTTCTGATCCTTCCACGAAACGCATTACCGCATTCGCATTCCTTGCGCAGGCGGCCCGGTTCAAAGACAGGGAAGAAGCTGATGTGCTGGTGTCACAGTGCACCACGGATTCCTCAACTAGTCTGTCTGTCAAATGTATCCCAAAGTCGTCTCTGAAAGACCTCATTTGGAAGGTGTCTGTCGTTATTCAACGTGCGAGAATTGGCACCAGAGGTCCTGAATCATGTTTTGGAGCAGTTCGCACGTTAGTGGCTCATTCAATCAGCAACAGCAATGAAAAAAATTACACTCTCAGAGGAACCTCTGGACCTGTGCTTTCATAGCGTCGCTAGTATTAAGGTGCGCCCCGAGATCTAAGCCACGTTGGAACTGAAACGGAGGAATCGACAGAGAGGCGACAGAATGACATCGCATCCATTTGGTTTTCTTTACATCACTGACGAGCAGGAAAATGGAAACGGGGAGGGCGAGTGGGGAAGTGAGGCAGTTGCAGCTCTGGAGAACGTCCTTCTTTGTGATTCACTCAGCAACCAGAGATGTGACGGTGACTCAGGCGTGAGAGCTCTTCACATCGTGAACAAAAAGCAATCAAGGGCAGTTAACACCTCTTCCGGAGTGGGGGTGGGGTGAGGTAATTACCTTTTGACTTCTGTTACTATGTTCAGAAACTGCCTTTTGGATTGAGGTGAACAGAAACTGCATTTCTAAAAAGCACCATGGAACTTGTTAAACTTTATTGAGTCGCTTTTTCTCATCGATTCCCACACAGGTTTCCAACTCAGTTGGTATCGATGAGGCTCATGTCCAGGTGTGATAATCTCTGCAGCAAATTGCACGGTTAAGGTAAAAGGCAAGGAAATGACATCTCGAACCGGCCCCGAGGTCAGACCTTCCTCACAATGTAATCTGTCGTTCTCGGATTGTAATTCGACCTCCAGTTTTGGATGGAACATTCTTTGCGACCCTTATTCTGCAAAACAGACACAGTGACTGAAACTATGCTGCACGGTATGATTTGGGACACGGCCTGCTCAGCTTTGTGCATTTTCCCTGTAGTCCGGTGTGTTTCATGTTCCGTGTAAACGTGAAAGTTGTCCTGTTTCGAGCAATGGGTGAAATCATTTAGCAAAGCAAGAATCGAAATTGCAGTAATGTCAAGCAGCTCATGGTTATTTGACCGAATCATAAGCGAACATATATTGTCACGCACTCACAGATACATTTGTTGCTGAAAAGTGTCTGAGAAGATAGACTCACCTTACCATTGATTTTTGTCTGGATTGATGGGCTATCGTTATCTGCTGCGAAATTGACATTGACATTGGGTGGCACGGTGGCACAGTGGGCGGCACGGTTGCACAGTGGCACAGTGGTTAGCACTGCTGCCTCACAGCGCCAGAGACCCAGGTTCAATTTCCGCCTCAGTCGACTCTCTGTGTGGAGTTTGCACATTCTCCCCGTGTCTGCGTGGGTTTCCTCCGGGTGCTCCAGTTTCCTCCCACAGTCCAAAGATGTTCAGGTTAGGTGAATTTGCCACGCTAAATTGCCCGTAGTGTTAGGTAAGGGGTAGATGTAGGGGTATGGGTGGGTTGCGCTTCGGCGGGGCGGTGTGGACTTGTTAGGCCGAACGGCCTGTTTCCACACTGTAAGTAATCTAATCTTGTATCCGGGCACATCCCAGCAGCTGTGCGAGTCGGAGAGGAATCATGGAACCCTTTGCATCTGTTGTTAGGCAGGAGTACAATTGGAGATGCGGGGCTTGTCTGGTCGTGAGGCCGAGCTGTCTCACTGTTCGAATCCCACTGCTGCCTTTTCTGCTGACCAACTCCAACGACGCCGCTTGTTGAAATGTTGTTTTCGTCCCCACTGTATTGATGCTGAAAACAAAAGAAAAATGGGCTTGCTTCAAGGGGAATTCCCTGTGGTGTGGGACAGTGCTGAATATTTCAAAGTGTCTCTGTCTGTCATGATCGTGTTCGCCTCCCGTGCGGAAAATCGCCAGCAGCTCTACTGTTGCTTTCTGTTCCAGGCAAATTGAGCTTTTACTGGAACCGAATGGAGACCGTTATTTCATCGCTGTTGTGAAACAAAGTCCTGCGGTGACTCGACTTATAATGTTGTTTGGTTTTCTGGCGAATGGAAAAATCGTTCCAATGAATTTCGATGTCATATGTTATCTCACAGCAGAGAGAGAGTTCAAGCTTTTTTCCTACAGCAGAGAGAGGTGGCAGCTGTGACTAATAGCTTCAACATCAAATAATGCAACTTCAGTAACTGAGAGCAGCACTGAGCCCCTGGATCGGTGAGAGCCAGACTCCACTTCCTCATGCTGCTTTATCGTAATTTAAGAAAACCCAAAGTTATTTACTCTGCTTTCCATGGAACTTACACCTTGGGAACAGATTGATAAATTCCCTCATCAAGAGAAACAGAACACAGCCTCCTTAAAGGTACAAGGTATCAGTCTGCTCTCTTCGGAGTCAGTGATACCGAAACAGTGGGGGTCAGCCTTCCCTCCCTGGGGTCAGTGACACAGACACAGTGGGGTCAGCGTTCCCTCCATGGAGTCAGTGATACCGACACAATGAGCTTTACACAAAACACACTTAATTCTTACACCACAATTAAAATACAAACAATGAAAAAAAACAACTTGAACCTTTCGGAATACAGAACAAAATAATATATTATTTTATTCTCCCCATCAACTGTTCCAATACAGTCAAATCCTATAAACAGATCCTTAGTAAAGGCAAATTCAGCAAAACAGGTTTCCCTCACTTCCTATCTCCTCCAATCAGGGACACAGACACAGTGGGGTCAGCCTTCCCTCCATGGAGTCAGTGATACCAACACAGTGGGGTCAGCCTTCCCTCCCTGGGGTCCGTGACACAGACACAGTGCGGTCAGCCTTCCCTCCTTGGAGTCAGTGATACCGACACAGTGGGGTCAGCGTTCCCTCCCTGGGGTCAGGGACACAGACACAGTGGGGTCAGCCTTCCCTCCCTGGGGTCAGTGACACAGACACAGTGGGGTTAGCCTTCCCTCCCTGGGGTCAGTGATACAAACACAGTGGGGTCAGCGTTCCCTCCCTGGGGTCGGTGACACAGACACAGTGGGGTCAGTCTGCTCTCCCCTGGGTAAGTGACACAGACACAGTGGGGTCACCCTGCTCCCCCTGGGTCAGTGACAGAGACACAGTGGGGTCAGTCTGCTCCCCCGACATCAGTGACCCTGACACAGTGGGGTCAGTCAGTTCTCCACTGGATCACTTTCATCTGGAAGGAAAAGGGCAGCAGATACATGGAAATTCCACCCCCTACAAGTCCCCCTCCAGACCACTCTCAATACTGACTTGGAAACATATCGCTGTTCCTTTAGTGTCATTGGGTCAAAGTCCTGGAATTCCCTCCCTAAGGGGCACATTGTGGGTCTACCTACATCACATGGAGAGCACTGAGTTCAAGAAGACAGCTTACCATCATCTTCTCAAGGGGCAACGAGGGACAGGCAAAAAACACTGGCCCAGCTAGTTCTGCCCATATTCCACGGGTCAATGAAAAATATTCCACAGTCTGGGAACAATGGGACCGTCCCTTTGGCTTCAATGAAGAGTTTTATTTATTCAGAACGCGATGAATTTGTGTAGCCAGAGGTTTTACTGTGTTACTGATCTTCCCTCTGAACGTAGACAACGTTGCTGCATAAATAATCTGTTTGTACAACAACGAAAACTCTGCAGCATGTGACCAACAACACTGAACACTAACAGAAACGGTGGGTAATCATCAGGATTGATGCCTCGATTGACATAATATCAGAAATCGGTAACATTGATTAAACACGGGAGGGTGAAGCTCCCAGAGATGGTGAAGAGCAGAATCACAGCTTTCCTTCTGCTCTCCATCTCTGGGTCTCTGTAGGTCTCTCCTTTGCTCTCACCCTTCAGCCTTTTAGTGATCAACTGGTCACAAAAATGGAACATCGCACAGTACAGTACAGCACAGTACAGGCCCTTCGGCCCTCAATGTTGCACCGAACTTTTGAACAATTTGAAGCCCATCGATCTGACACTATTCCATTTTTCACCCATATGTTCTTCTAATCACCATTCAAATGCCCTCAAAGTTGGTGAGTCTCCAACTGTTGTAGACAGGGTGTTCCATGCCCCAACTACTCTGACATCTGTCCAATATCTATCATCCCTCAATTTAAAGCTATGTCCCTTCGTGCAAGCCATCACCATCCGAGGAAAAAGGCTCTCACTGTCCACCCTATTGAACCCCTGATTATCTTGCATGTCTCAATTAAATCGCCTCACTGCCCTCTCTCTAGGATTGTGACAGAGGGATACCGAAGGAATTGCACAATTCAAAAGGCTGCTCTATCTTGGACAGAGGTAGAGAGACAATTGATGGTGAGTTTAACCGAAGTACTACCTCACCTCTCTACATCTCACATCAGCCATCCAGCCAACTGTGCTAACTGGTGGCTGGACGACTGGTTTGTGATGTAGAGTGATACCAACATCCAATGTTGGATTTGGTGCTTGGCAACGAACCAGCCAGGTGTTTGATCTCTCAATAGGAGAGCATTTTGGTGATAATGATCATAACTCCATGACCTTCACTGTACTCATGGAGAGGGATCGGAGCAGATGGTATGGGAAAGTATTTAATTGGGGGAGGGGGAATTACAATACTATTAGGCAGGAACTGGGGCATCTAAATTCGCAACAGATGTTCTCAGGGAAATGCACGACAGAAATGTGGAGGTTGATTAGGAGGACAGGTTTTTCCCACTGAGGCAAGGAAGGTATGGTGGGGTGAAAGAACCTTGGGTGACAAGGGATGTGGAACATCTAGTCAAGAGGAAGAAGGAAGCATACTTAAGGTTGGGGGGGCAAGCATCAGGCAGGGCTCTAGAGGGTTACAAGGTAGCCAGGAAGGAACTGAACAATAGACTTAGGAGATCTAGGAGGGGACATGTAAAGGCTTTAGGAGGCAGGATGAAGGAAAATCCCAAGGTATTCTACACTGATGTGAGGAACAAGAGGATGGTCAGAGTGAGGATAGGACCAATCAGGGACAGTGGAGGGAACTTGCGCCTGGAGTCGGAGGCGGAGTTAGTGTTGCTCCTCAATGAATACTTTGCTTCATTATTCACTACTGAGAGGGAACTTGATGTTTGTGAGGACAGCATAAAACAGGCTGACATGCTCAAACAGGTTGGTGTGAAAAAGGAGGATGCGTTGAAAGTTTTAAGGGTAGCTAACTCCCCTGGGCAGGAAGGAATATAAGCAAGGTTACTACAGGAAGCGAGGGAAGAGATTGCTGTGCCTTTGACAATGATCTTTGTGTCCTCATTGTCCACTGGAGTAGTGCCAAATAATTGGAGGGTGGCAAATATTATTCCCTTATTCATGATAGGGAATAGGGTAATCTTAGGAATTACAGACCTGTCAGTTTTACTTATGTGTTGGGCAACTTATTGGAGAGGATTCTGAGACACAGGATTTATGATTAATTGGAAAACCATAGCTTGGTTAGAGATAGTCAGCATGGCTTTGTGAGGGCAGGTCATGCCTCACAAACCTTATTGAATCCTTTGAGGATGTGACAAAATGTACTGAGGAAGGTAGAACAGTGGATGTGGTGCACATGGATTTTAGCAAGGCATTTGATAAGGTTGCCCATCGGAGGCTCATTCAGAATTTAAGGAGGCAAGGGATACTGGGAAATTTGGCTGGCTGGACACAGAGTAGGCTTGTCCATAGAAGACAGAGGCTGGCAGTAGATGGGAAGTATTCAGCCTGGAGCTTGGTGACCAGTGATGTTCCGCAGGGATCGGTTCTGGGACATCTGCTCTCTGTGTATTTTTATAAATGACCTGCATGAGGAAGTGGAAGGTTGGGTTATTAAGTTTGCTAATGACATGAAGGTTAGTGGAGTGGTGGATAGTGTGGAGGACTGCCCTAGGTTGCAACAGGATATTGTCAGCATGCAGAACTGGGCTGATAAATGTCAGATGGAGTTCACCCTGTAAAATCATGAAGTGATTCAGTTTGGAAGGTCAAATTGAAATGCAGAATGTAAGGTTAAAGGCAGCATTCTTGGCTGTGTGGAGGAACAGAGGGATCTTGGGGTCCATGCCTATGATCCCTCAAAGTCACCAAGCGCCCCCCAAATTTGTTGAGGCAACTTATAGCGTGTTTGCTTTCATTAGCAGAGGGATGGAGTCTAAGAGCCGCGAGGTTATGCTGCAACTCTACAGAGCCCTGCTTAGACCACACTTGAAATGTTGTGTTCAGTTCTGGTTGCCTCATTATAGAAAGGATGTGGGAGCTTTAGAGAGGGCGCTGCCTGGACTGGAGGGCATGTCTTCTGAAGAAAGGTTGAGGGATCGAGTGTATTTCTCACTGGAGTGAAGGAGGATGAAGCTGACATGATGGGGGTGAACAAGGTGATGAGAGACACAGATAGAGGGAATAGACAGAGATTTATTTTTCCCTGGGTGAAAATGGTCATCATGAGGGAGGTATCATTTTAAAGTGATTAGAGGAACTTTTAGGGGAGATGTCAGATGTAGGTTCTTAACACAGACAGTGGTGGGTGTGTGGAATACACTACCAGCAGTGGCAGCAGAGTCAGATAGATTAGGAACAATTAGAACACAGAACAGAAACATGACAGCGCAGTACAGCCTTCGGCCCTTGAAGTTGTGCCGACCTGTGTAACTAATCTGAAGCCCATTTATCCTACACTATTCCATTTTTGTCCATATGATTATCCAATGACCATTTAAATGCCCTGAAAGTCGGTGCCTACGACAGTTGCAGGCAGGGCGTTCCATGCCCCTAATACACTCTGTGTAAAGAAACTACCTCTAACATCTGTCCTATATCTAACATCCCTCAATTTAAAGCTATGTCCCCTCGTGCTAACCATCATCATCCGAGGAAAAAGCTCTCACTGTCCACCCTATCTAATTCTGTGATTATCTGTATCTCACAATTAGGTCATCTCTCAGCCATCTTCTCTCGAATGAAAAGAGCCTCAACCTTATCAAACTGGGTGGCAACTTTCAGGGATCTATGTACCTGGACGCTGAGATCTCTCTGCTTTTCTACACTACCAACAACCTTACCATTAGCCCAGTACTCTGAATTCTTATTCCTCCTTCCAAAGTGAATCACCTCACACGTTTCCACATTAAGTTCCATTTGCCACCTCTCAGCCCAGCTCTGCAGCTTATCTATGCCCCTCTGTAGACTGCAACATCCTTCAGCACTATCCACAACTCCACCGACCTTATTGTCATCCACAAATGTACTTACCCATCCTTCTACACCCTCATCTAGGTCACGTATAAAAATGACAAACAGCAGTGGACCCAAAACAAATCCTTGTGATACACCACTAGCAACGAACTCCAGGGTGAACATTTCCCACCAGCCACCACCCTCTGTCTTCTTTCAACTAGCCACCTTCTGATCCAAACTGCTGAAACACCCTCAATCCCATGTCTCTGTATTTTGTGCATTTAAGCAACTCTTGGATAGGCACATAGAAGAGAGAACAATAGATTCAGATAAATGGTTGGCACAACATCGAAGGCTGAAGGGTCTGTACTATGTTAACAGCACAGGATCAATCCCTGCACTGGCTGAGATCATCATGAAGGCCCTACGTTCCCAACCTCACCATTCCCCTGAGGCACGGTGACCCTCAGGTTAAACTCACGGCCAGTCGTTTCTCACTAATGAGAGAGCAGCCCGAGGGTCCACTGGGACGATGGCGATTTTACTGAAGGAATATATACCCAAGTCAGGATGGTGAGTGGCTTGGAAGGGAACATGCAGGTCATGGTGTTCTCATGCATCTACTGCTTTGTCTTTAGGAAGGTTTGGTTATAGATGTTGAAGATGATGTCTACGGAGCATTGGTGAGTCTCTGCAGTGTGTATTGTCAATGATACTCAGTGCTGCCAATGAGCACCGGTGGTGGATAGACAATGTTTGTAGATGTGGTGCCGATCAAACTGGGTACTTCATCATAAAAGAGAAAATGTTGGAGAAACTCAGCAGGCCTGGTGTAACTGTGAAGAGAGAAAGAGAATGAATGTTTCTAGTCCGACATGATTCTTGATCAGCCTGTTCTGAAGAAGGGTGATATTGGACTCAAAAGTTTAACTTTCTGTATCTCTCCAAAGGTGTTGCAAGATTTGCTGAAGTTCTCCAGCATTTTCTGATTTCATTTCGGATTTTGAGTGTCTGCAACATTGTGCTTTTATATGGCTGCTTGGTCATGCTGGGATCCCATTTCTTGAGGAATCTTGGAGATATTTCCATCCAGGCAAGTGGGGAGTATTCCATCACACTCCTGACGTGTGCCTTGGAGATGGTGGAGAGGCTTTTGGAGCCATGAGGTACATCCCTCACTGCAGTGTTGCTGCCCCCTGAGCTGCTCTTATAGCCACAGTACTTACATTGTTAACCCATTTCATTTTTAGCTCAGTGGGAATTGACAGCTTATTGATTGTGGGGGATTCACCAACAGCAAAGCCTTGAATGTCAAAAGGCTTTATCAATGTGATCTCTTCTTGGAAGTGATAATTGTTTTGAATTTGTGTGGCACGGATGTTAATTGTCATTTGTCAGCCCAGGCCTGGAACATAGAACATTGAACATTACAGCACAGTACAGGCCCTTCGGCCCTCGATGTTGTGCCGACCTGTGAAGCTAATCTCAAGCCCATCGAACCTACACCATTCCATTATCGTCCATATGATTATCCAATGACCATTTAAATGTTCTTAAAGTTGGCAAGTCTACTACTGTTGCAGGCCGGGCGTTCCATGCCCCGACTACTCTCTAAGTAAGGAAACTACCTCTGACAGTAAAGCTCTGTCTCTTTGTACCAGCCATCTCCATTCAAGGAAATGGGCTCTGAATGTCCACCCTATCTACTCCTCTGATCATCTTGTATGTCTCTGTGTAGTCACCTCTCAACCTTCTTCTATCTAACAAAAACAGCCTCAAGTCCCTCAGACTTCCCTCATAAGACCACCTCTCCATACCCGGCCGCATCCTGGGCGGCACGGTGGCACAGTGGTTAGCAGTGCTGCCTCACAGCGCCAGAAACCCGGGTTCAATTCCCGCCTCAGGCGACTGACTGTGTGGAGTTTGCACGTTCTCCCCGTGTCTGCGTGGCTTTCCTCCCACAGTCCAAAGATGTGCAGGTCAGGTGAATTGGCCATGCTAAATTGCCCATAGCGTTAGGTCAGGGGTAGATGTAGATGGGTGGGTTACGCTTCGGCAGGGCGGTGTGGACTTGTTGGCCCAAAGGGCCTGTTTCCACACTGTAAGTAATCTAATCCTGATAAATCTTCTCTGCATCCTTTCCAATGTTTCCACATCCTACTTTTAATACGGCGACCAGAGCTGTACGCAATATTCCAAGTGCGGCCACACCAGAGTTTTGTACAGCTGCAATATGACCTCATGGCTCTGAAACTCAATCCCTCTACTAATAAAAGCTAACACACTGTGCGCTTTCTTAACAACCCTATCAAACTGGGTGGCAACTTTCAGGTATCTATGTACATGGACACCAAGATCTCTATACTCACCACACCACCAAGGATCTTACCTTTAACCCAGTATTCCGTATTCCTGATCCTCCTCCCAAAGTGAATCACCTCACACTTTTCTGCATTAATCTCCATTTGCCACTTCTCAGCCCAGCTCTGCAGCTTGTCTTTGTCCCTTTGTAACCTGAAGCATCTTTCTGCACTGTCCACAACTCCACTGACCTGGTGTCATCTGCAAATTTAATGAACCCATCCTTCTACATCCTCATCCAAGTCACTTATAAAAATGACAAACACCAGTGAACGAAAAACAGATCCTTGCGGTACACCACGAGTAACTGAACTCCAGGATAAACATTTCCCAACAACCACCCTTACAGCTCACCAATTTCTGACGCAAAAAGCAAATCACCCTCAATCCCATGCCTCCGTGCCTCCGTATTTTGTGAAATAGCCAATCATGGAGACCCTTATCAAAAGCCTGACTGAAACCAATCTCCACCACATTGACCAACTAATCTGCTGCTTGTTTTGTGAGGCACGATCTACCCTTCAGAAAACCATGTTGACTAGCCTTAATCAACTTCATCCTTTCTGGATGATTGAAGGATGATTATAAATCTGAACTCTTATAACTTTATCCACAATCAAAGTAAGGCTCACTGGTCTATAATTACCACTGTTGTCTCTACTCCCCTTCTTGAACAAGAGGACAACTTTTACTGTCCTCCAGTCTTCTGGCACCATTCCTGTAGACAATGATTACATAAAGATCAAAGTCTCTGCAATCTCCTCCCTGGCTTCCCAGAGAATCCTAGGATAAATCCCCTTCAACCCAGGGGACTTATCTATTTTCACACTTTCCAGAATTGCTAACACTTCCTCTTATGAACTTCAATCCCGTCTTGTCTAATAATCTGGATCTCAGTATTCTCCTCGACAACATTGTCTTTTTCCAGTGTGAATACGAATGCGAAATATTCATTTAGTGCCTCTCCTATTTCCTCAGACTTCACACACAACTTCCCATTATTGTCCTTGACTGGTCCTAATCTTATTTTCGTCATTTTTTTTATTCCTGGTATACTGATAGAAAGCTTTCATTGATGCGACCTGCCAAAGACTTCTCATGTCCCCTCCTAGTCCTTCTTTGCTTTCCCTTTTGGTCCTTCCTGGCTAATTTGTAACTCTCAAGCACCTAACTGAATCTTCATGTCTCATCTTCACATAAGCTTCGTTCTTCCTCTTTACAACAGATACAACTTCTTTACTAAACCATGGTCCCCTTGTTCCACCACCTCCTCGCTGCCTGACAGGTACATACTTATCAAGGACATGTAGTAGCTGATGCTTGAAAAAGTTTCACATTTCAATTGTGCCCATCCTCTACAGTTTCCTTTCCATCCGATGCATCCTAAATCTTGCCAAATCACAGCACAATTGCCTTTCCCCCAACTACATCACTTTCCCTGCGATATATCCCTGTCCCTTTCTATCACGAAAGTAAATGTAACTATTACCACAGTGCTCACCTACCTGCAAATCAAACACCTGCCTGGGATCATGACCCAGTACCAAATCCAATGTGGCCTCCTCCCTTGTTGGCCTGTCTATATACTGTGTCAGGAAATGCTCCTGCACACGTTGGACAAAAACTGACCCATCTAAAGTACTCGAACTACAATGTTTCCAGTTAATATCTGGAAAGTTAAAGTTCCCCAGAACAACGACCCTGTTACTTTCTCTCCTATCTGGAATCATCTTTGCAATCCTTTCCTCTACATCTCTGGAAGCCTACAGAAAACTCCCAACAGCATGGCCTCTGCTTTCCTGTTTCTAACCTCAGCCCATTCTACCTCAGTGGACCAGACCTCATCAAATGTCCTTTCTGCCAACATAACACTGTCCTTGACTAACAGAGCCACACCTCCCCCTCTTTTACCACCTTCCCTGTTCTTACTGAAACATCTAAACCCCGGAACTTGTAATAACCATTCCTGGCCCTGCTCGGTCCAGGTCTCTGAAATGGCCACAACATCAAATCCCAGCCCATGCTGCAAGGTCACCCACCTTATTCTGGATGCTCCTGGCGTTGAAGTAGGCACACTTGAAACCAACCTCCTGTCTGCCGCTGCACTCCTGTGACCTTGAAACCCTACTCAGGACCTCACTGTTCTCAAACTCCTGTGCACTGATGCTACAATTCAGGTTCCCATCTCCTGCTGAATTAGTTTAACTCCTCCCAAAGAGCATAAGCAAACCTGCCCCCAGGTTAGAGTACCTCTCTGGTTCAGCTGTAGTCAATCCTGCTTGTAGAAGACCCACCTACCCCAGAATAAGCCCCAATTATCCAGGTATCTAAATCCCTCCCTCCTGCACTATCCCTGAAGCCACATGTTCAACTCTTCTCTTGCCCTATTCCTTGCCAGCATGTGGCATAGGTAACAAACTAGAGTTGACATCTCTGTTTGTTCCAGCTCTAAACTTCTACTCTAACTCCCTGAATATCTGCTTTAAAGCCCCATCCCTTGTCCTACCCATGTTATTGGCGCCTATGTGGACCATGGGTTGGGGCTGCTCCCCCTCCACCTCAATGATCCCGAAAACACGATCTGAGATGTCATGAACCCTGGCACTTGGGAGGCAGCACATCAACCCTGATTCTCTCTCGTTCCCACAGAATCACCTATCTGTCCCCTCACAGTGAAGTCCCCAATGACTAATGCTTTGCTCCCCTTTCACTTCAAACAACAAAGAACCAAGAGGATTTACAGCCCAAGAACAGGCCCTTCGGGCCTCCAAGCCTGAGCCAACTCAAACCTACTGTCTAAATCTGTCGCCCAGTTCCTAAGCGTCTGTATCCCTCTGCTCCCCACCTACTCATGCATCTGTCCAGTCGCATCTTAAATGAATCTAACATACCTGCCTCAACTACCTCTGCTGGCAATGTATTCCAGACACCTACCATCTTCCGTGTAAAGTACTTGCCGTGTGTATCCCCCCTTAAACTTTTCACCTTTCACCTTGAAAGAGTGACATCTCATTACTGAATCCTTCACCCTGGGAAAAAAGCTTATCTTTATCTACCCTGTCTATACCCTTCATACCCTCAATCAGGTCCCCCCTCAATCTTCTGTTTCTCTAATCCTTCCTTTCTGAACAACATGGACAGATTCTGTGCCAGACACCTGTGCCCCATTGCTTACCCCTGGTAAGTTGTCCCTCCCCAGCAGTAACCAAAACAGTATGCTTGTTATTGAGGGGAACGGCCACAAGGCAACTCTGCATTGTCTGCTAGTTCCTTTCTGTCTCCTGACTGTAATCTACCTTTCCCTTCTACCTGAGGTGTGACTCCCTCCCTGTAACTCCTATCAATTACTTCCTCAGACTCCCAAATGATCCGAAGTTCATCCAGCTCTGTACCCAGTTCCCTAACACCGTTTCTGAGGAGCTGCAGTTTCCAGGATCTTGCTACAGAGCCACATGGAGTGCGTCAGTATCTGAGGAGGGAAGAATGCTGCTGAACATTGTGTGAGTAATAGCGAACCCTCGGGCTCATGACATTCTACCTGAGGGAAGGTCAGTTATACAGTCACTAAAGATAGTTAGGGCTAGGACACAATCTTGAGGACTTCCCTCTGTGAGGGCCTGGAGCTTAGATGGCTGACCTCCACCAACCGCACCAATTGCTGTGGGTCTGGAGTCACATGTAGCCCAGACAAGACAAGTACAGCCCTAATCCTTAAAGGATATTAGAGAACCAGATCGGTTTTAACAACAATTGACAAGGGTTTTATGGAGAGATAAGTAAGAGGAGGGTGGGGGTGGGGAGAAAGTAGCATAGAGTACGATAGGTGAGTGGGGGAGGGGATGAGAGTGATAGGTTGGGGGCGGGGGCAGGATGGAGTGGATCGGTGGAAAAGAAGATAGGCAGGTAGGACAAATCATGGGGACAGTGCTGAGCTGGGAGTTTAGAACTAGGGTGAGGTGGGGGTGGGGGAAATGAGGAAACTGTTGAAGTCCACATTGATGCCCTGGGGTTGAAGTGTTCCGAGGCAGAAGATGGGGCGTTCTTCCTCCAGGCGTCTGGTGGTGAGGGAGCGGCGGTGAAGGACGCCCAGGACCTCCATGTCCTCGGCAGAGTAGGAAGGTGTGTTGAAATGTTGGGCCACAGGGTGGTGTGGTTGATTGGTGCAGGTGTCCCGGAGATGTTCCCGAAAGCGCTCTGCTATGAGGCGTCCAGTCTCCCCAATGTAGAGGAGACCGCATCGGGAGCAACGGATACAATAAATGATATTGGTGGATGTGCAGGTAAAACTTTGATGGATGTGGAAGGCTCCTTTAGGGCCTTGGAAGGAGGTTCAGTAACAAACCCATGAGTGTATAACTCCTGCTCTGATTTGTCTTTTCAAAATATAGCGCCTCACATTTATCTAAATTAAACTTCAACTGCCACTCCTTGGCCCATTGACCCATCTGATCAAGATCCCGTGTACTCTGAGGTAACCTCCAATTTTGGTGTCATCTGCAAACTTACGAACTATACCTGCTATTTTCACATCCAAATCATTTCTGGAAATGATTAGATTCCTTACAGTGTGGAAACAGGCCCTTCGGCCCAACAAGTCCACACCGACCCTCCGAAGAGCAACCCACCCAGACGGATTCCCCTACATTTACCCCTTCACCCAACACTACGGGCAATTTAGCGTGGCCAATTCAACTAACCTGAACATCTTTGGACTGTGGGACGAAACCGGAGCACCCGCAGGAAACCCACGTAGACACGGGGAGAATGTGCAAACTCCACACAGACAGTTGCCTGAGGAAGGAATTGAACGCAGGTCTCTGGTGCTGTGAGGCAGCAGTGCTAACCACTGTGCCACCGTGCCACCCCAACTTGCTTCTCACTTTACTTGCTTCTCACTGATTTCTAGGTTACACCTGATTCGGTCCTGGGATTTATCTATCTTTATGCATTTTGAGATGTCCACTGTAACATGATGAAAAGCAATGGACCCAACATTGATCCTTGTGGCACACCATGGATCACAGGCCTCCAGTCTGAAAAGCAACCCTCCTTCAACAAACTTTGTCTGCTATCTTTGAGCCAGTTCTGCATCCAAATAGCTAGTTCTCCCTGCATTCCATGATCTCTAATCTTGTTCACCAGTCCACCGTGAAGACCCTTGTTGAATGCCTTACTGAAGTTCATGTAGATCACAGCCACTGCTCTGCCCTCATCAATCCTCTTCACACGCACAGACTCATGCTGACTATCCCTAAACAGTCCTTGCCTTTCCAAATAGATGTAAACCCTATCCCTTAGGATTACCTCCATCAACTTTTCCACCATCAATTAGGATCACTGGTCTGTAGATCCCTGGCTTTTCCTTACCACCTTTCTTAAATAGTGGCAGCCTGTTAGCCAACATTCCACCTTCCAGCGCCTCACCTGTGACTATCGATGATACAAATATCTCAGCAAGAGGCTCAGCAATCACTTTACTTGCTTCTCACTGAGTTCTAGGGTACACCTGATCAGGTCCTGGGATTTATCTATCTTTATGCATTTTGAGATGTCCACTGTAACATGAACATTTTTTAAGATGTCATCATCTCTTTCCCCACATTCTACATCTGACATGACCTTCGCCACAGTAAACACTGATGCAAAATATTTGTTTAGTATCTCCCCATCTCCTGTGGTTCCACATATAGGCTGCCTTGCTGATCTTTGAGGGGCACTGTTCTCTCCCCTGTTAATCTTTTATCCTGAATATATTTATTGAATCTGTTTGGATTCTCCTTACCCCGATTTGCCAGTGCTATCTCATGTTCCATTTTTGCCTTCCTGATTCTCCTCTTATGTATAATCCTACTGCATTTATACTTTTCTCAGAATTCACTTGATTTCTGCTGCCTATACCTGATATATGCTTCCTTTTCTCAAATAAAACCTCAATTTCTCAAGTCATCCAGTATTCCCTGCACCTACCAACCTTGCCTTTCACCCAAACAGGAACATACTGTCTCTGGACTCTCATTATCTCATGTTTGAAGGCTTCCCATTGTCCAGCCCTGAGTAGCTTTGAGTGTAAGTTTAGAGATAAAAACTCGATTGAGCGAAGGGCCATCTCTGTACTGTATGATGTCATCATTCTATGGTTTTGAACTGAAGGATCTGATTATTTTTGTCTTTGTTTTGAGAAAATGTGACCGAGTGGAAGTTCCAGCTGTAGGCGTGGTCAGTGTCAGATTCAGGTTCTGTATTAGATTGCTCATTTACAGAGAGAATTTCCCAAATGAGTTGTATTAACAAGGAAAGCTGTGGGATAACAGTGTGCAGGAGAACAACTCTCCAAAATTTCAACAACATGAGGCATTGAACGACTGAATAACCTCAGCAGAACGAAGGTCATCCCTGAAAAGAATATGGAAAGGTATTTAGATATTGATAGGATTGATCGTGAGTGAAATATTGCAAATATTGTTACTTGAAAATATGAATGTTTGAGACTTAACAGTATCAGATCAATCCAGCCTTTGGGGTATTCAAATATAGCTGTAAATCTCAATGCTATCATCATTAAAATAAACCTGTTGTCGTAACTTGTTTGTTCAAAATGCATTAAAAAATTTAAAGATATAATCACGGTTTCCCAGTGGAGATACCACACAATATAAAATACATTCTCTGGAACTGTGTCAACTCCATCTCTGAGAGAATTCTCCCATTCCAACAGACTCCCAGCAGCAGGAAGGGAAAGGTTGTGTCATAAACAACGAAATGCATCTTCTCAGGGAAAGGATCGAGAGAGTGTACGAGACCATCCTTGTTGCTGTTGGTGTTCCTGGTAAGTGTTAGAACAACTTATATAAACCACTGCATTGAATCATCCTTATTACTACAGGTAACTAATAAATTATTATATTTCCATTTAGCAAGGCAAATCCTGAGGTCAGACGTTAGTGTCCTCACTGACTGAGTTTAAAGTGAATAGTTTGTCAGTTTGGAGGCTCCTCAGTAATGTGCAGCATTGTGCGTTTCCCTATACTGTGCACAATGGGTTAACACTGAGGCCACAGCGATGGAGTTTGGCTGAGCACCAGCCCTGGCTGGTCTAGAAAGGGTTTCGGAAGACCATCCTCTCTCGGTGGTAGCTCACAGCATGCTATCGGACACATGGGTTTTGTAACAACCCATGTCGCAGTGACACCTGGTTTTTCCCATTCCTTGATGGAAAGGGATTGTGTTGGTGGATCTTGCTCAGGCAGCTCGTTCCAAATGGGAGCACAGATACAGCAGGGTAATGGGTGGGTTCAGCGGGTCATTAGGAATTAGGAAATAATGGGGACTGCTGATATGGCGATGTGCTGGAAAAGGCACAGCAGGCAAGATTGCATCTGAGGAGCAGGCGAAATCGACTGCTGCTGACGCAAAAACATCCTGAGCATATGAGTGCGTTTCTGTGAGTAATCCGCTGCACATGTTCTTCCCTTTGTCCTTTAAAAGAGCAAATGATTCTTTGAGAGAGATTCTTTAAACTTCATATAACATGGAAAACAATTATCTTTGTGTCATTACTTACAGTCTGGGATCACGCACAGAGAATGTTTCATTAGTGACTTCAAATCTATTTTTTCCTTTCTCTTACAGTTAGTCTCGTGGTGATTGTAATCTTAGTTCGGGGCAAATGTGGTCTTTCTGTGTGCAGCACTCGCTACCTGGTGGCCATGACAATGTCAGATCTACTGTTCATTGTTTTTTATATCATCCTTCACCGATTTTGAAAATATTATTATCCACTGCGTTTCCTGCAAATCACTCCTGTTTGTGGTGCTATCTATGCCCTCAACCGCTTGACCATTGATTGTACTGGATGGTTCACCATTGCTTTTTCCTTTGATCGATTTGTTGCCATTTGTTTTCATGAGATGAAAACTAAGTATTGCACAGGGAAAACTGCAACCAGGATTCTAGCAATAACCTGCATCTTCTTTTGTTTAAAGAACATTCCCAACTCCTTTGTGTATTACCCCAGAAAGATTATCAACAATGTTCCATGGTACTGTTATGTCAGGCCTGGTTATTATTATGACCCTCGCTGGATAGGTTTTAGATATTTTGAGACTTTTTTAACATCAATGTTCCCATTCACCTTTATTCTCTTTATCAACATTCTGACTGTCAGACATATCTTTGAGGCCATTAAGGTGCGGAAGGAACTGAGAGGTCAGAGAAAAACAGAGAATGATCCAGAGGTAGAGAGCAGGAAGAATTCTGTGATTTTACTCTTTGCCATATCTGCCTGCTTCATACTTCTCTGGTTGTTGCATATTTTATATTTCTTTAATGCTGGCTATTCCTTGGATTCTGTTTCTTTTCATCTCTTTGTTCATGCTGAGGAACTTAAGTTGTTGCACAAATGCCCTTATTTATGTGGTGACACAGAAACATTTCAGAGACCAGTTAAAGTACGCCATGACATATCCAGTTAGAAAAATAATTCAATTGGTGAATCAATCCAAGTAACTGAGTACACCATTAGGTGCAGCAGAGAATGGAACGAGGAGTCCACGTGAGGAATGGACCAAAAGGACAAGGAGGAGCAGCAACATGATATCACTCCTTTCCTCATGGGCAAGGAATGAGTCCATCTGAGGAGCAAAATGAAAGAGACTGGAGGTGTTACGCCAGTGTAAAGTGCTGTTAGTAATCAGCAACAAATAGTAGGAAGTGGGACAACAAAAGCAAATCCAAGAGAGGAATTAGATATTCATCCCAAGTAATCCGTTCTCAGTGAGTGAAGTGGGTAGAAACATAAATAATGTTGAGGAAGGTGTAATTGTTCACTGCAGGCCAGAGAGGGAAATGCAACGACAGGCTCCTGTCCACTCTTCCCCACTGAATTCTCTGAGCCACACATCTGAACATTTTTTTTAAAAAACGAGAAGTTTCCTTTTGAAAAAGGAAATAAAATATTGTAAAGATTCTGTGTCTTTATTTACACCTTTAATTTCAACAATAATTTGCTTTGTTTCCATTCAATTTCTCGTGGTAGTTCCTGGCAATCGCACTTTTAGATTTTCTCATTGATCAACAGGAAACCCCAAAGAGCAAAGGAATTGGGTCAGTTTGTGAATACATGTGGCTTTCATTTTAAAACAATAAAATGCAAAGCAGGAGAAGGCGAAGGCAGTCTGGACTAAAATATATCTCTGATATCAATCCGTTTCTTTATTTGCTCCTTTCCATGAACCAGCTGATGCGTTGCCGGAGGAATTCAAGCCCAACCAGAGGGATTTCTGGACTTCCTCTCTGCACCCACCCAATGACCCAGCTCCCTCTCCGAATTCAGATGCTCCATCAAATCTACCTCTTCATATAAGCTATCGTCACCTGACCGAATATCACTTTCAGTGAATCAATATGAACTCTGTTTGATTTGTCATGATAGAGGTCTTTTTAACTATGTTTGGGGACTGTGTTGTGGTAAAGTGCACGGTGATATTGCTATTGTGGTTAGTGTAGCTGTCTTCCAAACAGGTGACCTGGGTTAGATTCCTGGCTATTGCAAGTTGAGATTTGTCATATTGATCAATAGGAAACCACAAAGACAAAAGGAATTTGATCAGTTTGAAAATACATTTGTTTTTAATTCCAAAACAATAAAATGCAAAGCAGGATTAGACAAAGGCAGACCGGATGAAACTGTTTACCTGCTGCATTCTCTCACATCTCCCAGTTCCCTCACTCCCTCCCCCTCTAATCTCACTGAGATGACTCTGGCTGTGCTCCATCCCTAAGGGAGGTATGCCCTGGGTAGAGGAAGTTGGGAGCTGACTGGATGTGCTGGGACTTGGGCAGAGAGAGTGCTTTCGGTCAGAGACTTGGGGATATTTCAAACAGGTTCTGGCAGCCAGTTTCCCTTCAAAGAACAAAAACATTTACAGCCAAGGAACAGGTCCTTCGACCCTCCAAGCCTGAGCCGATCCAAAGCCTCTGTCTAAACCTGTCGCACATTTCCTAAGCATCTGTCTCCCTCTGCTCCCCACCTCCTCATGCATCTGTCCAGACGCATCTTCAATGGAACTACTGTGCCTGCCTCTACTACCTCTGCTGGCAACGTGTTCCAGGCACCCACCACTCTCTGTGTGAAGTCCTTGCCGCGTGTATCCCCATTTAACTTTTCACCTCTCACCTTGAAAGCATGACTTCTCGTTATTGAATCCTTCACTCTGGGAAAAAGCTGATCTCTGTCTCCCCTGTCTATACCCTTCAGAATTTTGTAGACCTCAATCAGGTCTCCCCTCAATCTCCTTTTTGTCAAATGAAAGCTATCCTAACCTACTCACCTTTCACTGTGTGCACTGAGCAGGGGGTGAGTATCTGTGAGCAGGGTTTCTGTCTGTCTGTCTGTCACTGTGTGAGAGAGAGTGGGGAATGGTTGAATCTCAAAAGCCACCCCCTGGAGCAGAGTCTGTCCTGAATGGGAGAGAAAGAGTGTGAGAGACAATCGCGTGAGCTGAGACCAACAGGAATGATGAATATCAATTGTTAAATCTCACCATATCTTTCCTAAGCACCTGCTTATATCTGTCTGATTTTTCCTCTTTTCTCTCCCTATCTCTCTCTTTGCCTCTGTCTCTCACCCTCTGTCTGTATCACACTACATCTCTCTCTCCCTCTCAACCTTTCTCTCTCTCTCTCTCTCTCTCTCTTACTGACAGCCTCTTCTTTTGTATTTTTCTCTCCTGCCTATTTTTCCCACCTTTATCTGTGTTCGTTCCCATTCTCTTGCTCTTTTGTCTTCTCTCATTTTTCTCTCTCTTCCCTTCTCTTCCTTTCCTTCCCTGGTTCTGTTGTTCAATCCTGAGATTGAATCTGCATCCCCCCTTCAATATTGGACAACCTTCTCCCCACTGCAAATTTAGACTCATCCCCCTCCATGGCCCCTGTCCCCCTCCATGGCCCCGTCCCCACCATGACTCCTGTCAAATTGCCTCCCTTGTGCTTCTTCATCTATCCTGATCTGTCCCTCTGTAGTTCCTCCATTAAGCACTCTCTGCTTATAAAAGCCCCACGGTATATCCATCCATCAACAATACCCTTCTCCGTGCTGTGTCCCAGCCCATGAGCTGGAGGGCAAAGTGAGCGTGTGCAGAGACTAACGTGTGTTTTGACTGCGTACCGTACTGTCATGGAGTCACCGAGTCATACAGCACGGAGACAGACCCTTCGGACCAACCAGGGCACACCGACCGTGTTCCAAAACTAAACTATTCCCACCTGCCAGCGCTGGGCCCATATCCCTCCAAACCCTTCCTATTCATGAACTTATCCAAATGTATTTTAAACATTGTAACTGTATCTACATCCACCATTTCCTCTGATAGCTCATTCCACATCCAAAATTCTGAAAACATTGCACCTCATGTCCTTTTTCAATCTTTCTCCTCTCACCTTAAAAATATACCCCCCAGGTTTGAACTCCCATATCGTTCATCTTATCTATGCTCCACATGATAGTTTAAACATCAGTAAGGTCACCCCTCGCTACCCAATGCAACAGCCCATGTCTGTATCTCAAACCCTCCATTCCTGACAACATCTCAGTAAATCTTTACTGAACTGTCTCCAGTTTAATAATATCCTTCCTATAACAGGGCGATGAGAATTGTACACATTAATCCAAAAGAGGCCTCATCACTGTCCTGTACAGGTTTAATATAATGTCAGAACTCCTATACTCAAAGGTCTGAGCAATGAAGGCAAGCATGCTAAACACCTTCTTAACTACCCTGTCTAACTGGGATGCAATTTCCAAAGAATTATGTCCCTGAACCCTGAGGTCTCTCTCTGCTCTCCCACACTACCCAGGGTCAAACCGTTAAGTCCTGACTTTGTTTGTATTAACACAGTGCAATACCTCACATTTATCCAAATTAAACTCCATCTGCCACTCCTCAGCCCAGTGACCCAATTGATCAAGATCTCTTTGTAATCTAGGGTCACATTCTTCACTGTCTATTTACCATTTTGGTGTCATCCACAAACTTACTAAACATGTCTCCTATATTCTCATCCAAATCCTTTGTATAAATGACAAACAGAAGTGGAGCCAGTACCGATCCCTGTGGAACACCGCTGGTCACAGGCCTCTAATCTGAAAAACTGATCAACCATCTTCTGCCATAAAGCCAATTATGTATTCAGTTGGCAAGCCCACCCTGAATCCTATGTGATCTAACTTTACTAATTAGTCGATCATGCAGAAATTCATCAAAGGCTTTACTAAAGGCCAAGCAAACACCATCTAATACTCTGTCATCATCAATCAATTTTGGTTACTTCCAAAAACAACCCCAATCAAAGGTGAGATATGATTTTGTTCACACTAAATCAGACTGACCATCTCTAATCAATCCTTTCCTCTCCAACCTCTGTAAATCCTATCTTTCAGGATCATCTCTAAAAACCTACCCACCATCGAGGACAGACTCACAGGTCGATAGTTCCCAGGCTTCTCCTCACATCCCTTCTTAAACGTATTAACCGCACCCCAGTCCTCCAGTTCTTTCCCCATGGTTTACAGATGATACAAATATTCTGCTCGGGGCCGTATAATTTTCTCTCTAACTTCCCACAACGTCCTGGGACACAGTTGATCAGGTTTATCTATCTTTATGTTTTTTCTAAGATCTCCAGCACTTCCTCTTCTGTCCTGTGAACTGTTTCCAAAACATCAATATTTATATCCCTGATTTCTCCAGCTTCTATTTCTTTCTCAACAATAAAAATGGATGCAAAATATTTTTTATATCCCTCCCATCTCTTGAGGTTCAACAAAGACAACCTAATTGGTCTTTAAGGGGACCGACTCTCTCTCCAGTTGCTCCCTCACTCAATGTACTTATGGAACCTCTTTGGATAATTTTTACCCTATCTGCCAAGGCTATCTCCGGTCCCCTCTTTGCCTTCCTCATTTCCTTCCAAAGAATGTCCCTACACTCTTTACACTCTTCAACACATTCAGTTGATCCCAATTGTCTCTCTAATAGATGGTTATTTTTTAGTCTTGACTTGAACTTCAACATCTTTATTCATCCATTGTTCCCTAACCTTACCAGCCTTGCCTTTCACTCTAACAGGAACAGAATATTTCTGAACTCTTGTTATCACACTTTGGAAGGCTTCCCACTTGTCAGTCATCCTTTCACCTGCGATCATTCTGCTCCAATCATCTTTTGAAAGTTGTTGTTTCATACCCTTTCATACCCATTTGCCTCACTCCAATTAAGAACTTTATCTTTTATCCTTTTACACAACTATTTTAAAGTTACTGGCATTACAATCACTTGTCCAAAAGTGTTCCCTGACTCACACTTCAGTCACTTGCCCTGCCTTATTTCCCAAGAGAAGGTATGATCTGTAATAGCAATGATATCCCAGACCCATGTGCCCTTCCATGCCGAGTTCATCAGCTTTTCCATAAGACCTCGTGTATTGAAGTTAATGCAGTTTAAGTGTTCAGTGTCCCTTTGTTTTCTGACTTGTTCTTGACGGTCCTTTCTAAAGAACGTGCTGTTTTCTGATTCAGAATCAATATCATCTTTCTTTCTATTTTCACTGTTGTTCAGAAAGCGCCGCCCCACCCCTCTCAAATCTTACCATCTCCTGAAATAGAACGAGCAAATCTCCCCACCAGGATATTGGTCTAGTTCAGGCGAAACCCATCCTTTTAAACAGGTCTTTTCTGTCCCAGAAGAGATCCCAATGCTCCACGAAAGTGACACCCTGCACATTGCAGCACCTCGTCAACCATTGATTTATCTTCCCTGTCCTTTTATTCCTTCCCTCATTAGAGCTTGGCACCAGATGTAAACCAGAGACGATTACTTTTCACATTCTCTCCCTAACCTATTACATGCACTTTGTAAAGCTTTAACCTTTTCTCTACCTATGTCATTCCTATCAATGTGTACAATAATTTGCAGCTTCTCACTCTCCCCTTTGACAATCTGCTTCAAATATTTTGAGACATCCTTCACCCTGGCACCAGAAAAGCAACGTATTATCCTCGATTCACACTCACTACCACATAATCTCCTGCCTGTGCCCCTGGCAGGACAGTTCCCAAAAAAAATTATTCTTTTAAATCCTAACAAATCCGTTTCACATAAAATTCATTGTTAGTGCCCAAGAGCTGATGACCACTTACCCAAATTGGAATATCTGTTTGAGAGAGGAATAACCACAGGAGACCTCGAAACCACCTTCAAACCTTTCCCGACAGACAGTTATCGATCTGAGTGATCTTGCTGTGCAATCACTTCACTGAATCTATTTGTCATCGCACTCAATATTGTTTGCAGGCCGTCAGTAACATTCATGCTACAAAGAAGGAGTTTTCATCAGCATGTTATATACTAAATTAAATGATCAGATTTATTATGAAGCATGCAAAAAATTCAACATAATATTAAAAAGAAATCAAACACTTAACTGAACCAATGAAAAAAAAATAACTCCACCTCAAATAATCCAACATTCAGCTTTCACTGTCCGGATACAAAATCCTCTCCCGAGCTGTCCCAACGCAGGCCTCTCTACAAGCTCCACATATATATAAGCAATCGGCCCTTCTTCATGTTTCTTTTAACTTAATATTTTTTCTTCAAAACTCACCCACCACTGACTGCAGGCTCACCAGTCTATAGTTCCCTTTCTTTTCCTTACCACCTGTTTTAAATAATGGCACCATGTTAGGAAGGGATTTTTCCCCTTTCCCCTTCCTTTCTCCTCCTCTCCATCTCCATTTCTGGTGATAGGGTCAACATGGGCATCTACTTCATACTGACTGACTCCCATAGTTACCTGGTCTACACCTCCTCCATCATCCCACTCCTGTACAAATACCTTCCCTTATTCCCAATTCCTCTGCCTCCGCCACATCTGCTCCCAGGAGGACCAATTCCACCATCGAACATCCCAGATGGCCTCCTTCTGCAAGAACCATAGATTCCCCTCCTACATGGTCGATGATACCGTCCAGTGCATCTCCTCCGCTTCCCACACCTCCACCCTTGAAGCCCACCTCTCCAATCACAACAAGGAGAGAACACACCAGTCCTCACCTCCAACTCCACCACCCTTCGGATAAAACAAGGCATCCACTGCCATTTCTGCCCCCTACAGACCCCACTACCAGAGATATATTTCCCTCCCCACCACAATCAGTGTTCTGCAGAGACCATTCCCTCTGCGAATCCATTGTTAGGGCCACCCTCCCCCCACCCACCAAAGCAAGCCACCCTCCACTCCTGGCACCTTCCACTGCCATCGCAAGAGGTGCAAACCTGTCCCCACACCACTTTCTCACTTCCATCCATGGCCCCAAAGGATCCTTGCACATCTGGCAGAGATTTACCTGTGATTCCACACACAGCATCTACTCTGTCCATTGTACTCGGTGTGGTCTCCTCTACACTGGGGACACAGGACACCTATTTGCGGAATGTTGCAGAGATCATTTTTAGAATAGATTACTGACAGTGTGGAAACAGGCCCTTCGGCCCAACAAGTCCAAACTAACCCTTCAATGTGTAACCCACCCAGACCCCGTTTCTTCAAAGACTCTGTCTGTCCTCAGTTTCCTTCTGGGAAACAGTCACTAAACAGCCCCACCACTCTGTGGCCGAACACTTTAACTCCCCCTCCCATTCCGCCAAGGACATTCAAGTCCTGGCCTCCTCTACCGCCAAACTCTAACCACCTGATGCCTGGAGGAAGAACGCCTCAGCATCTGCCTTGAGGCCCTCCAACCACACGGGATCAATTTAGATTTCACCAGTTTCCTCATTTCCCATCCCCCACCTTATCTCAGATCCAACCATCCAACTCAGCACAGCCCTCTTGAACTGCCCTACCTGTCCGTCTTCTTTCCCACCTGTCTGCTTCACCCACCTTTCTGACCTAACATCATCACCACCACCTCCATCTATTACATTCTCAACTACCTTCCCCCCAGGCCCAGCCCCCTCCCATTTATCACTCAGCCCCCTTGCACCCCCCATTCCTGATGAAAAGCTTATGCTTGAAACATCGACTCTCCTGCTCCTCAGATGCTGCCTGACTGGCTGTGCTTTTCCAGCACTATGACTTTCAACTCTGATCTCCAGCATCTGCAATCCTCACTTTCTCCAAGAGTATGTCTCTGCCCAGCAGCATGTCCAAATGCATATATCATCACCACCATCGACAAGTGGAAAGGGGGAAGGTGAGCACTGTCTCTCTGTCGCTGACCCAGGGGATAGCAGAGTGACCCCGCTGTGTCTCTGTCACTGACCCAGGGGAGAGCAGACTGACCCCACTGTGTCTCTGTCACTGACCCAGGGGAGAGCAGACTGACCCCACTGTGTCTCTGTCACTGACCCAGGGGAGAGCAAACTGACCCCAGTGTGTGTCTGTCACTGGATTCGGTACGTGGGTAAATCTACTTAAAAAGGAGCAAAATTTGAACTCTCTTGGGAAATAAGGGAGGGCTGGGGAGCACTTTGGGGTCAGAGATCATAACTCTATTTGTTTTAAAATTGTGATGGAAAAGGATAGATTGGATCGAAAAGTTAATGTTCTAAATTGGATAAGTCCCATTTTGATGATATGAGGCAATATTTTTCAAAAGTTGGTTGTGGCAGATGTTCACAGGTAAAGGGATGGTTGGAAAATGGAAAGTCTTTGAAAATGAGATACTGAGAGTTCAGGGACAGTATTTCCTGTTAGGGTGAAGGGCAAGGATTGTAAGTGTAGGGAATGCTGGATGATCAGGACTAATAACATGCTGCCCTATCAATATAACCTTCTCCAGGATCTGCACTCCTCCACGTTTCTGTAGCATCACCCTGCCCCGAAACGCCATCCTATCATTGTAACCACCTCCAGACCCTGCCCCTCTTCCCTATCTCTGTAATCTCCTCCTACACCTCCATCCCTTCCTCTCTCTGTATCCTCCAGCCTCTTTACCACAAACCATCTCTGTCATGTCCAGTGCACATGTAGGAGACATGTCACGTGCACAAAGATTGCTCGTCAGTGACAGACTCTTTGTTTCATGTGAAGTTCTCAGGATTTGAGAGGAAGGGTCCGTTCCACTAACAGCCAGAGGACATTTCCCTGTGTCTTCCCATTGAAACTGGGCTGGAGCAGAATTTCTGTAAATCCAATCAATTGGTCGCTTGACTCCAGGTCTGTTTGCTGAATCAAGATCCTTTAAAACTGAGAGTAACTGGCAATGCGAGAGTTAATGATGAGAACACAGATTCATTCAGAATCTGAGAGGAAATGTCTATCCTGTAAACAGTGATGGGGGAGATGACAGAGTACCTCACTTTCTTATCTCTGTCACAATTTTCTTTTGTTTTGTTTGTTTTTAGATGACAGTTAGTGAGGATCATTTACACCTCAATCTTTTGTTTCTTCTCTTCTCCCATTCTCCCACCTCACCTCCACCCCGTTCCTTGAACCATTTTGGTTAATATTGTTACTCTGTCATTTCAGCCTCTCCTGCCCTCCAGTCCATCACAGCCTTTCCCTTCTGATCTTCTTCCCACCTTCCAGCTGAGACACAAGTAACAATGCAGGTAGTTCCCTCTCACACACACTCACATTATCACTGACAGAGATACAGAGACACAGAAGGGTCATCACTCCCACAGGCTCAGACAGAGACAGTGTTCAGTCCCACTCTGATCCCACCTTCCAGTGACATTTTAATTCGAACACTCAAACAGAACAAGGGCGAAAGAAATGATCTATATTTCTCTCCAAACTGGTCTGTAAATAAATACCAGTTCCAATAATACGTTATGGAGATTTATAATTTGAAAAGCTGTATACTCCAGATACTGTGAACATTAAATAAAAACAGACACTCCTGGAAATACTCAGTCACTTTCTCTGATGAAAAGTCATTGACAAGAAACGTTCATTCTGTTTCTCTCTCTACAAATGCTCTCTGACCTATAAAGTATTTGCAGCACGTTCTGTTTTACATCATGTGGGTTCCCTTCATGTGCAGAAGGCACACAAGTTATTCAATTCAAATGGATACTCCCATTAGAGGTCAAGTTCTTTATAATTGATATACCACATTGAAAATTATTTGTACACTGCAATATTAGAGATTCAATTACAATCACAAATAGGGATAAGTATTAAATATATGAACATAATCCATCAGGCTTGTAAAGAATAACAGAGACCTGAATGCAGAGTGAATCTCACTCTCATTTACAATATCAAAGACTCAGAAAATGATTCTACAAATCACACGAACAGATTGTAATGTCCAAAGACTCCACTGTCAACTTTAACATGTCGACCAGTTTATCCTTTTCTATAGCTATTTTAAAACTAATCGAATAGCAGTTAGTGCTCCGCCACTAATACCTCTGTCACTTATTTCCTGGGATAAAGTTGGGTTTTGCCCCTTGTCATGGAGGGCTGCCTTCATATTAATTGAGAAAGTTTTCCTGACTACACCTAGTAAGTTCTCCAATCCATTCCCAGTCTATGTTTGGAAGGTGAAGATCCTCTTTTCTTGTAACCCTATCAGTCTTAAAGCCTTTGGCAAGCTCCCTTCATATTTTCCCCCCTATTTCCTGCTGAGTATTGGGGGAGCGGGACTGGAGTATAATCCCAACAAAGAGATCACACCCTTCATTTTTCTCAGTTCCATCCATACAACTTCACTGGATGATCCATCAGGAATATCCTCTCTAAGTATTGCCATGACGTTTTCCCTTATCAAAAACACCACTCCCCTCCTCTCTTGCCTCTCCGTCTCTCCTTCCTATAAACACACCTTCAGTGCAGGTTTGCATCTGAACACAGACCTTGTGGTTCAGAGGTAGGTGCACTGTGACTGCACCACAAAAGCCCTCACAAATCAGAATTAAACCACAGAAAACATTCATAACACCTCACATAATAAGAGACATCAATGTTCCAGTGTCTGTGTAATGGCGACCACTGGACCAAAACATAACATCTTCCATCACAAAGTGCAGGGAGCAACTCTCACCCAGATTTACAAAGCTTCAATAGTTTAAATCACTTATCAGGAATACTAACATGGCAAGAATCATTTTGAATAATTTATTGATAATTCTGGATGTTTTCAGCATTGAGGTAATCTGTGTTTTCATGCTGCAGCCAATCTCTCTCCATCAAACACTGATGTCTCACGTTTCCCAGCCCTTTAAACGATACCATGGAGGATCACCTGGGGATTGTGAGGTGCCATCACTCTTCACGTTAGTGTTTCATTCAAGTGTGAACAAACAGATCATGACAATGCACATTAAGTGCTCACGTAAATATATATGTATTTCCAAAGCTGAAAATGTGTTGCTGGAAAAGCGCAGCAGGTCAGGCAGCATCCAAGGAGCAGGAGAATCGACGTTTTGGGCATGAGCCCTTCTTCAGCAATTAAGTTTTAAAGATTGGACAATTCTGATCACATTAATTAATGAAACGAGAACTTTCATTCCACAAGCAATGTTGTTTTCCAATCAAACACTCCCATCTCCAAATCTCATTGCGTTCCAAAGGCATCCTTCTCTCAAGAATGCCCACTCAATAACTCGTTCCCTCAGTGAGCTGGATAGCTGGTTTACAATGGAGAGGCACACCAACTGCATTGGACCTATTCCCACATTAGATGATGTTACCATGAAGCACTCTTCTTCTTAGCCTGGCCTGAGGTATGGTGACCCCGAGGTGACACTCAGCACCAGTTACCCCTCTCCGATGAGGGAGTGGTGTGTGACCATGGCCTTGGAGAAAAAGAGATGATACCAGAGGGTGGTGTGAGTATGACTGTTCATAATGTTAAAACTGTGTTTGACTGAGTGTGACAACAAGGAGCCTGAGCAAAACTGGAGCCAATGGAAACCGAGGAAAACTCTCTGATGGTTGGATTTGGACCAGGCACAAAGGAAGAAGGTTGTGATTGTTGGCGGTCAGTCAACACAATGAAAGAACATTTCTGTTGGATTTCCTCAGGAGAATGTCCTCGGCCCAACAACCTTCAATAGTTTCTAAATGTACATCCCTCCATCCTAAGGATTTTAGCCAATGTTTGCACAATGTTCAACAGCATGTGTGACTACTCAGATACTGAAGAAGCCCTTGCCAAGTGCAGTAAAACCTGGATAGTATCCAGGACTACGAAGAAAGGTGACAAAGAACATTCGTGCCACATAAATGCCAGACACTGATTATCTCCAACAACAGAGAATCAAACCATCATGCTTTGATATTCTATGGGGTTACCGTTGCTGAATCCTCTCCTGCCAACATCTTGGGGTTACCATTACACCAGAAACAGAATTGTACTAGTGATAGAAATACAGTAACAACAGAGCAGTTCAGTGGCTCGGAATACTGCGGTGAATAACTCACCTCCTGATCCCCCACAGATCGTCCACCATCTACAATACACCAGTCAGGATTGTGATGGAATACGCCCCACAGGCCTGGATGGGAGCATCTCCGACAGTATTTCAGAAGCTTGGCACCAGCCAGGATAAAAGAGTCCACTTGATTACCACGACATCCACAAACATCCATGTTATTTTCACCACTGACCCGCAGGAGCAGCAATGTGCACCATCGACAAGGTGCCCTGCAGAAATTCACAGAAGCTCCTTAGACAGCACTTTCCAAACCCACAGCACATTCTCAACAACCACTAAGGATGAGCAATAATTGCCGGCCCAACCAGCGATGCCCAGGAATGGATTAGAATTCATTTAAAATGTTACCCAATCACAAACAATGGTGCGCACTGGGTTTTAGGTTTTGTGAGTGTTAGCTGGTTGGGTCCAGGCAGTAACCTGTTTGTTGTGAAGACCTGAAGAGAAATGCTGTCTGGAACAATCTGTCAGTCTTTCAGAGGCATGGCCTACATACATAGCATCACACAGACACTGACCTTCATATACCAGATTACTCACACGGGAGAGAGGTGGAAGCAATTTAAAATGTATTTGTATCTGGACTGAAGAATATTTGGAAACACAATTAAAAATATTGTCATGAAAACAATTTGGTAAGGAAGTTATTTCCAAATAAGACATTTTCAAAGTGCTTGAACTTCATGATAATTTGAACTGGGTGTGATAACCAGGCAAGTTTGTGCTCTATATTTTCAACAGATTTCAGTCTGAAAATTGAGGCAAACAAATGGGTGGACCTGTGTGTATTGGACAATTAAAGTGGACGCAGTTAGTATTGAGGAACAATCATTGGACATGAAAGGTTATCTCTGATTTCTCTTCACAGAGCTGCTGAGCTTTTCCAGCAAGTATTGTTTTTTTTCTGATTTAAAGCATCTGCAGGTTTTTTTGGATATGGTCAAAAGATTTATGACCTTCAATAATTAGACTTTGCTATTGAAGGTCAGGACAATCTTGAAATCAATGACATTCTGACTTGAGTCACACACAAAGATGTTGGCTGGGATTAGGCTGGATATCAATGTCGATGCACAATTCTGTTTGGACACTGAAGGTGTGGAGCTGACATACACTGGATATGGTTGATGAGGGATTCAATGTAAGACCCATGTGCTGCAGTATTCCATCACCTTTGTAACACCTTCATTAAGGATCTGGTTCAGGGTGCAGAATTACAGAGCCTTTATTGGTCAGTACGTTGAGTGTAGGAGTGTGGCTGTACATGACATTAGTTAGGCCACTTTTAGAATACTATATTCAATTCTGGTCTCCCTGCTATAGGAAAGATGTTGTTAAACTTGAAATGTTGCGGATGAAATGTATAAGAAAGTCACTGAGGTTCGAGGATTTGAGCTATTGGAGGCTGAGAAGTGACCTGTTGCTGAACAAAGAGACCTTGGAGTGAAGGTTCATAGCTCTCTGAAAGTGGAGTCACAGGTAGATAGGATAGTGAGGAAAACGTTTAGTATTCTTTCCTTTATTGGTCAGAGTATTGAGTACATGGGTTGGGAGGTCATGATGCAGCTGTACAGGACATTGGTGAGTGTTGGAATACTGCGTACAATTCTGGTCTCCTTCCTCTCGGAAAGATGTTGTGAAACTTGAAAGGGTTCAGAAAAAATTCACAAGGATATTGCCATGTTTGGAAGATTTGAGCTAGAGGGAAAGGCTGAGCAGGCTGGGGCTGTTTTCCCTGGAGCATTGGAGGCTGAGGGGTGACCTTCTAGAGATTTATAAAATCATGAGAGGCATGGATAGCATAAATAGACAAAGTCTTTTCCCTGGCATGGGGGAGTCGAGAGCAAGAGGGGATAGGTTTAGGGTGAGAGGGGAAAGATATAAATGAGATCAAAGGGGCAACATTTTCACGCAGAGCTGGAGTGAGCTGCCAGGGAAAACGGTGGAGACTAGCACAATCGCAACTTTTAACAGGCATCTGGATGGGTATATGTATATGAAGGGTTTGGAAGGATATGGGCTGTGTGCTGGCAGGTGGGACTAGATTGGGTTGGGATATCGGCATGGACAAGTAGGACGGAAGGGTCTGTTTCCATGCTGTACATCTTTATGACTCTCTGACTCTATGACCTCAGAGAAGTTTGCTAAATCATGAACAGCATGGATAGGGTGAATAGCCAAGGTCTTTTCTATGGGGAAGAGGAGTTCATACTGGTACGCAGAGGGTTAAGGTGAGATGGGAAAATTTAAGATGGACCCAAGGGGCAACTTTTCACAAATAGAAGTCAGTGCATGCATGGAATGAGCTGCCAGAGGAAGTGGTCAAAGCTGGTATAATGACAGCATTTGAAAGGCATCCGGATGGTTATATGAATACGAAGGGTTCAGAGGGATTGGGGCCATGTGCTGGCAAATGGGACTGGATCTGTTCAGGGTGAATGTGTTTAACGGAGCAGTCTGTGTCCGTGCTATGACAATTTAACTCTCAGTCATCAGCATAGAGAAAACTGTGAGACATGGTTGTTGGTAGACCATTTGTCTAAAGGTTGAAAAGTGTTGAGATCAATCCTGTGTCCAACGCTTGGACAGTCTGCCCCACGCACTTCCTACCTTTAATAGAGTCATAGCGTCATAGAGGTGTACAGCATGGAAACAGACCATTGGTTCAACCCTTCCATGCTGACCACCTACCCAAAATTAATCTAATCCCATTCGCCAGCACTTGCTCCACATCCCTCTAAACTCTTCCTATTAATATAGCCATCCAGATGTCTTTTATATGTTGCAATTGTACCAGCCTACTCCACTTCCTCTAGCAGCTCATTCCATACACACGTCACTGCAAGAATAAAATTGCCCTCAACTCCCTTTTAAGTCTTTCCCCTCTCACCTCGTACCGACAACTTCTAGTCTTGGAAATAGATATTGGCTATTTCCCATATCCATGTCCCTCATGATTTTAAAATCTCTTCAAGGTCACCCCTCAACCATCAACGTACCAGGGAAAATAGCCCCAGTCAATTCAGCCTCTCCCTACAGCTCAAGCCCGTCAAACTTACAACAGTCTTTTAAAGATTTTCTGAACACTTTCAAGTTTTATAACATACTTCCTATAACAGGAATTGAATGCAGTATGTCACTAGTGAACTAACCAATCACGTTGACAGCCACAACATGATCTCCCAACTCCTATTTTCAATGCACTGACCATAAAAGCAAGCAACACCGGAATTGCAAAGTAGAGAGAGTGGGAGCAGACAGTGTGAGGGAGAGAGAGAGTGGGAGCGGGCAGTGTGAGGGAGAGAGAGAGTGGGAGCGGGCAGTGTGAGGGAGAGAGAGAGAAAGGGAGTGGGCAATGTGAGGGAGAGAGGGTGGGACCAGTCAGAGTGAGGTAGAGAGAGAGTGGGAGCGGACAGTGTGAAGGAGAGAGAGTGGGAGGGGACAGTGTGAGGGAGAGAGGGTGGGAGCGGGCAGACTGAGGGAGAGAGAGAGTGGGAGTGGGCAGTGTGAGGATGAGAGAGATTGGGAGTGGGCAGTGTGAGGGAGAGAGGGTGGGACCTGGCAGTGTGAGGGAGAGAGAGAGTGGAAGCGGGCAGTGTGAGGGAGAGAGAGTGGGAGCGGACAGTGTGAGGGAGAGGGAGTGGGAGCGGGCAGTGTGAGGGAGAGAGGGTGGGACCTGGCAGTGTGAGGGAGAGAGAGAGTGGGAGCGGGCAGTGTGAGGGAGAGAGAGTGGGAGCGAGCAGTGTGAGGGAGAGAGAGAATGGGAGCGGGCAGTGTGAGGGAGAGAGAGAGTGGGAACGCACAGTGTGAGGGAGAGAGAGTGGGAGTGGGCAGTGTGAGGGAGAGGGAGTGGGAGCGGGCAGTGTGAGGGAGAGAGGGTGGGACCTGGCAGTGTGAGGGAGAGAGAGAGTGGGAGCGGGCAGTGTGAGGGAGAGAGTGGGAGCGGGCAGTGTGAGGGAGAGAGGGTGGGACCTGGCAGTGTGAGGGAGAGAGAGTGGAAGAGGGCAGTGTGAGGGAGAGAGAGGGGGAGTGGGCAGTGTGGCGGAGAGAGAGGGAGAGTGGGCAGTGTGACGGAGAGAGTGGGAACCGGCAGGGTGAGGGAGAGAGAGTGGAAGTAGGCAGTGTGACAGAGAGAGAGAGTGGGAGTGGGGAGTGTGACGGAGAGAGAGAGTGGGAGTGGGGAGTGTGACGGAGAGAGAGAGTGGGAAAGCGCAGTGTGAGGGAGAGAAAGAGTGGGAGCGGTCAGTGTGAGGGAGAGAGAGAGAGGGAGCGGGCAGTGTGCAGAAGAGAGAGAGTGGGAGCGGGCAGTGTGAGGGAGAGAGAGTTGGAGCGGGCAGTGTGAGGGAGAGTGAGTGGGATCGGGCAGAGCGAGGAAGAGAGAGAATGGGACCCGGTAGTGTGAGGGAGAGAGAGAGGGAGCGGGCAGTGTGAGGGAGAGTGAGAGTGGGCCCGGCAATGTGAGCGAGAGAGAGAGTGGGAGCGGGCAATTTGACGCAGAGAGAGTGGGAGCGGGCAGAGTGAGGGAGAGAGAGTAGGAGCGGGCAGTGTGAGGGAGAGAGACTGAGCTCGGGCAGTGTGAGGGAGAGAGACTGGGAGTGTGCAGTGTGAGGGAGAAAGAGTGTGAACCGGCAGTGTGAGGGAGAGAGAGAGTGGGAGCTGGCAGTGTGTGGGAGAGAGAGGGAGCGGGCAGTGTGAGAGACAGTGAGAGTTGGAGCGGGCAGTGTGAGGGAGAGTGAGAGTGGGAGCGGGCAGTGTGAGAGAGAGAGAGAGGGAGCAGTTAGTGTGAGGTAGAGGGAGAGTGGGAGCGGGCAGTGTGAGGGAGAGAGAGTGGCAGCGGACAGTGTGAGGGTGAGAGAGTGGGACCCGGCAGTGTTAGTGAGAGAGAATGGGAGGGGGCAGTATGGAGGAGAGAGCGGGGGAGTGAGCAGTGTGAGGGAGAGAGAGTGGGACGGGCAGGGTGAGAGAGAGAGTGGGAGTGGGCAGTGTGAGGGAGAGACAGTGGGAGTGGGCATTGTGAGGGCGAGAGAGAGAATGAGTGGGCAGTGTGAAGGAGAGGGAGAGTGGGAGCGGCCAGTGTGTGGGAGAGAGAGAGTGGGAGCGGGCAGACACGGGGTAAACTCTCCTGCTTTAATTAAAACCAGCAATACAGAAAAGATTTATCCCATACAGTAATCTGTAAAACTTCCAGTGGCCAAGAACTAGTCAAAGTAAAAGTTAACACCTTTATTTCTTAAAATATAACAGAGAATAATTAACTAACAACTATGTATATGTCCTTAATCTAACCTATCTTTACCTTCCCTTCTATACTAGTCCAATAAAACTCCCAATTAAGATTTACAAAATAACATTTCTTAGCTCAAAACCAGGCAGCTTTCTGTTCATCTGTTGGGATCTTCCTGTGGCTTCTTTTCTTCTTCTTAGGAATTTCTGCTCACAGGTTACTGATTGATAAAGTTCCTTTTTTACGAGAGCTGTTTTTCTGGGCAATGTACAGATGTCGTTGGTTTGGCAGTTGTCCTCTCAACTGTTCAATTGTCCTCAGTCTTATATCCCAAAACATCAGATTGTGTTATTGGCTTTTAAGATTGTCAATATACTCAATTCAAACTGGATTGGAGTTTGATATTTTTCAGGATATAATTGACACTGAGTGGCCAAATTCAAATTTGTGTTTTTGTCTCCAGGCAACGAGCTTGTCGAGTTGTTCAACCAAGTTGTTGCCTTACTGAGAAACCTTGGTGCTGTGTTCGGTAGTTCTACTGTTTTAACTCTCTTAAAGTACACCCACATCTTCATAACACCTCCACCCTTAAGAAAAAAACAAATCATCATAACGAAAACATGGCTTCATTTCTTTTTCTACCTTTTAAACACATTACCCAAACGTACAGATCACGTTTATATCAGTTCACCTTAATTTATTCCCATATACGTATAGAAATATATCTATACAAAACATTAAATAAAGACAAATCACATCTAAACTCTATCAGTTAGATCCACGATACCGCATCTGTGATTACATTCTTCCAAACCGCAAAATGTATGATTTTTAAATTAAAAGTCTGTAACATAAGACTCCAATGAAATAGTCTCCGATTCCTATCTTTAAAACATTCAAAGAATGTAAGTGGATTGTGGTCAGTGTATACAGCTGTCTCAAACACATTGTTCCTGACATCCACATTAACACGTTGGAAGGCCAGTACCAAACTCGATAGTTCCTTTTAGATTGTGGAGTGTTTTCTCTGGTGAATGTTGAAAAGTAACCAACTGGCAGTTCAATCCCATCCTCATCTTGCTGGATAAGTACAGCTCCAACTCAAATGTCACAAGCATCGATGGCGACTTTAAAAGGTTTTGAAACATTTGGTGTAGCTAAAACTGGTTTGGTGGTTAATATCGATTTGAAATGGTCGAATGCCTCCTGGCATGGTTCTGTCCACTGAAACTTTGTATTCTTCATCAGTAAATCGGTTAACAGTGCCAAAACACTGCTGAAGTTTGGAACAAACTTCCAATAGAATCCGCTGAGTCTAAAGAATCAAAGCATCTCTTTCTTCAAGGTTGGTTGTGGAAATACCTCGATGGCCATTGTCTTTGCGCTCTGTGGGATCACCTTCCATGACTGATGTTACGTCCCAAGAATGTCACCTCTGCTTTCACAAGTTTCATTTTATTTCATTCTATCATCCGTTTTGCCTCTTGTAGTCATGGAGTCACAGAGTCATAAAGATGTACAGCACAGAAACAGACCCTTTGGTCTAACTCATCCATGCTGACCAGATATCCCAACCCAATCTAGTCCAACTGTCAGCACCTGTCCCATATCCCTCCAAACCCTTCCTACTCTTATACCCATCCAGATGCCTTTTAAATGTTGCAATTATACCAGCCTCCACCACTTCCTCTGGCAGCTCATTCCATACACTTGCCACCCTCTGTGTGAAAATGTTGTCCCTTAGGTCTCTTCTTTATCTTTCCCTTCTCAACCCAAACCTGTGCCCTCTAGTTCTGGATACCCCCACCCCAGGGAAAAGACTTTGTCTCTTGATCCTATCCATGCCCCTCCTGATTTTATAAACCTCTACAAGGTTAGCCCTCAGCCTCCGACGCTCCTGGGAAAACAACCCGAGCATATTCAACCTCTCACTCCAGCTCAAATCCTCCAACCCTGGCAACATCCTTGTAAATCTTCTCTGAACCCTTTCAAGTTTCACAATATCTTTCACAATGTCGTTCAAAGAGCTCTGCCAACTGTACCATGTGATCTTTCCAGGAATTACTAAAGATCACTACATCATCCAAATAGACTGCACAGTTTGTGAACGTACCACAACTCTGTTCATGAGTCTGGAATGTGGAGGGCACATTCTTCATTCCAAAGTGCATCACTTTAAACTGATATAGCCCATATAAACCCAGAAATTTCTTTCACGAACTCTGATAAAGGTATCTGCCAGTAACCACGCATTAATTCCAACTTGTCTCTGATACATAATCTAAGTGTGAGATCTCCAACTTTGGTCCTGTCAAATTTTCTTTAATTCATTTCAAAGGACCTCTCACTTCATGACTGAATATTAACTCAAAGGGAGTAAACTGAATAGATTCATTTGGGGTAGTTCTAATAGCAAACAACACGAATGGGATACCTTTATCCCCATCATGCAGGTAATCCTGACAGTACGCTCTCAACGTGGTCTTCAAGGTCTGATGCCACCTTTCTAAAGCTCCCTGGGATTCAGGATGATATTCACTGGGATTAAAGTGCTGCATACCGAAGCTATCCATAACACCCTTAATCAGCCTCACAGTGAAATGTGACCCTTGGTAGGACTGAATCTCTCTGGGTAGCCCACACTGTACTCCCCTACTACCCTTTTAGCCTTGATACTCTGTAATGGAATTGACCCTGGAAATCTGGTAGGCACATCCATTATGTACTGGTTCCCACTTTTAGTTCTCGGGAGGGGACCTACACAATCGATTCTAACCCACATGAAAGGTTCTTCAAATGTGGGAATTGACAACAAAGGTATTGGTTTTATTACTGCCTGTGGCTTACCTACCATTTGGCATGTATGACAGGTATGGCCAAAGTTAACCATAACCTTGTGCATTCCAGGCCTTAGCCTGCGTCTTTCGTACCCCTACAAGAGCCCCTAAAGATAGTTCATGATCTACCCGTAACATCTCCTGTCTATATGATACGGGCAACACAATCTGATGTACTTCAGCTTATTTCTCCTCTGCACTAGGCTGCCATTTCTGTCTGAGGATTCTATCTTTTAGATAATAGCCCTCTGGAATATTCTCCGCTTCCTTTTCAGAGTATGCACCCACATATATATGTTTTATCATCTTGTCTTGCTATTGCAAGTCTCTTCATCTTTCAGGAGTAATCACGTATGTCTATCCCTCTGCCTGGTCAGGTTTTTCCTGCACCATTCCATCAAGCAGGGTATCCGCAAACTGAACCTCAACTCCTTCATCTTTCTCTTTACTTTTTGCTTTGTGCTGTCTTTTATGAGAGTGGGATCTGGTTACCACACAGACTGGGAAAATACCAGGATAGTTCTGCTTTAACTCCTCAGTTTCTTGGTCTTCCTTGGGCTTCTCCACAACAAAGGGTGTCAATCTCACCTTGGATCCTGCCAAATCATTCCCAAGAATAAACTGAATTCCTGGAACAGACACTCTGTCAATCACTCCCACTGTAACTTCCCCAAACTTGGTTTGGCACTCCAACCGGATCTTACTCAGGGGAACGCTAAATTTCTGTCCATGTATTCCACAAATTACCACACTCTTGGGTAACAAATCAGAAAGAATGCATATTCGCTCATCCCTTAATATCAGGGATTGGTTAGATCCTGTATATCACACAAAATTATAATTTTTGTTCTTCTCCCCCTGTTCTTTCTGAGTAACCTTTACCCATAGAGGTGAATTTTTTGTAGAGATCAGATAATAACCCCACACCCAGCCCCTGCCTCGGCTATGCACTCTCCTGCAGCTCCTCGGCTCTTATTGTGGTCTCCTTTACTAACTTCAGTAAGGCCACTGGCTCAGCTTCTTTCCCCACATCTTTTCCCATAGTGTCTTTCTTTAACGACCAGCACTGTGTCTGTATGGGTCCCACCTTCTGGCAGTGTAAACACCTTTTCACAGTGCCCTTCTGAAACAACTGGCACTGTCATTTTCTGTGTCCCATTCCATTACAGTGAGGTCTTTCATCTCCTGTCCACCCTCTTGGGATTCTATATCCTGGGTGAAAATCATACCAGTGTGCTCTCTACTCTTGGTTTCGTCGTGTAGGATCTTCTGTTCTCCCAACTTCTATCCCTCACTGGACGAAATTCTGACCAGAAGCTTGTCTTATGCACCAACACGTACTCATCTGCTAATCCTGCTGTCGTTCTCACTTCCTGAACTTTCTCTAACTCCACGTGAATTTTTACCATCTCTGGAAACAGGAGAAGGCAAAGGCAAAGGCAGTCTGTACTGAACTATTTCTCTCATTTCATTCTGTTTCTTTATTTGTTCCTTTCCATGAACCAGCTGATGCATTGCCGGGGAATCCAAGCCCAACCAGAAGGATTTAAGACCATAAGACATAGGAGTGGAAGTAAGGCCATTCGGCCCATCGAGTCTACTCCGCCATTCAATCATGTCTGATGGGCATTTCAACTCCACTTACCCGCATTCTCCCCGTAGCCCTTAATTTCTTGTGACATCAAGAATTTATCAATTTCTGCCTTGAACACATTTACCGTCCCAGCCTCCACTGCACTCTGTGGCAATGAATTCCACAGGCCCATCACTCTCTGGCTGAAGAAATGTCTCCGCATTTCTGTTCTGAATTTACTCCCTATAATTCTAAGGCTGTGTCCTAGTCTCCTCGCCTAACGGAAACAATTTCCTAGCATCCACCGTCTCCAAGCCATGTATTATTTTGTAAGTTTCTGGACTCCCTCCCTACACCCACCCAATGACCCAGCTCCCTCTCGGATTTCAATGCTCCTTCAAATCTACCTCTTCATATAAGTTATTGTCACCTGACCCAATATCACATTCAGTGAATCAACATTAACCCTGTTTAATTTGTCATGATAAAGGTCTATTAAAATATCTTTGGGGACTGTGTTGTGGTAAAGTGCACGGTGATGATGCTATCGTCGTTAGTGTAGATGTCTTCCAAGCAGGTGACCTTGGTTAGATTCCAGGCAATCTCAAATTGAGATTTTTTACAATAATCAATCGGAAACCCCAAAGAAAAAAAGGAATTGGATCAGTTTGAAAATACATTTGTCTTTCATTCCAAGACAATAAAATGAAAAGCCGGAGTAGACAAAGGCAGACTGGATGAAACTGTTGACCTGCTGCATTCTCTCACACCTCCTCCCACACTCCCTCTGCATTCTAATCCCACTGAGATGGCTCTGGCTGTGCTCCTTCCCTGGGGCTGATATGCCCTGGGTAGAGGAACCTGGGACTTGGGCAGAGAGGGGGCTCTGAGTCAGAGGCCTGTGGATGTTTCAAACAGGTTCTGGCAGCCATTGTCCCTTTCGCCGTGTGCACTGAGCAGGGGGTGAGTATCGGTGTGTTTCTAACTGTCTGTGTGTGAGAGGGTGGGCAGTGCTTGAATCTCAATCCCAGTTTTGATCCTTTAACCTCATCCCCTCCCTGAACCAGCCCCTCCTAACGCAAGCCCCTTGAGCAGAATCTGTCCCAAATGGGAGAGAGGAAATGTGAGAGACCATCAAGAGAGCTCAGACCAACTGGAATGGTGAATATCACCTCTTTAATCTCACCACATCTTTCCTTATCTCCTGGTTGCACCTGTCTGATTTTTCCTCTTTTCCCTCTCTCTGTCTCTCTCTTTGCCTCTGATTCTCACTCACTGTCTGCATCACTCCATCTCTCTCTCTCTCCCTCTCAACCTTTCTCTCTCACATTATCTTTCTCTCTCTCTCTCTCCTAACAGACTCGCCTTTTTGTCTTTTTCTCTCTTCCTTCTTCCTTTGTCTCTGTTCTTTCTCACTTTCTTGCTTTCTTTCTTCTTCTCTCATTCTCTCTCTGTCTTTCCCTCTCTTCTTCATTTCTGTCTTTCAATCCTGAATCTGCCATGGCTCGTTCCGCCTCCATCGTCCCTGACCCCGTCCATTCTCTTGTCCCCCTCCATGGCCCCTTCCCCCCCTCCGTGTCCCCTGTCTAATTGCGCTCCCCTGTACAGCTCCATCTATCCTGAACTGCCTCTCTGTAGTTTCTCTATTTCACACCAACTGCATATAAAAGCCCTTTGGTATCTCCATCCATCAACAACACCCTTGCCCCATGCTGTGTCCCAGCCTCTGGTCTGGAGGACAAAGTGAGTGTGTGCAGAGACCAACGTGTCTTTTGACTGCGTACCGTAATGTCATGGAGTCATAGAGTCATACAGCACGGAGACAGACCCTTCGGACCAACCAGGCCACACGGACCATGTTCCAAAACTAAACTATTCCCAGCTGGCTGTGCTTGGCCCATATCCCTCTAAACCTTTCCTATTCATGAACTTATCCAAATGTATTTTAAACGTTGTAACTGTACCTGCATCCATCACTTCCTCTGGCAGTTCATTCTAAACCGAAACTACTAAACATTTTGCCCCTCATGTCGTTTTTCAATCTTTCCACTCTCACCTTAAAAATATACCCCTTTGGTTTGAACTCCCCACCCGAGAGAAAAGACCCTTGTCATTCTCCTTATCTATGTACCTCAAGGTTTTTTTAAACATCAATAAGGTCACTCCTCAACCTCCAATACAACAGTGAAGAAAGTCCTCACCTTTCCAGTCCATTTTTATATCTGAAACCCTCCATTCCTGGCAACATCTTGGTAAATCTTTACTGAACGCTCTCCAGTTTAAAAATATCCTTCCTATCACAGGGTGATGAGAATTGCAAACATTAAACCAGAAGAGGCCTCACCAATGCCCTGTAGAACTTCAATATAATGTCAGTTCTGACATTACTCCTATACTCAAAGGTCTGTGCAATGAAGGCAAGTGTGCTAAATACCTCCTTAACTACCCTGACTACCTATGATGCAAACTTCAAAGAAATATGTCCCTGGTCCCCGAGGTCTTTCCGCTCTGCAACACTACCCAGGGCCCTACCAATAAGTCCTGACTTTGGTTGTATTACTACCTCACCTATATCCAAATTAAATTCCATCTGCCATCCCTCAGCCCTTTAGCCCAATTCATCAAAATTTCCTTGTAACCTCGGGTAACATTCTTCACTGTCATTTTCACCAATTTTGGTGTCGTCCACAAACTTACTAACCATGCCTCGCATATTCTCATCTAAATCGTTCATTTCAATGACTAACAGAAGTGGAGCCAGTACCGCTCCATATGGAACATCGCTGGTCACAGGCCTCCAGTCTGAAAAATAATAATCCACCATTACCTGCTGTCTTCTACCTTCAAGCCAATTACATATCCAATTAGCAAGCCCACCCTGAATCCCATGTGATCTAGTTTTACTATTTAGTCTAACATGCAGAACCGTGTCAAAGTCTTTGCTAAAGGTCAAGCTAACACCATCTACCACTCTGTCCTCATTGGTTTTTGTTACTTCCAAAAAACAAACCTAACTAATTGTGTCAGACATGATTTTCCTCACACAAAACCAAAATGACCATCTCTAATCAGTTCTTTCCTCTCCACCCTGTGCAAATCCTATCTTTCAGAATCATCTCCAAAATCCGTGCCCACCACCGAAGTGAGAATCACGGGTTGATCGTTCCCAGGCTTCTCCTCACATTCCTTCTTAAACAATGGCATATTAACCACACCCCAGTCCTCCAATTCTTCACCTGTGTTTATTGATGATACAAATATTTCTGCTAGGGGCCCTGCAATTTTCTCCCTAACTTCCCACAGTGTCCTGGGACACACTTGATCAGGTCCTGGAGGTTTACCTACTTTTATGTTTTTTAAGATCTCCAGCACTTCCTCTTCTGTACTGTAAACTTTTCCCAAAACATCAGTATTTATTTCCCTGAATTCTCTCGCATCCAATTCCTTCCCAACAGTAAAACAGAATTATTCATTTATATCCCTCCCATTTCTTGAGGCTCAACACAAAGACAACCTCGTTGATCCTTAAGGGGTCCTATCTCTCTCCAGTTGCTCCCTCATTCTTAATGTATTTATAGAATCTCTTTGGATTATCCTTACCTTACCTGCCAAGGCTACCTCCTATCACCTCATTGCCTTCCTCATTTCCTTCTTAAGGATGTCTCTTCACTCTTTATACTCTTCAAGACATTCAGTTCATCCCAATTCTCTCTCTGATAGTTTTTTTTTTATTCTTTACTTGAACTTCAACATCTTTATTCATCCACTGTTCCCTAATGTTACCAGCCTTGCCTTTCACTCGAACAGGAACAGAATGTTTCTGGACACTTGTTATCACACTTTTGAAGGCTTCCCACTTGTCATTCATTCTTTTATCTCAGAGTCGAGAGTGTGGTGCTGGAAAGGCGCAGCAAGTCAGGCAGCATCCCACGAGTAGGAAATCTGCTGTGCTTTTCCAACACCACCCTCGCGACTCTGATCTCCAGCATTAGTATCCTCACTTCCTCCTAGTTCCTTTTACCTGTGACCAGTCTACTCCAATCAACTTCTGAAACTTCTTGTTTCATACTTTTAAAATTTGCCTTACTCTAATTAAGAACTTTAACTTTCATGGAAGACCTGTGCCTTTCCATAACTATTTTAAAACTGATAGTTTTATGATCACTGCTCTCAAAGTGTTCCCTGACTAACACTCAGTCACTTGGTCTGTCTTATTTCCCAAGAGAAGTTCGGTTTTGATCCTTCTCTAGTAGGAACATTTCTATCTTGCAAAAGGCAATTCTCACCATCAAAACTTTTAAACACTCTGTCAATCTGAATCAATGTTTAGAAAATTTAAATCTCTTACTTTTCCAAACTTATCATTCTGACATACATTTAAGAACTCTCTACATATATGCTTCTCAATTGCCCTCTGACTATTGGGGAGCCGATAGTACAATCCCATCAAGGTGATCATTGCTTTCTTATTTATAACTTCAACTTATATCTTTTCATGAAATGGCCCTTCAGAAATATTTTCTCAAATTACAGTCGTAATGTTTTCATTAATCAAAAATGCAACACTCCTCCTCTCTTGCCTCTCTTTATATCCTTCTGAGAAAACCCTAAAACAGAACATTGAACTGCCAGTCTTTTCCATTCCTCAAGAGAAAGTGTAGACTGCAGACGCTGGAGATCAGAGTCAAAAAGTATGATGCTGGAAAAGCACAGCCGGTTAGGCAGACCGAACATTTCAACATAAGCTCTTCACCAGGAATGGGAGGATGTTCCAAGGGGGGGCTGAGATATAAATGAAAGGGGTCTGGGAATGTGATCGGGAGATGGAGGAGGGTGGAGCAGATAGGTGGGAAGGAAGATGGACCTGTCAGACAGTTCCAGAGGGTGGTGCCTGGTTGGATGTTTGGCTCTGTGATAAGGAGGGGGGAGGTGAAATGAAGAAGCTGGTGGAATCTACATTGATCCCATGTGGTTGGATGGTCCCAAGGCGGAAGATAAAGTATTCTTCCTCCAGATGTCGGGTGGCTGGAGTTTGGCGGTGGAGGAGGTCCAGTACTGGCATGTCCTTGGCAGAGTAGTGAGGGGGAGTTTGCCAAACTCTAACCACCTTGAGGTAGAAAGCCTCATCTTCTACCTTGGGCCCCTCCAACCACACGGGATCAATGTAGATTTTCTTGGTTTATTCATTCCCCCCACCACCTTATCCCAGCTCCAACATTCCCACTTGGCACACCCCTCTTGAACTGTCCTACCTGTCCATCTTCCTTCCCACCTATCCCACTCCACCCTCCTTTCTGACCTATTACCATTGCCTCTCTCCTCCATCGACCTATCACATTCCCAGATACCTTGCCCCCAGCCTGAGATCCCTCCCATTTATCTCTCCCTTGGGCCCTCCCCTCATTTCTAGTGAAGAGCTACTCTCCTGCTCCTTGGATGCTGCCTGACTGGCAGTACTTTTCCAGCACCACACTTGTCGACTCTTCTCCATTCCTCAGTCAAGTTCTGTAATAGCGATGACATCCCAGTCCTAAGTTCCCTTACATGCCCTGAGTCCTTAGCCTTCTCAATAAGGCCTCTTTCATTGAAATAAATGCAGCTTAAGTGTTCAGAGTTTCTCTGTTCTGACTTGTTCTTGTCTGTCTTTTCTAAATATCTTGCTGTTCCATGATCCAAGAAACTGAATCCTTGCGCATTACAGCACCTCGTCAACCATTGATTTATCTGCCCTATCCTCTTATTCCTTCACTCATGAGAACCTGGCACCAGAAGTAAACTAAAGATTACTGCTTTTCATATTCTGCTTATTAACCTTCTACCTAATCTCTTACACTCACTCTGTAATGCATTAACCCTTTCTTGTACAATGTCATTCTTAACAATGTGCATAACAAATTTCCGCTTCCCACTCTCCCCTTTGACAATCTGTTTCAAACATTTTGAGACATCCTTCGCCCTGGCACCAGAAAAGCAACGTACTATCCTCGATTCACACTCACTCCCGCAGAATTTCCTGTCCATGCCCCTCGCAGGTGAGTTCCCAAATAAATATTAATCCTTTCAATTTTGACAAACCTATTTAACATAAAATTCATTGTTAGTGCCTAAGATCTGACAACCACTCCTATTTTTCCCATTCAATGATACCCAAATCGGAATATCTTTTGAGAGAGGAATATCCAAAGGAGATTTCGAAACCACCTTCATACCCTTCCTAATGGGCAGTTATCGATATGAATGATCCTGCTGTGATGACTCCATAAGACCATAAGACATAGGAGTGGTAGTACGGCCATTCGGCCCATCGAGTCCACTCCTCCATTCAATCATGGCTGATGGGCATTTCAACTCCACTTACCCGCATTCTCCCTGTAGCCCTTAATTCCTTGTGACATCAAGAATTTATCAATCGACTCACCTCGAAATCTAGTAGTCATCACACCTCAATGTCTCTTGCAGGTCCTCAGTAATATTAATCCTAAAAAGAAGATGCTCCTTATATATAAAATTACCTTTCCTTACCCAGAGATTTAAAATGAAGCATGCAAAAAAAGTAAAAACATTAAAAAGAAATCAAACACTTAACTGAACAAATGAAATTATAAAAAAAGAATTCCTTCTCAAATAATCCACCATTCAGTTTTCACTGTCCGCACAGAAAAAAAACTCTCCAGAGCCATCCATATCCAGGCCTCTCCATAAGTTCCATGTATAAACAACCTGTCCCTCTTCATCTACCTTTTTAACCTTTTTTGTTCACAAAACATACCCACCACTGACAGCAGACCCACAGATCTATAGTTCCCCAGCTTTTCCCTATCACCTTTCTTAAATAATAGCACGATGGTCGCCACGGTCCTGTCTTCTGGAACCTCAGCCTTGGCTGTCAATTATACGAATATCTCAGAGAAAGGCCCAGCAATGTGTTCCACAACTCCCTCACAGTCTGACATTTTACAAAATCACAGCATCATTTTATTGCAGAATGTGTGATGTGAAGTCAACAAACAGTCCGCCTTCCATCCACTTCTAACCTACACCATGGAGACAGCAGAAACTGGTATGTGGGAGGGTCTGGTCAAACCACTCACCCTGAAGAATCCTTCGAGAAGAATAAATCTTCCAGAAACAATGGGTTACATTTGTCTCTATGGGACTCGACCAGCCATGATTCACCTGTGGTACACAATAGCATGAAACTTCCTAACAGCACGGAGAAAGTGAAGACTGCAGATGTTGGAGATCAGTGTCGAGAGTGGGGTGCTGGAAAAGCATGGCAGGTCAAGCAGCATCTGAGGAGCACTTCCCAGTTGTTATCGAATCATAGAGATGTACAGCATGGAAAAAGACCCTTCAGTTCAACCCATTCATGCAGAACAAACATCCGAAATTAATCTAGTCCCATTCACTTGCACTTGGCCCAAATTCCTCTAAACCCTTCCTATTAATATACCCATCCAGGTGCCTTTTAAATGTTGTAATTGTGCCTGCTTTCATCACTTCCTCTGGCAGCTCATTCCATACACACATCACTCTCTGCAAGAAAAAAATTCTCCTCCTTAAGTCCCTTTGAAATCTTTCCCCTCTAACCTTGAACCTATGACCTCTAGTTTTGGACTCCTATCACCTGGGAAATAGACATTGTCTATTTACACTATCCTGGCCACTCCTGATTTTATAAATCCCTACAAGATCACTCCTCAGCCTCTGATGTTCCAGGGAAAATAGCCCCAGCCTATTCAGCCTCTCCCTACAGCTCAAACCCTCCAACCCTGGCAACATCCTTGTAAATGTTTCCTGAACCATTTTATGTTTCACAACATCCTTCCTATAGGAGAAAGACCAGATTCGAAAGCAGCATTCCAATAGTGGGCTAACCAATGTCCTTCACAGCCAAAACATGACGTCCCAACTCCTATACACAATGTACTGACCAATAAAAGAAACATAGGAATGCTTTCCTTCTCAGTTCTTGTGTGTCTCCGTGAACCTACAGCTTCGTACCTGAGATGCCACTGTGCTTGATGACATTGTCACACTTTTCACTGTACTCCTGTACTTGAGTACATGTGACAAGAAAGCTTAAGTCTATATCTAAATACCAAACACCTTCTTCACTCCCCTGTCTACGTGTGACTCCACAGGTAGACAGTGGGCGGCACGGTGGCACAGTGGTTGGCACTGCTGCTTCACAGCGCCAGAGACCTGGGTTCAATTCCCACCTCAGGCAACTCTCTGTGTGGAGTTTGCACATTCTCCCCGTGTCTGCGTGGGTTTCCTCCGGGTGCTCCGGTTTCCTCCCACAGTCCAAAAATGTGCAGGTTAGGTGAATTGGCCATGCTAAATTGCCTGTAGTGTTAGATGAAGGGGTAAATATAGGGGAATGGGTCTGGGTGGGTTACCCTTCGGCGGGTCGGTGTGGACTTGTTGGGCCGAAGGGCCTGTTTCCACACTGTAAGTAATCTAATCTATGAACCAGCACTCCAAGGTCTCTTTGTTTAGCAACACTCCCCAGTACTTTACCATTAACTGCATATGTCCCACCCTGACTTGCCTTTTCAAAATGCACCACACATTTATCTAAATTAAACTCTATCTGCCACTCCCCAGCCCAGCAACCCATCTGATCAAGGTCCTGTTGTACTCTGAGGGAATCTTCTCCGCCGTCCACTACACCTCCAATTTTGGTGTCATCACAAACTTACTGACCAACCCTCTCATTTTCACATCCAAATCATGTTTATAAATGACAAAAAGTGGTGGACCCAGCATCGATCACTGTGTCACACCAGTGGTCACAGGTCTCCAGTCTAGGAAGCAACCTTCTATCACCACCCTCTGTCTCCAACCTTCTGTATCCAATTGGCTAGTTCCCCTTGTGTTCCATGTGACCTAATCTTGCTCACCAATCTACCATGCAGAACTTTGTTGAACGCCTAACCGAAGTACTTATACATCATGTTCACCACTCTGCCTTCATCAATCCTCTTTGTTACTTCTTCAAAAAACTCAATTAACTTAGTGAAACATGATTTCCCACACTCAATGCCCCATGTTGACTATCCCTAATCTGACCTAGCCTTTCCAAATATATGTAAGTGCAGTCCCTCAGTATCCCCTCTCAACATGTTACCCACCACCAATGTCAGATTCACCGGTCTATAGTTCCTTGTCTCTCCTTACCACGTTTCTTGAATAATGGCACCACATTAGGCAAACTCCAGTCTTCTGGAACCTCACTTGTGACTACAGATGATACAAATATTTCATCAAGGGGCAGCAAGGGGCACTTCTCTAGATTCCCACAGAGCTCAAGGTACACCTGAACAGTTCCTGTGGATTTGCCAAACTATCTGTTTTAAGATGTTCTGCACCTCCTCCTCTGTAATGTGGACATTTATCAAGATGTCACTATTTATTTCCTCTTGATTCCATCTTCTTCTTCACAATAAATATTTCTGCAAAACAATTGTTGAGCATCACCCATATCTCCTGTCGTACCACAGCTGGTCTTGCTGACCTTTAAAGAGCCGTATTCTCTCCTGAATTACCTTTTTCTCCTGAATGTAATCCCTTTGGATTCTCCTTAACCCTGCTTGCCAACACTATCTCATGTCCCATTTTTGTCTTCCTGATTTCCCTCTTATGTACACTTATACTGCCTTTATACTCTTCTAGGGATTCTCTTGATCCCTTCTGTCTACATCTGACATATGCTTCTTACTTATTCTTGAGCAAAATTTCATTTTCTCTCTTCATTCACCAATCCCTATATCTACCAGCCTTGCCCTTCACCCATATGGGAATATACTGTCTCTGGACTCTTGTTGTCTCATTTTTGAAAGCTTCCCATTTTCCAGCTGTCCCTTTACCTGCGAACATTTGTCCCAAATCAACTTTTGTAAGTTCTTGCCTAATATCATGCAAACTGACCTTACTATAAATTTAGAACATTAGCTTTTAGATCCGTTCTACCTTTTCCATCATTCTTTTAAAATGAATAGAATTATGGTTCCTGGCCCCAAAGTGCTCCCCCACTGACACCTCAGTCACCTGCCCTGCCTTATCTTCAAAGAATAGATCAAGTTTAGCTCCTTCTTGAGAAAGTACATCCACATACTGAATCAGAACATGTTCTTGTACACACTTAACAAATTCCTCTCCAAACAAGTCATTAACACGATGGCAGTCCCAGTCTATGCTTTGGAAATTTAAAATTCCCTAAATTACCAGCCTATTATTCCTACAGATAATTGAGGTCACCTTACAAATTTGCTTTTTAATTTCCCCCAATTGTTTGGAATCTATAGTACAATCCAAATAAGGTGATTTTCCCTTTCTTATTTCTTGGTTCCAAACGAATAATTTCCCTGGTTTTACTCACAGGAATATCATCCCAAAGTACAGCTGTAATATTGTCCCTAATCGAAAATATGCCTCTCTCTCCTCTCTTGCATCCCCCCTTTCAATCCTTCCTCGAGCATCTATGCCCTGAAACATTAAGCTGCCAGTCCTGTCTATCCCTGAGCCTCGGTTCTGTGTTTGCTATGCTGTCCCAGGGTGTTTGACAGAGAGAGCTCCATTGCCCTGAATTCATCTGCCTTACCTGTTAGACCACTTGCATTGAAATAACTACAGTTTAATTTATCAGTCTTACCTCACTGTCTGTTTTTTTCCTGCCTGCCCTGGTGTAATTGACTTGCCCCTTTTCCCAACTATACCAGTCGCAGACTGATCCCTTTCCTCACTATCTCGCTCGGTGTCAGTTCCATCCCCATCCCCCCAACCCAAGCAGCTCTAGCAACTCTCCCCACCAGTATATTAGACCCCTTGCAATTCAGGTGCAACCTCTCCTTCTGATACAGGTTTCTTCTACCCTAGAAGAGATTCCTCTACCTACTCCCACTGGGACACGGCACTGGGAGTACTCCAGATACTACTGCTGTCGGAGTGACCGTTGTCTCTGAGGCAAGAAGACTCTGAAAACCTGGGGAATGATACAAAGATTGAGGGAGTTGTAGATATTGAAGAGGATTGTCAGAGGATACAACAGTATATAGGTGAGGCATGGACAGAAAAATGGCATATGGAGCTTAATCTAGACAAATGTGAGGTAATGCATTTGGGAAGGTCAAGTACAGTTGGAAGTTATACAGTGAATGGCAGAACCCTTCGGAGCATTAATATGCAGAGGGACCTGGGTGTGCATGTCCACAGATCACTGAAGTAGCAGTGCTGGTGGATAGGGGGGTTCAAAGGCTTATGGCAAGTTTGCCTTCATTAAAAGGAACATTGAGTATATGGATAGTTCAAAGATGTGTGGGTTAGGTGACGTGGCCAAGCTAAATTGCCCATGGTGTTCAGGGATATGTAGATTAAGTGCATTAGTCAGGGGAAATATAGAGTAATAGGGGAGGGGAGTGGGTCATGGCGGGATACTCTTCACAGGATCGGTGTGGACTTGTTGGGCCAAATGACCTGTTTCCACACTGTAGGCATTCTATGATTTCTACGTTCGGAAAGTGATGCTACGGATAAAGAGAATTTCAGTTAGACTGCACTTGGAATATCGTGTCCAGTTCTGATCACCACACTACTAGAAGGATGTTGATGCTTTGAAGGGGGTACTGAACAGGTTTCCCAGGGTTTTGCCTTGGTATGGGGGATTTTGAAGAAAGGTTAGATAGACTGGACTTGTTTTCACTGGAATGCAGCAGATTGAGGGCTGACTCAGTAGAAGTTTATAAGATTGTGAATGGTACTGGGTGAAGTGGAAATATGAGACTTTTTCCAAGTGTGGAGGAGTCAATTACGAAAGGCACAGGTTCAAACCACAAGGAGGGAAGTTTAAAAGAGATGTGCAAGGCCCGTTTTTCACACAAAGGGTGGTGAGAGCCTGGAATGTAGATTAGATTACTTACAGTGTGGAAACAGGCCCTTCGGCCCAACAAGTCCACACCGCCCCGGCGAAGCGCGACCCACCCATACCCCTACATTTACCCCTTACCTAACACTACGGGCAATTTAGCATGGCCAATTCACCTATCCTACACATCTTTGGACTGTGGGAGGAAACCGGAAATCCCGGAGGAAACCCACGCAGACACTAGGAGAACGTGCAAACTCCACACAGTCAGTCGCCTGAGGTGGGAATTGAACCCGGGTCTCTGGTGCTCTGAGGCCGCAGTGCTAACCACTGTGCCACCGTGCCGCCAGACGAAGCGATAGAAGCAGACACATTAGCAGCATTCAAGGGAATACCTGGAAAAATACACAAATAGGAAGGGAATAGAGGGATGTGGATCCTGGAAATGAAGATGGTTTTAGTATGGAAGGGTAAAATGTGTCAGCACAGGCTTGGAGGGCCGAAGGGCCTGTTCCTGTGCTCTATTGTTCTTTGTTCTTCTCTGTTCAGTGAGCTCTTCCTGCTATGAAAAGGCAGTAAACAGGAAACAACTCCAGGTCACTGAGATACAGACCCACCTTGGAGGGTACAGTCCCAGATGTGGGTTTCCCAGACTAGCGCACATGAAAGATTCATTACTGAGTTTTACTTTTAAAAAGACCCCTCCCCTGGATACTAGTGAGACAAAAATAGCTATGCAATCCCATCTTCAGAATTCCAGTGTCTTTCCAGTCAGATTAATACTCCAAAACCATTGATTACATTCCAGTATGTAATTCATTCCGGGATATTTACTATTAAATATAGAAACTTGTTGGAAATCACAAGAAAGAAATCACTGGAGAAAGGTAGCAGGTCAGGTAGCATCTGTAGAGGGGTAAGAGAGTTAACGTCTCCAACCCAGTGTCACTGGTTTTCTGAAACAAGGATCCCTTCCTCCCAGGAACGGAGACTTCTCTGAACTGTTTCCAATGCAAGCAAATCCTTTTGATAAAGGAAACTAAAATTGAATGTAATAATCGATGTGTGGTCTGAACAGTGACTGTGCAGTTGTAAGACTTCCATTCTTTTGTACATTAATCCCTTACAGTAAAGGTCAATATTCCATCTCACTTCCTAATTCTTTGATGTACCTGTACACTACTCTTTTAGATTCCTGTACAAGAACAGGCAGATCCCCCTCCTACAAAATTCTGTAGTCAGTCTCCTTTTAAATAATGTTCTGCTCTCTGTTATTCCTGTCAATCAAACAAACTCATGCCACAGCCACATTACACTCCAGGTTCCTTTTCCTTCACATTTACTCAACCCAGTCGTTTAATGTGATTGTAAATAGTTGAGGTCACAGCATTGATCCCTGTGACACTCTATTACCAGTCTGAAACTGAAACACTTCTTTTGATTCTCTGTTTCCTGGTAATCCAGACTTTCATCTTCTACCCTGTTTCAATATCATCACTGGCAAAATGCAACAATATCTTACGCAGCATCTTTTACACGGCTTCTTGGACAGAGCTTTATAAAATCATGAGGGGCCAGAGACAGGATGAATATCCAAGGTCTTTTCCCCAGGGCAGGGGAGTCCAAAACCAGATGGCACAGGTTTAAGTTGAGAGGGGAAAGATTTCAAAGGGACCTGAGGAGCAACATTTTCATGCAGAGGGGGTGTGTGTATGGAATGGGTTGCCAGAGAAAGTGGTTCAGGCAGGTACAATTACAACATTTCGGAGACATTTGGACAGGGACATGAATAGTAAAGATTTAAAGGGATAAATAAATATTGAACTGCTTCCAGAACACTGAAAGCAAATGTAATTTTGAACAACGCTATTACAGTTCTTGTCCAGAATTGCATGTGAGACAATCTATTTTACTGAATTTGCCTGCGCCGAGGATGTGTTTATGGGATGTTATGCTTTTGGAGCAGTTGCTGTTTATGAGATAAATAACCCATTATCCTGCTAAGTTTTCCAATAGTTATTCCAACTCTTCTTTCTTTTGTCTGTAATTTGATTTTGATTTTATTGTCACGTGCACTCAGTACAAAGGTACAGGAATACAGTGAGAAGTGTAAAATGCCACCATACAATGCACTATCATAGGGACAAATGCCTTGGCACGGAATCTTATGAAGAAGGTAGAAAGAAATGAAAGAACAAACTTAAACATTAACTTTTTTTATTTTTACAGTAATAATAGTGCTGCATAAAATATATGATGTCAGGAGTGTGATGGAATCCTTCCCACTTGCCTGGATGGGTGCAGCTCCAACAACACTCAAGAAGCTTGACACCATCCAGGACCAAGCAACCCGCTTGATTGGTACCACATCTACAAACATTTAATCCCTTCACCACCGGTGCTCAGTAGCAGCAGTGTGTCCGTAGCAACTCAGCAAAGATCTTTAGGCAGTACCTTCCAAACCCATGACTGCTTCCATCGAGAAGGACAAGGCCAGCAAGTAGCTGGGACCATCACCTGCAAGTTTCCCTCCAAGCCACTCACTTCCCTGACTTGGAAATATCCCGCCATTCCTTCAGAGCCATTGGGTCAGAATCCTGGAATTACCTTCTTACTGACATTGTGGGTCAACCCACAGCAAGTGGACTGCAGCGATTCAAGAAGACAGCTCACCACCACCTTCTCAAGGGGCAAATAGGGATGGGCTATCAATGCTGGCCAGCCAGTGATGCTCAAGTCCCACAAAAGGAATTTTTTTAAAAAATGAAGTGAGGTTAAAAGCTACATGTTGCAGACCATCCCAGTTTTCAATGGAAAATGAATAAATAATGTGCAAGTTCAAACATTACAATCCTTCTTAAGTGCTTAGCCTCCGTGAGATCAGAGGCCCACGCTAAGGCCACAGCTGGCCGAATGACTGCACATGCTGGGCTGAGAGATCATCGTGTCAGGCTGAGAGATCACCACACCTGACTGAGAGATAGTCACACTGGGCCGAGAGATCCGTGGGCTGGGCCGAGAGATAGTCACACTCGGCCGAGAGATAGTCACACTGGGCCGAGAGATAGTCACACTGGGCCGAGAGATCACCACACTGGGCAGAGAGATTGGTGTGCCGGGCTGAGATAACACCATGCTGGGCTAAGAGATCCTCAGACCGGGCTAAGTGATCACGATGCTGGGCTGAGAGATCAGGCTGAGAGATCACCACACCAGACTGAGTTATGGCTATACCAGACTGAGAGATCACTGTGCCAAGCTCAGAGATCCCCAGGCCAGGCTAACAGATCCCCACACCAGGCTACCAGATTACCACACCAGGCTGAGAGATCATCGCACCGGACTGAGAGATTTCCATGCCAGCCTGAAAAAGCACCATGCCCCTAAGAGATCACCGTGCCAGGCCGAGTGATGCCACGCCAGGACAAGAGATCACCATGCTGGGCAGAGAGATCGCCGTGCCAGTCTGAGAGATCCCCATGCTGGGCTGACAGATTACCACACTGGGCTGAAAGATCACCGTTCTGGGCTGAGAGATCAACATGCCAGTCTGAGAGATGTCCATGCTGGGTTGAGAGATTACCACGCCGGGTTGTGAGATCACCACGCTGAGCTAAGAGATTTCCATGATGGGCTGCGAGGTCACCACACTTGAATAGTTAAAAATTCGCAGCATGTTGCTGTGCAGAGGGACCTGGGTGTCCTTGTGCATGAATCACAGAAGATTAGTCTGCAATTGGAACAGGTATTAATAAGGCAAATGGAATTTTGTCCTTCATTGCTAAAGGGATTGAGTTTAAAAGCAGTGAGATTCTGTTGCAGCTGTATTGGATGCTGGTGAGGGCACAGTTAATAGACACCTCCACTTCTCATCTTTAAACAACCACCAAAACCTCCAAAGAGATTCTGTCAGTAAAAAGGAGAAAGAATAACTGGAGACATGTATGTGTAGAACCACAGGAGATGGGTGAGGTTCTCAATGAATATTTCTCCTCTGTGTTTACCGTGGAGAAAAACATGAAGATTGGGAACTTGGAAACATCAGTGGTGAAGGTGTGGGGAAGGTCTTGGTGAGGTGCTCATCCTCATTAATAACGTGATGCAGGCTGGGAAGAACATGGTGTAGTCTTTCGGCTCCTGGGAAGTACTGGGCAATGAAGGGTACTCTCTCGGTTGCAGCCAGTGTCTGTCTCCTGAGGAGGTCATTACGGTTTCTCGCTGCGGCACATTGCAACTGGTGGTTGATGAGTTGAGCATCGTATCATGTTCTTATGAGGGCATCCTTGAGTTCAGCTTTGAACAAGACTTCTCTACATAGGTCCTCCAACCAACACTATACAGCAGGTATATTGCCGACATTTCCTTCCACTGCCCCCATGGTGAGGAGTCACTGAAACAATTACACAGTGATATCAGTGATTTCATCCCATCATCAAACTCACCACAGACTACTCTTCAGCAACTGTCTCATTCTTGGACACAAGAATCTCCATCAAGGATAGACACCTCAGCACCTCACTGTACTGCAAACCCATGGATAACCTCCAAATGCTACATTTCTCTAGCTTCCACACAAAACATATTAAAACAGCCATCCCCTCTTGACAAGCCCTACATGCACACACAGGATCTGTTCAGAAGTACTCAAGGATGGCCTCATAAAAGGGTATGATGCTGAACTCATCGCCCGCCAGTTCCGACCTGCCACAGCAAGAAACCGTAATGACTTCCTCAGGAGACAGACACAAACTATAACCGACAGGGTACCCTTCATTGTCCAGTACTTCCCGGGAGCTGAAAGACTACACCATGTTCTTTGCAGCCTGCAACACATCATCAGTGAGGATGAGCACCTCATCAAGACCTCCCCCACACCTCCACTGCTCACCTTCAAACAACCACTAAACCTCAAACAAATCATTGTTTGCAGCAAACTGCCCGGATTTCAAGACACCATTCAATCTTGTCACAGTGAACACTGTAAGACGTATCAGAGTGTTGAAATGGATACCACCATTACCCGTGGGACACCACCCACCAGGTACATGGCAGGTAATCATGTGACTCGGCCAACGTGGTCTATCTCCTCCGCTGCAGGCAAAGGTGCCCCGAGGCATGGTACATTGGCAAGACCGAGCAGAGGCTATGGCAATGGATGAATAGAAACCACACAACAATCAACAGACAGGAGTGTTCCTTCCCCAGTCGGAGAACACTTCAGCGGTCCAGGACATTCGACCTCAGACCTTTGGCTGACCATCCTCCAAGATGGACTTTGGGACTGGCTACAACACAAAGTGGGCGAGCAGAGGCTGGTAGCCAAGTTTGGTACTGATGGGGATGGCCTCAACTGAGACTTTGGGGTCACGTCACACTCCAGGTGACTCCACTGCACTACACGCACTCTCTCACAAACACACACTCCTATAGACCCATACACTCACGCAGGACCTCTCTCACACACAAGCTCTCTTATATACACTCATACATACACATCCACACTCACACATACACACACCCTCTCATCGACTTATACAGTTTTAACACTCGCACTCAGACACATGCGCATACTCTCTCACAGACACTCAAATACCCCCCCCCCCACCACACACGCATGCTATTTTGCTCAAAAACTATGTGAGTTTCTAAAATCCTTTATTTCAGAAAAAGAATCAGTCTGAACATCGGGGCACAGGTAGCCTCGCACAGGGTACCTCACACCTTCAATGCTAACAGCTCACACCTGAGCTGACATGGCATCAACTGGTAAAGTTCACTTGAGAATGCAACTTTCATGAAAACGTTCTGGAATTTACATATGAAACAACTGAAGACAACATGGTCTTTCTAAAAAATGAGAGACATAACAAACAATCCAGGTCTTTTCCAACATATAATCTCAGTTTCATCACACTGTAAACTTTTGCAATAAATTCTGTGTCTTATGAGCTTATATTCCACGACCACCTGATGAAGGAGCAGCGCTCAAAAAGCTAGTGCTTCCAAATAAACCTGTTGGACTATCGCCTGGTGCTGTGTGATTTTTAACTTTGTTCACCCCAATCCAACACTGGAACCTCCAAATCAGGATTGATGAAGGCAGCGTGATGAAAGTGATCGATATGTACTTCAGTCAGGCATTCAACAAAGTTCTACATGACAGATTGGTGAGCAAGATGAGGTCACATGAAACACATGGAGAACGAGCCATTTGGAGATAGAAGGAAGGAGGCAGAGGGTGGTGATGGAGGTTGCTTTCCAGACTGGAGACCTGTAACCAACGGTGTGACACAGTGATCGATGCTGTGTCATCGTTTATTATCATTTATATAAACGATTTAAATGTGAACATTGGAGGTAGAGTCAGTAATTTTGCAGATGACACCAAAATTGGATATGTAGTGGACAGCACAAATTCCCGCAGAGTACCACTGGACCTTGATCAGATGGGTTACTGGGCTGAGGAGTGGTAGATGGAGTTTAATTTCGATAAATGTGAGGTGCTGCATTTTTGAAAGGCAATTCAGGGTGGGACATATGCACTTAACGGTAAGGTCCTGGGGAGTGTTACTAAACAAAGAGACCTTGGAGTGGTGGTTCATAGATGTTTGAAAATGGAGTCATGGGTGGACAGGGGAGTGAAGAAGGTGTTTGGTATTTAGATTCAGATGTAAACTTTATTGATACGTGTTCTCAAGTACAGGGGTACGGAGTACAGTGAAATGTGCACAATGTCATCAAACTGGGTAATACAACAACTAAGTGAGAGGGAAAGCATTACTGGGCTTCTGAGTATAAGTAGAAAAATCAAGAAATAAAGTTAAATGTTAACATTACAGTCCTTTATAGTGTTAAGTTGGACAATAAAGTAATAACAGTAAAAGTTGCCCCGTGTTTCTGAAGTGCACTCCCTGTGAAGGCTCGATCCCCTTTGTTTGGGCCCGCTGTTTGGGAAACCTCCATCTCCCTGCTCTCGGTGCTGCAGATGCTGGGGGTAGGGGTGGGGGGTATCCCCCCCATCGACACTTCAGGCTTGCTCAGGGTTAGGACCATTTGGTGCAGCCATTTTGGTGTCGAGCGATTTGCCGCAGACCCATTTAGGCGCAGAACTATATCAGCGCAGCTCATACTTATTCCTTTTCAGGCTTAGTAAAAGCATTAATGAAAGCAATAAAAATAAAAGTAATGCCTATTCTCTTTCCTAAAAATGTTAAAAAGAAAAAAATGTGAAAGAAACAAGTTAATTACGAAAAATGTAAAAATATGATGTTTATTCAAAATTATGGGCAATCCCTCGCAAATACTCAACATCATTTTTCTCACTAAATCTTCTTACAAATGTTTCTATTCTAGCGTCTGCTTCTCTGAATTTCTTTAATTTCAACGGAATATCGTGCCCTGCTACAAGATGCCCATAGTAAATGTCCCTTCCAATCTGAACTTTTCGTAAACGGTCAATAAATTTCCTAATAACTGGATGTTCCACTCCAAGTTTGCACTGTCATCGCCTGCGGGCAGCTTCTGCATTATTGTTTGTTTTGTCCGCATTGTTTAAAGTTCTTTCATATAAATTCCACCTTGCAACTGGAAAAAGCGGTGGACGCCGACCATTTTCTCTGCGTAATCTGCTACCTACATAGTTATCCTCGAACCAGCCCAGCAGCAGTTGCAGTTCATCTGGAAGCGCATCAGTCAAATGTTCAATGTTTTCAATCTGGATAAATGCAAGACCAATTATCATTTTAGCTCTCAAAGAAAACTCCAAGTCAATGTTATACTTACTCAAGTGTCCCAAACTGGCAAGATGTTTTCTCACATTTTGAGCCAGGTGAAAAAAAATCCCTGGATTTCTGCAGGAGGAAAATGCTGCTGTAAACTTTTGAATTTTGCAAGTTCAAAGTCACAGTTGATAATGGCAGGGTGGCATTCGGGCTGTATTTCCAGAACCATTTCAAATAATTTATCATCTGTTGTATGTAACTTATTTGGGAGTAAAGCACACGACAATGGGAACACACCTTTATGTATTTCCCCTAAAATACATTCCCCTTGTGAAAATAGAGCTGGGGAAATTTTGAATGTTCCATCAACATGTAACTTTTTTTGATTGTTTCAGAAACGTGACATTCCTTTTTCTTCGAAATATAAGAATTCTGCTGGTGGTGCTACTGCTGTTGGCTAGTAAAAATTTTTCTTCATTATATTCATGAACAGAATATGTGTTAAAGCTGTCTGGAATTACAAGTTCTTCTAAATTTCTTGGAATTACTGGGTAAGCAGCAATTTCTTTCCTTGTCCAACTCATCATTATCTTCAGGGCTCTGTTGTTAGGCGTCATTCCTTGGCAAGCTTCCGACATATATTCTAGGCACTCGTTAATCACTTGTAAACTTCCTTCTATAGTTTCAGCAGCTCATACTTTTATCTTTGAAATGATGGTATCTCTTTCTATCTTCTTTAATTGGTTATATTTTATTTTAATAATAACTACAAACTGCTGGAAACCGTATATCTGCACCAAAACAGTTCTTTGCCTGAATGGGTCTGCAGCAAAATGGGCTGCACCAAACAGGCCGCACCAAATCGGTCGCGCCAAAATGGCTGCACCGAATGGTCCCACTCCGAGCTTGCTCTGACCATGTTAGGCTCAGGCCCACAGCCACATCCACACCCCAGATGGTCATCCGACAGTATTCAGGACCCACGGCCACTGACACACTTCCCACAATGCATCACCACTGTTGTCTCTCGACAGAATTCCAGAAATGAAGGAAAATATATACTACAAGGAGAGAGAGAGAGAGAGAAAGGTATATGGCCAGCCAGGAGCAAAATGGGCAGAAGGTGCCTGTTCCACAATCTTGGAGAACTGGCTCACTCACTCCCTTACACTGCCCGCTCCCACTCTCTCTCTCCCTCACTCTGCCGGCTCCCACTTTCTCTCACCGACATTGCCCCTCCCACTCTCTCCATCTCACATTGCCCACTCTCACTCTCCCTCCTTCACAATGACGCTCCCACTCTCCCTCCCCCACACTGCCCACTCCCACTCTCTCTCCCTCATACTGCCCGCTCACACTGTCCCTCTACCTCACACTGCCCGCTTCCACTCTCGCCCCCTCAAAATGCCCGCTCTCACTCCCTCTCCCTCACACTGCCCACTCCAACTCTCTCCCTCCCTCACACTGCCCGATCCCACTCTCTCCCCCTCACACTGTCAGCTCCCACTCTGTACCTCACACTGCCTTCTCCTACTCTCTCCCCCTCACACTGTCCTCTCCCTCTGTCTGTCTCGCTCCCTCACACTGCATGCTCCCACTCTCTCTCTCTCCCTCACACTGCCGGTGCCCACCCTCTCTCTCTCCCTCACACTGCCGGCTCCCACTTTGCCCCTCACACTGATGGCTCCCACTCCCTCCCTGACACTGCCCACTCCGACTCTCTCTCTCTCTCTCTCTCCCTCACACTGCCAGCTCCCACTCTCTCTCTCGCTCCCTCATACTGCACGCTCCCACTCTCTCTCTCTCTCCCCTTCACACTGCCGGCACCCTCTCTCTCTCTCTCTCCCTCACACTGCCGGCTCCCACACTCTCTCCCTCACACTGCCGGCTCCCACACTCTCTCCCTCACACTGCCTGGTCTCACTCTCTCTCCCTCACACTGCCCGCTCCCACTCTGTCCCTCACTCCCTCCCTGACACTGCCCGCTCCGACTCTCTCTCCCCCTCACACTGCGCGCTCCCACTCTCTCTCTCCTCTTCACACTGCCGACACCCACCCTCTCTCTCCCTCACACTGCCGCTCCCACTCTGTCCCTCACTCCCTCCCTGACACTGCCCGTTCCGACTCTCTCTCTCTCTCCCCCTCACAATGCGCGCTCCCACTCTCTCTCCTCTTCACACTGCTGACACCCACCCTCTCTCTCCCTCACACTGCCGGCTCCCACACACTCTCCATCTGATGGCCTGCTCCCACTCTCTCTCCCTCTCATTGTCCACTCCCTCTCTCTCTCCCTCACACTGCCCACTTTCACACTCTCTCCATCACACTGCCTGCTTCCACTCTCTCTCTCAGCCGGCTCCCACTCTTTCTCTCCATCACACTGCGAACTCCAACTCTCTCTCTCCCACACATTGCCAGCGGCCACTCTCCCTCTCCCTCACTAAACCGGCTCCCAAACTCACTTCCTCAAATGCCCTGCACCCACTCTCACTCCCTCACACTGCCCGCTCCGACTCTCTTTCTCCCTCACAACTGCCCGCTCCCACTTTCTCTTTCTCCTTCACACTGCCGGCACCAACTATCTCCCTCCCTCACACTGCCCACTCCCACTCTCTCTCTCTCTCAAACTGCCCGCTCCCACTCTGCCTCCCTCGCACTGCCTGCTCACAATCTCACTCTCCTTCACACTGCCGGATGCCACTCGCTCTCTCCCTCACACTGCGCGTTCCCAATCTCTCTCCCTCACTGTGCCCAGTCCCACTCTCTCTCTCTCCCCCTCACACCGCCCGCTCCTACTCTCTCTCCCTCAAACTGCCCGCTCCCACTCTCCGTCTCCTTCACACTGCCGGGTCTAATTCTCTCTCTCCCTCACACTGCCCGCTCCCACTCTCCCTCTCCTTCACACTGCCGACTCCCAATCTCTCTACCCCTCACACTGCCCGCTCCTACTCTCTCCCTCCCACACACTGCCCGCTGGCACACCATCTCCCTGACACTGCCCGTTCCGAGACACTCTCCCTCACACTGCCTGCTCCCACTCTCTCTCTCTCCATCACACTGCCGGCACCCACTCTCTCTTTCCCTTACACTGCCGGTACCCACCCTCTCTCTACCTCACACTGCTGGCACCCAATCGCACTCTCCCTCACACTGCCCGCTCCTTCTCTCTCTCCCTCATACTACCCGCTCCCACTCTCTCTCTCTCTCCCTCACACCGCCCGCTCCCACTCTCTCTGGCCCTCACAATGCCCGGTCCCACTCACTCTGGCCCTCACACTGCCCGCTCCCACTCTCTCTCTCTCCTTCACACTGCCCGCTCCCACTCTCTCTCTCCCTCACACTGCCCGCTCCCACTCTCTCTCTCTCTCCTTCACACTGCCCGCACCCACTCTCTCTCCCTCACACTGCCCGCACCCACTCTCTCTCTCCCTCACACTGCCCGCTCCCACTCTCTCTCTCCCTCACACTGCCCGCTCCCACACTCTCTCCCTCACACTGCCCGCACCCACTCTCTCTCTCCCTCACACTGCCCGCACCCACTCTCTCTCTCCCTCACACTGCCCGCTCCCACTCTCTCTCTCCCCCTCACACTGCCGGCTCCCACACTCTCTCCCTCAAATGGCTGCTCCCACTCTCTCTCCCTCTCATTGCCCGCTCCCTCTCTCTCTCTCCCTCACACTACCCGGTCCCAGTCTTTCTCTCCCTCACACTGCCCGCTCCCACTATCTCCCTCCCACTCTCTCTCTCGTTCACACTGCGGGCACCCACTCTCTCTCTCCCTCACACTGCCCGCTCCCACTCTTCCTCTCCCTCACACTGCGCGCTCCCACTCTCTCTTTCCCTCACACTGCCGGCTCCCACACACTGTCCCTCAAATGGACTGCTCCCCCTCTCTCTCCCTCACACTGCCCACTTTCACACTCTTTCCATCACATTGCCCACTCCCACTCTCTTTCTCACACTGCCGGCTCCCACTCTCTCTCTCCCTCACACTGCCGGCTCCCAAACACACTCTCCCTGACACTGCCCACTACGACTCTCTCTCCCTTACACTGCGCGCTCCCACTCTCTCTCTCCCTCACACTGCGCGCTCCCACTCTCTCTCTCCCTCACACTTCCGGCGCCCACTCTCTCTCCTTCACACTGACGGCACCCACACTCTCTACCTCAAATGCCCTGCACCCACTCTCTCTCCCTCACACTGCCCGCTCCCACTCTCTTTCTCCCTCACAACTGCCCGTCCCACTTTCTCTTTCTCCTTCACACTGCCGGCGTCCACACTCTCTCCCTCCCTCAAACTGCCCGCTCCCACTCTGCCTCCCGCGCACTGCCCACTCGCGATCTAACTCTCCTTCACACTGCCGGCTCCCACTCGCTCTCAATCACACTGCCCGCTCCCATTCTCTCTCTTCCTCACTCTGCTGGCTCCCACTCTCTCTCCCTCACTCTGCTGGCTCCCACTCTCTCTCTCCTTCACGCTGCTGGCTCCCACTCACTCTCCCTCGCACCGCCCGCATCCAATCTCTCTCTCCCTCACAAAGCCCGCTCCCACTCTCTCACTGACTCACACTGCCCGATCCCACTCTCCCTCTCCTTCACACTGCCGGCTTCAATTCTCTCTCTCCCTCACGCTGCCGGGCCCCAATCTCTCTACCGCTCAAACTGCCCGCTCCCACTATCTCTCTCCCTCACACTGCCCGCTCCTACTCTCTCCCTCCCACTGCCTGCTCCCACTCTCTCTCCCTCTCACTGCCTGCTCCATCTCTCTCTCCCTCACATTGCCCACTTCCACTCTCTTTCTCACTCTGCCCGCTCCCACTCTCTCTCCACCTCACATTGCGCGCTCCCACTCTCTCTCTCCCTGACAATGCCGCTCCGACACTCTATCCCTCACATCTGGCTCCCACTCTCTCTCTCTCCCTCCCTCACACTGCCCGCTCCCACTCTCTCTCTCTCCCTCACACTGCCGGCTCCCACTATTTCTCTACCTCACAACTGCCCGCTCCCACGTTGTCTCACTCCTTCACACTGCTGGCTCCCACTCTCTCTCCCTCCCTCACACTTCCCAATTCCACTCTCTCTCTCTCTCTCTCAAACTGCACGCTCCCACTCTGCCTCCCTCGCACTGCCCGCTCGCAATCTCACTCTCCTTCACACTGTCCGCTTTCACTTTCTCTCTCCTTCACACTGCCCGCTCCCACTCTCTCTCCCTCACACTGCCCGCTCCTACTCTCTCCCTCCCTCACACTGCCTGCTGCCACAGCCTCTCCCTCACAGTGCCGGCTCACAATCTCTCCCTCACACTGCCAGCTCCCATTCTCTCTCTCTCTCCCTCACACTGCGCGCTCCCACTCTCTCTCTCCCCTTCACACTGCCGGCGCCCACTCTCTCTTTCCCTCACAGTGCCGGCACCCACTCTCTCTCTCCTTCACACAGCCCGCTCCCCCACTCTCTCCCTCACAATGCCGGCCCCCACACACTGTCCCTCAAATGTACTGCTTCCACTCTCTCTCCCTCTCACTGCCCGCACCCCCTCTCTCTCTCCCTGACACTGCTCACTCCGAATCTCTCTTCCCCTCAAACTGCCCGCTCCCACTCTCTCTCCCCCTCAAACTGCCCGCTCACGATCTCTCACTCCCTCACACTGCCAGTTCCCAATCTCTCACTCCCTGACACTGCCCGCTCCGACTCTGTCTCCCTCACACTGCCGGCTCCCTCTCTCTGTCTCTCACATTGCCGGCTCCCACGCTCTCTCCCTCAAACTGCCCGCTCCCGATCTCTCACTTCCTCACACTGCGCGCTCCCACTCTCTCTCTCCCTGACACTGTCCGCTCCGACTCTCTCTCTCCCTCAAACTGCCCGCTTCCACTCTCTCTCCTTCACACTGCCGGCTCCCTCTCTTTCTCCCTCACACTGCCGGCTCGCACTCTCCCTCTCCCTCACACTGCCCTCTCCCACTCTCTCTCCCTCAAACTGCCCACTCCCACTGTCCCTCTCCTTCACACTGCCGGCTCCCATTCTCTCTCCCCCTTACATTGCCCGCTCCCACTCTCTGTCCCTCTCCCTCCCCCTCTCACTGCACACTCCCACTCTCTCTCCCTCACACGGCCCGCTCTCTCTCTCTCCCTCACACTGCTGGCTCCCACTGTCTCCCCCACACACTCCTGGCTCCATCTCGCTCTTTCCCTCACACTGACTGCTCCCACTCTCTCTCCGTCACACTGCTGGCTCCAACACCCTCTCCCTCAAATGGCCTGCTCCCACTCTCTCTCTCTCTCTCTCTCCCTCACACTGCTGGCTCCCACTCTCTCTCTCCCTCAAATGGCCAGCTCCCTCCCGCTCTCCCTCACACTTCACGCTCCCACTCTCTCTGTCCCACACACTGCCCGCTCCCACTCTCTCTCTCCCCCTCACACTGCCCACTCCCATTCTCTCTCCCTCTCCCTCACACTGCCTGCTCCCACTCTCCCTCTTCAGCACACTGCCGGCTCCCATTCTCTCTCCCCTCACACTGCCCGCTCCCACTCTCTCTCCCTCTCCCTCACACTGCACACTCCCACTCTCTCTCCCTCACACGGCCCTCTCTCTCTCTCTCTCTCGCCCCCTCACACTGCCGGATCCCACTGTCTCTCGCATACACTCCTGCATCCAACTCTCTCTTTCCCTCACACTCACCGCTCCCACTCTGTCTCCGTCACACCGCTGGCTCCAACACGCTCTCCCTCAAATGGTCTGCTCCCACTAAATGCCCGCTTCCTCTCTCTATCCCTCACACTGCCCGCTCCCTCACTCTATCCCTCACAATGCCTGTTCCCAATGTCTCTCCCTCACTGTGCCCGCTCCCACTCTCTCTTCCTCACACTGCCCACTCCCACTCTCTCTCTCCTTCACACTGCCGGCTCCCACTCCCTCACCGTCAATCTACCCCCGCCCACTCTCTCTCACCTTCACACTGCCGGCACCACACTCTCTCTCTCTCTCTCTCTCTCTCTCTCCCTTGCACTGCCCGCTCCCACTCTCTCTCCCTCACACTGCCAGCTCCTATTCTCTCCCTCCCTCACACTGTCCGCTCCCACTCTCTCTCCCTCACACTGCCAGCTCCTATTCTCTCCCTCCCTCACACTGTCCGCTGCCACAGCCTCTCCCTCACACTGACGGCTCCCACACTTTCTCTCCGTCACACTGCCCGCTCCACTCTTCCTCTCCCTCACACTGCGCGCTCCCACTCACTCTCTCCCCTTCACACTGCCGGCGCCCTCTCTCTCTCTCACACACACACACACAGCCCGCTCCCACTCTTTCTCTCCCTCGCACTGTGCACTCCCACTCTCTCTCTTCCTCACACTGCCGGCGCCCACTCTCTCTCCCTCACACTGCCGGCGCCCACTCTCTCTCCTTCACACTGCCGGCGCACACCCTCTCTCTCCCTCTCACTACCCCCTCCCTCTCTCTATCCCTCACACTGCCCAATTTCACACTCTCTCCCTCACACTGCACGCTCCCTCGCTCTCTCACTCTGCCCACTCTCACTCTTCCACCCTCATTCTGCCTGCTCCCACTCTCTCTCCCTCACATTGCCCGCTCCCACTCTCTCTCCCTCACTATGCCCGCTCTCACTCTCTCTCCCTCACAATGCCCGCTCTGACTCTCACTCCCTCACACTGCCCGCTCCCACTCTCTCTCTCCCTCATACTGTGCCCTCCCACTCATTCTATCCCTCACATTGCCCGCTTCCACTCTCCATCCCTCACACTGCCCGCTCTCAATCTCTCTCTCCCTCACACTGACGGATCCCAATCTCTCTCACCCTGACACTGCCCGCTCCGAATATCTCTCCCTCACACTGCCCGCTCCCACTCTCTCTCTCCGTCACACTGCCGGCGCCCACTGTCTCTCCCATACACTCCCGGCTCCAACTCTCTCTTTCCCTCACACTGACCGCTCCCTCTCGCTCTCCCTCACACTGCACACTCCCACTCTCTCCCCTCACTCTGACCACACCCACTCTCTCTCTCCTTCACACTGCCTGCTCCCACTCCCTCACCGTCAATCTACCGGCTCCCACTCTCCCTCTGCATCTCACTGCCGGCTCCCCTTCTCTCTCCCCCTCACACTGCCGGCTCACGCTCTCTCTACCCCCCACACTGCCCGCTCCCACTGTCTCTCTCCCTCTCCCTCACACTGCACACTCCCACTCTCTCTCCCTCACACTGCCAGCTCCACTCTCTCCCTCACTCGGCCTGCTCTCTCTCTCTCTCTCTCTCTCTCTCTCTCCCTCACACTGCCGGATCCCACTGCGTCTCCCATACACTCTTGCCTCCAACTCTCTCTTTCCCTCACACTGACCGCTCCCATTCTCTCTCCGTCACACTGCCGGCTCCCAATCTCCCTCTCCCTGAGACTACCCGCTCTGACTCTCTCTCTCCCTCACACTGCCAGCTCTCACTCTCTCTCCCTCACTCTCTCACCACGTCACACTACCGGCCCTAAGTCTATCCGTCACTCTTCCCGATCCCACTCCCTCTCTCCCTCACACTGCCCACTCCCACTCTGCCTCCCTCACACTGCCCACTCCCACTCTGCCTCCCTCACACTGCCCACTCCCACTCTCTCTCCCTCAAACTGCCCACTCCCACTCTGCCTCCCTCACACTGCCCACTTGCAATCTCACTCTCCTTCATATTGCCGGCTCCCACTCTCTCCCTCACACTGCCGTTTCTAATTTATTGCCTCCCTAGCTCCCTTCCCCCAAACCCAAACACCCCTCCCTATTTATCTCTCAGCTGTATTCCAGCACCCACATTTCTGATGAAGTGCTGAAGTGCCCAATACGTCAACTCTCCTGCTCCTCGGATGCTGCCTGACCTGCTGTGATTTTCCAGAGCCACACTTTAACACAAACTGGAAGAACAACACCTCATCTCCCACTCAGGAACCCTGCAACCCTCTGGCTTCAACATCAAATTCAATAATTTTAGGTCCTGAACTCTCCCACGTCCTCGTGTCTTTGCCCCCTACCCCACATACCAGGCCTTGTTATTACATAGCCTGCCATTACACACTACCTATAGTTAGCCACTCACAGTCCCCATAAACAGCTATTCACCCTCCCCCGATCAGATCGTTATCCAATCCTTTGTCCAACTGCTCCTCTCTCTCTCTTTGGACTCTATCCCCACCTATCATTTACTCCTTAACCCCTACCTTCTGCATAAAAACAGACTTTTTTTTTCACAGTAACATCATGATGGCACAGTAGTTAGCACTGCTACCTCACAGCACCAGAGACCTGGGTTCAATTCCCGCCTCTGGCGACTCTCTGTGTGAAGTTTGCACATTCTCCCAGTGTCTGCGTGGGTTTCCTTCAGGTGCTCCGGTTTCCTCCCACCATCCAAAAATGTGCAGGTTAGGCGAATTGGCCATGCTAAATTGCCCGTAGTGTTAGGTGAAGAGGTAAATGTAGGGGAATGGGTCTGGTTGGGTTGCGCTTCGGCGGGTCGGCGTGGACTTGTTGGGCCGAAGGGCCCGTTTCCACACTGTAAATAATCTAATCTAATCAGTTCCTGAAGAAGCGTCAATGGATCGAAAATGCGAACTGATTTCTTTTCACAGATGCTGCCTGATCTACTGAGCTTTTCCAGCACATTCTGGTTGTTGTGTGTGATTTACAGCATCCGAAGTTCTTTTGGTTCTAATTTACTCGGAGTATCTAATTCAGGTCCAGCAGACTGAAACAGTGTTTATCAACCTTCCCAGTCCACACTAACTCCATCTCTCTCCCAGTATCTGCTGTCTCTCCCACTCCTTCACATTCAGTCCCCCCTCACAGTGACACTGCGCCTGCAAAGCTGATGGTCATGTGTTGGCCTGCTGGACCCACCCTTCATTCACTCCCATTGGCTGGAGGATCATGCCAACTCTCCTTTTGGTCTGATGCTGTGTCAATCAGCCAGGCCCCATTGTGACCCGAGGGTGGGATCCTCCCAGGTGCATCAGAGGCTGAGGGGTAACCTCATAGAGGTTTATAAAACCATGAGGGGCATGGGTAGGATAAATAGACAAGGTCATTTCCCTGGGGTCGGGGAGTACAGAATGAGGGGGCATATGTTTAAGATGAGAAGGGAAGAATTTAAAATGGATCGCAGGGGCAATATTTTTCACCCACTGAGGTTGGTGCGTGTAAGGAATCTTCTGTCAGGAAGTGGAGGATGTCGGTACAATTAAACCATTTGGCATCTGGATGGGTATATGAATAGGAAGGGTGTAGAGTGATATGTGCCAAGTGTTGGCAAATGGGTCTAGATTAGGTTGGGATATCTGGTCAGCATGGACCAGTTTAACCAAAGGGTTTATTTTCATGCTGTACATTTCTACGGCTCTGCCCTGTGATGAGCTTCATCATTCATAGTGAATGGGTCAGTATCACAGAGCACAGGGACTGGAGGCTATTCAGCCCATTGGTGCTGTACTCTCTCCCTCTGGAGATGGTGCCAGTCAGTCCCAACTCACCTCCCATTTGGACATAGCCCTCCAAATCCTTCCTTAAAAATGTTAAATTTCAAATTTGTTTTGACAATAACGACTGTATCTGCATCCAGCTGTCAGTCAAACTGTTCCAGATGCTCAGAACATACTGAGTAAAATAATCTTCACATTTTTCCTCTGCATTATTTGCCAGTTATCTGAAAATAGTTACTAAAAATTGTGACGTTAAAGATTTCTCACTCTGTCTCTCTGTAAATGAAATACCCTGGAAACAAATCAACTCCTGGTCGAAATCAATGCTTAACCTTCTCAGCTCCAAGCAGAATTATCTGGCCTTCTGCTAACTCTCCATAAAAGAGAAAACGATCTTAATTTTAATTTATTAGTGCCATAGAGATGTACAGCACAGAAACAGACCCTTCAGTCCAACTTGTCCATGCCGACCAGATATCCTAAATTAATCTGGTCCCATATGCCAGCCCTTGGCCCATAGCCTTCTAAACCATTCCCAATCACATATCCAATGAGATGCCTTTTAAATGTTGTAACTGTACCGGCATCCACACTTTCTCTGGCAGCTCATTCCATACACATACCACGTTCAGCTTGAAACTTTGCCCTTATTATCCCTTTTCAATCTTTTTCCCTCACGCCTGTGCTTTCTAGTTTTGGACTCACCTAAACAGGAATAAGACCCTGGCTGTTTACCCTATCCTTGCCCCTAACGATTTTATCAACCTCTATGGTCACCTCTCAGCATCCGATTCTCCAGTGAAAACAGCCTCAGTCTATTCAGCCTCTCCCTATAGCTAAATCCCTCAACCCTGGCAACATCTTTGCATCTTTTCTGAATCCTTTCAAGTTTCACAATATCATTCCTATAACGGGGAGACTAGGACTGAAAGCAGAATTCCAGAAGTGGCTGACTGAATATGCTGTACAGCCGCAAAATGACGTCACAACCCCTGTACTCAATGCACTGACCAATAAAGGCAAGTACACCAAACACTTTCTTCACTACCCTGCCTATCTATGATTCCACTTTCAAGGAACTATGAACCTGCACTCCAAGATCTCTTTGTTCAGCAACACTCCCCAGGACCTTCCCATTAAGTGTAGAAGTCCAGCCCTGATTTGCTTTTCCAAAATGCAGAACCTCACATATATCTAAATTAAACTTCATCTGCCACTCCTCAGCCCATTTGATCAGAGTCTTATTGTACTCTCAGGTAACTTTGCTGTCCATTGCACCTCCAATTTTGGTGTCTATTGTAAACCTACTAACCATAGCTCCTATATTCACATAGAAATCATTTATATAAATGGCAAAAAGCAGTAGATCCAGTACCCAGCCTGACAGCATATTGCTCATTACAGGCTTCCAGTCTAAAAGCATCCTGCACTATGACACTGACTGCTCAGCAAGGTTAGAGCTCATGGAATACAGGGAGAACTAACCATTTGGATACAGAACTGGCTCAAAGGCAGAAGACAGAGGGTGGTGATGGAGGGTCGCTTTTCAGACTGGAGGCCTGTGACTAGTGGAGTGTTACAAGAATCACTGCTGGATGCACTACCTTTCATCATTTATATCAATGACTTGGATGTGAACATAGGAGATATAGTTAGTGAGATGACACCAAAACTGGAGGTGTAGTGGACAGTGAAAAAGGTTACCTCAGAGTACAATGGGATCTTGATCAGATGGGTGAATGGGCTGAGGAGTGGCATTTTGGGAAAGCAAATCTTAGCAGGACTTATACACTTAATGGTAAGGTCCTGAGGTGTGTAACTGAACAAAGAGACCTTGGAGTGCAGGTGGATAGGATAGTGAAGGCTGCATTTGGTATGCTTTCCTTTATCAGACAAAATATTGAGTACAGGAGTTATGAGATCATGTAGCAGCTGTACAGGACATTGGTTAGGCCACTTTTGGAACGTTGCGTACAAATCTGGTCTCCTTCCTATTGGAAGGATGTTGCGAAACTTGAAAGGGTTCAGAAAAATTTACAAGAACGATGCCAGGGTTGGAGGATTTGAGCTAGGCTGGAGGTTGAATAGAGGTTGAATCGATTGGGGCTGTTTTCTCTGCAGCGTCAGAGGCTGAGAGGTGATCTTATCTATGTATACAAAAACCTGAGGTGAATGGATAGGATAAATAGACAAGGTCTTTTCCCTGGCGTGGGGGATCCCAGCACTAGAGGGCATAGGTTTATAGTATGAGGGGAAAGACTTTAAAGAGACTTGAGAGGCAACGTTTTCACACAGAGGGTGGTACGTGTATGGAATGAGCTGTCAGAGAAAGTGGTGGAGGGCATTACGATTGCAACATTTAAAAGGCATCTTCATGTGTATATGAATAGGAAGGATATGGGCCAGGTGCTGACAGGTGGGACTAGATTGCATTGGGATATCTGATCAGCATGTACTGGTTGGACCGACGGATCTCTGTTTCTGTGCTTTTCTCGCAAGCCTATGGAGGCAATGGCAGATGAGGACAGAGAAACAATCATTATCAGTAAAGAGGTAGTGTTGGCAAAGCTGAAAACTCATCCTTATCTCTATAATTCCTCTCTAGCCTCAGAACTATCTCTATCTCTGGCATTAAAAACATCTCAATCTATGCAACATCCTCCAATCTCTAATCTCCTCCAGTCTCAACACCCTCCCTACCTCTAATCTTGTCCACCCTCACAAATCTCTGTGATGTGCCTTTCTTTAATTCCAGCCTTCAGGATAACCCATTTTTATTTTATGTTCCTGCACCCAGACCTCCACAATGTCCCGCTTAACCTCTGCCACATTTTCCTCCAAAAAACATTAATCAATCATGTATCATCTATTCTAATATCACCTTCTCTGACCTGGTTTCTATTGTGGCTTGTCATATTCCTATATTACGCATCTGTGGTCTACATGACAGAAAACGGTTTTGTGGTCCATTGGGTTTATGCTGTAAAGAAATCTCCCAGCTAACTATTTTAATCCCATTTTCCAAAACAGAGCACATAGACCTGTCAGCCTTGGCCTTGCAAGTGTGTTCCTAAATAGATTTTAAATGCCATCGGGATTTCTGTCTCTCACTCTCTTCCAGACAGTGAGGTTTAGTGCAACTGTTGCTCTATTCTATCACCCACAGGGTTCAGAGCAGCTGGGTCTGGGCGAACCAGAGATAGCCCACACATCGTGAAGGATGGCAGGGTCCCTGAGAGGGGGCACAGGAGATTTACCAGGATGGTTCAAGGAATGGGGGATTTTAGTTACAGAATTTGTGGGGCTTTTTTAACATTAATTGTTCACGTGACATGTGTGATGCTAATACATATCAGGAAAAACCATCCACAATTAATGGACTCTACTTTTCAACCTCCCCCCTTGCCTTCTCTGTGGTAAAGATTCAGGTTAACCACTACCAGATATCTCTCTCTAATGAGAGAGGAGTCCTATGGTCGGGTAGGACAATTCTGACTGGATCTTTTACACAGTGATACCACTGTGCCTCGAGGGTGGGGACAGGGAATGCTGAAGGTGGTGGATGGGAAACCACTCAGGTACAGTGCTTTATCCTGGAGGATGTTCACTTTCTTTAATATTGCTGGGGTGGGGGGGGGGGTTACACATTATAATAATAAACCTTTCACCCATCAGCTCATTATACAAGGATTACAGGACACATGTTGAAGATTTGGGAAGATCTATTGAGAGAATGGTTTGATTCAAAGGAGAACTTTTATTCAGCAAATGGTATTGATCTGGAACACAATACTCTCACACAATATGAATATCCAGGTCCTGATGAATGGAGTAATTCTGTCAGAGTTTGGTGTTACAATGACTGAGATTACCATCTGAATGTCTACCTGTTATACAAGTTCATAAAATCCGTCACTGTCAGTTCAAGTTTGAAACTCATACAATCCCCTCCTCCTGGCCCAGGATGACCTTACACATTACCCCTGGTGGAGGTTAGCAGGCACTTCAAGGACAAATCTATGTGGGTTTCTATGAGTTTCCACTTTGGGACTTCGTGTGACTGAACATGGGACAGAATAATCCAAGATTCAGTGAGATATGGAGAGCAGGATTTGCTTCCTTTTCTTTCCTTTCGTTCTGCCGCTGTGCCTCCTCAATAAGACATGGGATGTGAAAGGCTCATGCAGCTTGATGGGCAAGATGTCTCCATTCTGCCCAATGGGCAACAAGCTCCTCCCAGTCATGAAACAGAGTATCCCTGAACGAGAGCAACTGCGCATGCTTCCCACTGCCCAGTGCTCACAGTCCATGTTTCGAATAATGAGGGGGGAAATCTCCTAGAAAAGGCATAACAGGAAAGTTCCAAAAGGTTATAAACAGTTTACAGAGAGATATTCACAGGAAACGTGGGCAACAAGTTGGCAAATAGAGTATAACTTGGGATAAACTGTAGAAAGCTGCACCACAAAGGGACTGGGGGAAAATGAGCAGGAAACACAGAAAGCAAGCACACAGTTACAACAGGGAATCAGGAAAGGGAATGGAATGCTGTCCCTTATTTCAAAGAGTTTGCAATATAAGAGTTTGGAATATATACCTTAGGGCAACTAAACAAATGGCGAGTGAGACCACATCTGGAGTAACGTGAACAGATTTAGTCGTTTTAGTTAACGAAATAGAATAGTTTATTGGAGGCATTTCAGAGAAAATCCATTGGGATGATCCCTGTTTTGAAGGAATTATCCTGTAAGCAAAGGCTGAATAAGTTGGGAATCTACTCACTGGATCTTGGAAGAATGAGAGGTGATCTCTTTGAAACATACAGGATTCTGTCGAGGTTTGACAGGGTAAATATGGAGAGGATGTGTCCCATTACGGGTGAGTCTTGAACCAGATTCTGGGTCAGTCGCGGAATCAAGGATTTTGTTTCAGATTTGTCAAGTTAAAGGCAACACCGACACAGGTTAGGGTTTCAGTAGCAATGGAGCTGGGGTGAGAAAGAGACAAGCAACATTTTAGAGATTGGAATTCCTGGTGTTTGTGATTGTGTGGATGTCTGATCAGAAGGTCACCTTGGGGTCAGATATGAAAGCAATATTGTGAAGAATGTAGTTCTGCCTCAGACACTTCCCAGTGAGAGGGAGGGACACAGCAGTAAGGGAAATAAATTTGGAATAGCAACTGAAGGCAATGGTTTTAACAATTACAGTGTTCCGTTGGAGTGAATTGCAGCTAATCGAAGCGTGGTAAGCAGTTTGATAACTGAGTAATAGTGGAGTAATGGAGACGGATGATGGGGAGGGAGAGATGGACACTGTCAATGTACATGTGAAACCTAACACAGTGCTTTTGGGCGATGTTACCTCCTGGCAGTATGTAGGTGAGAAACAGGACGAACCAAGGATAGATCCTGGAGGGACACCAAATACAATGAATTCAGACAGGAACGGGAGAGTGGAGATGGAGTAGGATTTTCCAATGATGGTGAGGTCAAATATTAGGTTTTAGCAGAATGGGAGAGAAGAACGTAACCAGAAAAGACAGACAGACAGATCATGGAAGAATATCTGTGAATTGCAATGGTGGGGGGAAGAGGGTGGTGACAAGCAGGAGGATGAGACAGAGATTTGGAATGTCCAAGATTTAGCTACACTAGGGTAAATGGTCAAGAAAATCTCTAATAAGGCTTGACAAGGGACTCGAGGAAATGCAAGTTTAGAACTAAAATGAGGAGCACCCTTGTGAGGCAGTGTGGCTCGGTGGGCTAGTGGAGAGGGAGGGAAGAAGCAGAGGCAGCTGATCGGATTGTCTCAATGTTATGGACAGAGAAACTCCATGTGCTCCTCACTTGTTGTTGGAGGGGAGGATGGAGGAGACAGGATAATGGACAGTGTTTTTATTTCCAGAACAATAAACAAAACCTGTGATAGTGATTCTAAAAATAAGTGAACAAACCTGTCATATTTATCATTTATCAAGAATATTAAAATATACAACTGAAGTTCAGGTTTGAATCCCAAAATCGGTAGAGGTTGGCTCTGAATTCAAGAAAAAAAAATAACTGGAATGAAGAATCTACTGTTTGCCATGGAACCATTGGGGATGTTTTTCTGCCATTGACAATGTCCTTGAGGGAAAGAAACCTGACAGTGGCCCATCAAGTCACTCATTGTATTAATCACTGCACAGTCTCAACAAAGGATTGAAACTGGATGGACCACATTACATCTACCAATGCACTAGCAAATACAACCACACAATCAGCCCTCTTGACCGTGCAACTTCTGCCTCACTGTGGGCCAACAACAGCAGCAGAACTGTACTCCAGCCCAATCTGAAATCACATGGCCTGATATCCCCCACTTAACCATTAACATCAAGCCAGGGGAATCAACCCTGGTTCAATGGTGAATGCAGGAGGGCATGTCAGGAACAGTACAAGGCATACCTAAAAATGAGGTGCCAACCTGGTGCAGCTACCAAACCTGCATGCCAAACAGCACAAGCAACACCAAATCGAACGAAGTGATCCCATAACCAATAGATTAGATCGGAGTTCTGCAGTTCTGCCACACCAAGTTAAGAATAGTGATAGACAATTAAACAACTCACTGGAGGAAGCATCACATATATCCCCACCCTTACAGGTGGAGGGGTCTCACACATTCATGCAACAGATAATAGGACAGCATTAGCAGCGATTTTCAGCCAGCAGTGCCAAGTGGATGAGCCTTCTCCATTGGTCCCTCACAACACAGATATGAATCGACTTGGTTGAAAACTCATTTCCAATCAGACCACGAAATGGATAAGCAGTGTAAAGGTATGGGCCCTGCCAATATTCTGGCAATTATACTGCTGGCTGTGCTCCAGAACTTGCTGTCCACCAAGGCAAGTACTGTTCCAGCACTGGCACCTACTAACTTTGTGGAACATTGCTCAGGGATGTTCCAACACAACAACACAGGGTAGATCCAACTCAGCCAATTCCCCTCTATCAGTCCACACTCGCTCAGCAGTGAAGTGATGGAAGGTGTCATCAACAGTGCTGTCATGCAGCTGCTCAGCAATAACCTGCTCAGTGATGCCCAGTTTGGGTTCTGCCAGGGCCACTCAGTTCCTGAGCTTGTTACAGACTTGATTCACAAACTGACAAACAGCTGAATGAGGTGAGGATGACAGGCCAGACCCCCTCCAAGTCCACTATTTCGATTTCAGTGATATCACCTGACCTCACCACAGTCTCAGCTCATTTGCTGAAACTCTCATTCATTCCTTTTGTTGACTCTAGATTTCATTGTCTAAACGCACTCCTGGCCAGCATCCCACCTTCACCCTCCCGATAATCTCAGGAATATTGAAAACACTACTGCCGAAGTGCTCACTTGTATCAAAACTTGCTGATCAAAAGACTCCCATTTATAAGCAACAACAATTTACTTTCGCACCTTTGAATTAATTCCTGGCTGTAATTATTCCTATCTCCCTGCACCACACACCCTTTCATATCTCAATAACTCATTTTAGTCCAGACTCTCAATGATGTGTTTATTTTTAAGTTCTCCTGTGTGAATGTTTCTACTGACTCCAAGGGAACATGGTCTGGAATCCCCACTCTAACCCTCTAAGATCTACTTTCTTCCTTTAAGGCATTCTTGAAAAACTGCTTATTTGGCAATGGTTTTGGTCACTGGACACAATATTCTCCATCTTGTAGCCTTATGTCAAAACGTCTCAATAATATTTTTGCGTAATTAAAACCATGATGATTTGTACAGATATCTTCTACTCTTCAATATCGCTGAGTGAATAATCTGTAACGTCTCTTACCCAACCACGTTGTGGGAGCACATTCAACATACAAACTGCAGCAGTACAAGGAAGTCAAACATCACCCTCTCCACAGGCAACAAGGCTTTGGCATTGATCGCTGGTTTCTGTGGAAGGAGAAATACACAGTTGATGTTTCAGGGAGTGCAATATGAATTACAGGGAATGAAAATGGTGCAGAATTTGACTGTCGAAAATTGAAGGAAAATGCACTCGCTTATTGGAAAAAAGAATTCTTGACTGTCAAAGATATTGTGAAAAAAAAATAACCTGATAATGGAACAGCACATGGTCAGGAGCCGGGCAGCAGTGGACGATTCATTTACCTTCCTGAAGAAGGGCTTATGCCCAAAACGTCGATTCTCCTGCTCCTCGGATGCTGCCTGGCCTGCTGTGTTTTTCCAGCTCTACATTTTTTAATTCATTTACAAAACAGCTGTGAAAGTAATTGTAAAATACTATACAGACCAAAAATACACCCATGAGAGACTGAGGAAGCTAGATAAGGAACAAGTGGACATCAGAGAACCCAGAGGTGAACCAGAGCAGAGTTCACTTGTATGATCCCACAGTCAAAAATGTCTAGCACAGAAACAGACTTCTTCGGTCCAACCTATACCAACCAGATATCCTAACCTAATCTATTTAAATTAAATCCTATCTGCCACTCCTCAGCCCATTGGCCCATCTGATCAATATCCCACTGTACTCTGAGATAACCTTCTTCATTGTCCACAATACCTCCAATTTTGGTGTCACCTGCAAATTTACTAACTATACGGCCTCTATTCACATCCAAATCATTTAAATGAATGACAAAACAAATCAAAAAAAAAGTCCATTTCTCTGGGTTTGAATGTGCTCTGTGTAAATCCTGCCCTATGACTCTTTTTACCAGGGAAGGCTGCACACACATCCCTCTGAACTTTGCCCCCTCCAAAGCTGGCGGCCGCGCACATGTCCAGTGAATCATTGCCCCGAATAAAGATGGCGGCGCTCACTTGGGCCGATTACTGAACGAGGCATTTTCCCGTTTGCTTGAAAAATGAGACTGAAAGTTTCAAATTTGTATTTTCCGATGTGTACCAAATGATTGTAAAATCTCTCAGACCATACCAACACCATTTTTCTCCCGCTTCCGGCTGTTTATTTCTTTCCTTACCGACAGCTCTCCGCACATACATCCCCAACATCCGCGCCGACCGCGAGGATGATCACGTGGTATAGTCAAGTCCCGCCCCTCATTCACTGATTGACTGGAGGACCAACTACCCCACCAGGTCCTCCAGCTCTACCCCTGCCTTTCCATTGGTCCACCACTGACATCATTAACCTGAGGTAAAAACAATGACTGCAGATGCTGGAAACCAGATTCTGGATTAGTGGTGCTGGAAGAGCACAGCAGTTCAGGCAGCATCCAAGGAGCAGGGAAATCGACGTTTCGGGCAAAAGCCCGATTAAAGGCAGTGAGCCTGAAGCATGGAGAGATAAGCTAGAGGAGGGTGGGGGTGGGGAGAAAGTAGCATAGAGCACAATGGGTGAGTGGAGGAGGGCATGAAGGTGATAGGTCAGGGAGGAGAGGGTGGAGTGGATAGGTGGAAAAGGAGATAGGCAGGTAGGACAAGTCATGGGGACAGTGCTGAGCTGGAAGTTTGGAACTCGGGTGAGGTGGGGGAAGGGGAAATGAGGAAACTGTTGAAGTCCACATTAATGCCTTGGGGTTGAAGCGTTCTGAGGCGGAAGATGAGGCGTTCTTCCTCCAGGCGTCTGATGGTGAGGGAGCGGGGTTGAAGGAGGCCCAGGACCTCCATGTCCTTGGCAGAGTGGTAAGGGGAGTTGAAATGTTGGGCCACGGGACGGTGTGGTTGATTGGTGCTGGTGTCCCGGAGATATTCCCTAAAGTGCTCTGCTTTGAGGTGCCCAGTCTCTCCAATGTAGAGGAGACCGCATCGGGAGCAACGGATAAAATAAATGATATTGGTGGATGTGCAAGTAAAACTTTGGATGTGGAAAGCTACTTTAGGGCCTTGGATAGAGGTAGGGGAGGTGGTGTGGGCGCAGATTTTACTGTTCCTGCGGGGGAAAGTGTCAGGATGGGAGGATGGGTTGTAGGGGGGCGTGGACCTGACCAGGTATTCACGGAGGGAACGGTCTTTGCAGAAGGCGGAAAGGGGTGGGGAGGGAAATATATCCCTAGTGGTGGGGTCTGTTTGGAGGTGGCGGAAATATCGGTGGATGATTTGGTTTTGCGAAGGTTGGTAGGGTGGAGGGTGAGCACCAGGGGCATTCTGTAATTGTTACGGTTGGAGGGGTGGGGTCTGAGGGCGGAGGTGCGGGATGTGGATGAGATGCATTGGAGGGCATCTTTAACCACGTGGGAAGGGAAATTGTGGTCTCTAAAGAAGGAGGCCATCTGGTGTGTTCTGTGGTGGAACTGGTCCTCCTGGGATCAGATACGGCGGAGGCGGAGGAATTAGGAATATGGGATGACATTTTTGCAAGAGGTAGGGTGGGAAGAAGTATAATCCAGGTAGCTGTGGGAGTTGGTGGGTTTGTAAAAAAATGTCAGTGTCAAGTCGGTAGTCATTAATGGAGATGGAGAGGTCCAGGAAGGGGAGGGAGGTGTCAGAGGTGATGCAGGTAAATTTAAGGTCAGGGTGGAATGTGTTGGTGAAGTTGATGAATTGCTCAACCTCCTCCCACCCGGGCCCGATTGTTGGCTCGAGCATGCGCACTGCTTCATGACTTTTGTTGCTGTTTATCAGTTACAAGTGTGAGGGACAAAGTTAAAAATCACACAACCACCTGATGAAGAAGCAGCAAAGCTCGTACTTCCAAATGAACCCATTAGACTATAACATGGTGTTCTGTTAATTTGAATTTTGTCCATCCTAATCCAACACCAGCACCTCGAAGGTAAAAACAAAGACTGCAGATGCTGGAAACTAGATTCTGGATTAGTGGTGATGGAAGAGCACAGCAGTTCAGGTAGCATCCGAGGAGCAGTAAAATCGACGTTTCAGGCAAAAGCCCTTCATCAGGAATAAAGGCAGAGACCCTGAAGCGTGGAGAGATAAGCTCGAGGATGGTGGGGGTGGGGAGAAAGTAGCATAGAGTACAATAGTTGAGTGGGGGAGGGGATGAAGGTGATGGGTACGTGGGGAGGGTGGAGTGGATAGGTGGAAAAGAAGATAGGCAGGTAGGACAAGTCAAGGGGACACTGCTGAGCTGGAAGTTTGTAACGAGGGTAAGGTGTGGAAAGGGGAAATGAGGAAACTGTTGAAGTCCACATTTCAACCCCAGGGCAACAATGTGGACTTCAACAGTTTCCTCATTTCCCCATTCCCCCACCTCACCCTAGTTCCAAAATTCTGGCTCAGCACTGTCCCCTTGACTTGTCCTACCTGCCTATCTCCTTTTCCACCTATCCACTCCACCCTCCTCCCTGACCTATCACCTTCATCCCCTCCCCCATTCACCTATTGTACTCTATGCTACTTTCTCCCCACCCTCTTCTAGCTTATGTCTCCACACTTAAGCCTCTCTGCCTTTAGTCCTGACAGAGGGCTTTTGCCCGAAACGTCGATTTTACTGCTCCTCAGATGCTGCCTGAACTACTGTGCTCTTCCAGCACCACTAATCCAGAACCAGCACTTCCAAGTCGAGTGAGGGAAGAATGCAGAACATAACAAAAGATCTAGGAACAGGAGAAGGCCGTCCTGCCCTTTGAGCCTGCTCTGCCATTCAATGTGACCATGGCTGATCATTTCGTGGATGCAGAACCATTTACTCACATTCTCACCGTATCCCTTAATTAATTATTTCTTTTTTAAAAAAACCTACCTTAGCTTTATAAACGTTTACTGAACTAGCATCAACTTCTTCCCTGGGCAATGAGTTCCGTAGAGGTCAAGAAGTTCATTCTCAATTCAGTCTTAAATTTGCTGCCTCTAATCTTGAGATGATCCCTCTTGTGCTGGCTTCACCTGCCAGTGGCAACATCCTCTCTACTTCTATTTTGTCCATTCCATTCATTATTTTATATTTTTCCATTCTTCTGAATTCCAATGAATATATTACCAATCTACTGTTAAACCAAACCCCTCAACTCCGGAAACAACCTAATTAACTTCCTCCTTATCGATGCAGCGCGGCAAATATAATGCAATTCAGCAAGAATTACGATGCATAAAATGGGGTCGCAAAATGCAGGGGATACAGACTATTGAAATGTGGAGCTGGTTTAATGAACAGATATTACATGTCCTTGACAGGTATGTCCCTGTCAGGCAGGAAGGAAGTGATAAGGAAAAGGAACCATGGTTTACTGCGGAAATTGCATCTCTTGTTTAGAAGAAGAAGGAGGCTTATGTGTTGATGAGGCAAGATGGAACAGATGAGGCAATGGAGAGTTACATATCAGATAGGAAGGATTTAAAGAGAGAGTTAAGAGCAAAGAGAGGACATGAGCAGTCTTTAGTGAATAGAATAAAGGAGAACCCTAAAGCTTTCTATAGGTATGTGAGGAACAAAAGCATAGGGTAGGAATATGGCCAGTCAAAGACAGAAGTGGAAAGTTCAGTGTGGACCCTGTGGAGATCGGAGAGGTGCTAAATGAACATTTCTCATCAGTTTTCACTCAGGAAAAGGAGAATATTGTAGAGGAGAAGAATGAGGTACAACATATTAGACTAGAAAGGATCGAGGTTAGTTACGATCAGGTGTTATCAATTCCAGAAAGTAGACAAGTCCCCTGGGCTGGATGGGATTTATCTGAGGATTCTCTGTGAAGCTAGGGAGGAGATAACAGAGACTTTGGCTTTGATATTTGAGTCGTCATTCTCTACAGGTTTGGTACTAGAGGACTGAAGGATTGCAAATGTTGTGCCCTTGATCAAGAAGGGCAATGGAGAGATCAAGAAGAGCAATGGAGACGACCCAGGTAATTATAGACCAGTGAGCCTTACTTCTGTTGTAGGAAAGGTTTTGGAAAGGATTATAAGAGATAAGATTTATAATCAACGAGAAAACAACAATTTGATTTCAGATAGTCAACATGGTTTCGTCAAGGGCCGGTCATGTCTCACAAACCTCTGAGTTTTTTGAGAAGGTAACCAAGCATGTAGATGAGGGTAGGACAGTTGACATGATATACATGGACTTCAGAAAAGCCTTTGATAAGGTTCCACATAGTAGGCTGTTGGAGAAAATGCAAAGACATGAAACGAAGAGTGATATAGGAGTTTGGATTTGAAACTGGCTTTCTGAAAGAAGGCAGCAAGTGGTGGCTGATGGAAAATATTCAGCCTGGACTCAGGTTAGTAGTGGTGTGCCACAAGGATCTGTTTTGGCACCACTGCTGTTTGTCATTTTTATAAATGACGTATATGCAGGCATAGGTGGCTGGATCAGTAAACTTGCAAACGACACTAAATTCCGTGGAATGGACAGTGTGGAAGAATGTTACAGATTGCAGGTGGACTTGGATAAACTGCAGAATTATGCTGAAAGGTGGCAAATGGAGTGAAATGCAGCTAAATGTGAGGTGATGCTGTTGAGGAGAATAACAGGAAGGCAGAGTACTGGGTTAATGGAAAGATTCTTGGTAGTGTGGGTGTGCAGAGGGATGGCGCAGTCCATGTACATAGATGCCTGAAAATTGCCACCCAGGTGGATAGTACTGTTAAGGCAGTATACGGTGTGTTAGGTTTCATTTATAGAGGGATTGAGTTCCGGAGCTGCAATATCATGCTGCAACTGAACAAAATGCTGGTGCGGCCATACTTGGAATATTGTGTGCAGTTCTGGTGCCCATAATACGGGAAGGATGTGGAAGCACTTGAAAAAGTGCAGAGGAGATTTACCAGGATGTTGCCTGGTCTGGATGGAAGGTCTTATGAGGAAAGGTTGACAGACTTGAACCTGTTCTCATTGGCAAGAAGCGACTATGAGGGGATTTGATAGAGACATACAAGATGATCAGAGGATTAGATAGGGTAGACAGTGAAAGTCTTTTTCCTCGGATGATGACGCTAGCATGTATGGGGGGTACAACTACAAATTGAGGGGTGATAGATTTAAACAGATGTCAGAGGCAGGGTCTTTACTCAGAGAGTGGTTAGGGTATGGAATGCACTACCTGCTAATGTAGTTAACTCAGCCACATTAGGGAAATTTAAACAATCCTTTACTTAAGCACATGGGTGATTTTGGGTTAGTGTAGGGGGATGAGCTGAGAATAATTCACAGGTCGGCGCAACATCAAGGACCGAAGGGCCTGTTCTGCACTGTATTGTTCTATGACTATAGTGCTACAAGAGATTTCTGCTGTCTTAAACAGAGTGATGGAACTTGTATTGTGGGCTTTCAAAATGTCAGCGATCTCTGCCAACAATGTACAAGGTAGAGTCAGGGCAATAATATGATGCTGCAACAGGAGGGGAATAGGTAACTCCATACAAAACCCTACACCTTCTCACCTATTTTCACCTCTAAAACTGAGGAAATTTTACAAAAGCACCTCCATATCCCACCACAACACTTTGCCCCACAATCGTGGTATCTGGCTGTGCACAAGGAGGAGTGCAACAGTCTGTATTGGGACCAATGGGGCCCTGAAACACTTGGTAAAGAGTTAAATCTTCTGAGCATTGAGAGCCCCACCACATTGTATGTATTTTCTATATGTTTTCCTTGGTTCCTAACTTCCCTTGTTTTTCCGAATGAACCTGTTCAAAGTAGTTATTACACACACCTGCACTAGCTGTGAATTGAACTCAAGCCTCTCGATCCAAGATTCGGGATATTTTCACTACATCACAAGACATCGACTTTAACTTCCTTTGTCCCTTATTGTTTCTTGTGCTGAACCTGCTGAGTCAACTCTGCAATTGGGAGGAAGGGGTGGAACTGATGACCGAGCAGCGGCCGGTCCTCCAACCAGAAGTGAGTGCGGATCGGGGCCAAAGCATTCTCGGGGAGTAAACGCTTCAAGATTGGTCAGAAAGCAAACTGTTTTGCAGGATTGATAATTCTCATTAACATAGTGGAGCATTAAACCTCTCTCAAAAATCTATGTGAAATTTTAACGAACAGTTGAGATGCAAATCTGATAACGTACATATTTCCAAACGATTTGCACAACTCGAGTAAGAAACCTTTTTTCAAACTCCCAGAACAATTGTTAATTTACATACCTGGCCGGTATGGTTAAATTGAGGCGACCAGTCTATCTACATGCTAGATAACGCCATGACTATAACTCGACAGAGCAATTGTTAATGAATAATATTTCCCCCATGATTCTGTGCGGGTATGAATATTCTCTGTAAACTCATTGATAACTTCAGACGCACGCGTAGTTTGCTTTCTATGTGGAGCATGCGCAATGTCACATTGACCAGGACGGAGAGACATGGAGCTACTTTCTCCGGCAGCGGCTGCGATCGGCTTCAAAGAGCGGCGCTCAGAGCGGTGTGAGGGATCCTCGCTGGGAGAAAGGAACGGAGAGAATTCACAAGTCCCAAGTAAAAGTTAAAAACCCCGAAAAAGACCCTTCAGGCCCGGGTCAGGATGTGGCGGTCTCTGATCAGGGAAACGGCCCAGGATCACGGCCGCCATTTGTTTGAGGGAAAAGGGAGCACGGGCCTGAGGGCCGCCATCTTGAGAAGGTCAAGTTGCAGGAGGGCGGGGCTTTGGGGTCTGTAGAACAATCAGAGGAAAGGGAAGGCCCATTGTTATTGATTAATTCCACGAAGAGAATGTAAGGACTACAGATGCTGGAGATCAGAGCTGAAAATGTGTTGCTGGAAAAGCGCAGCAGGTCAGGCCGCATCCAAGGAGCAGGAGAATCGACGTCGATTCTCCTGTTCCTTGGATGCTACCTGACCTGCTGCGCTTTTCGAACAATTAATTCCACGAACACAGCTTCACTGGGCGATCCCACAGGAATATCCTCTCTCAGTCCTGCTGTGATGTTTCACCCAGTCAGAACCAGCAGCTCTCCTCCTCTCTCAGTTCCCCTTCTGTCCTTCATTCAGCATCTGTCCCCTGGAACATTGAGCTGCCTGTCCTGTCCCTCCCTCACCTGTGGTTCTGTGATACCTGTGGTATCCCAGACCCATCTTAGATTACTTCACTTAAGACTTGAATGCACTCTATGGATATTTCTTAACATCAGCAATTATTTAATACTCACTTATGGGTTTTTAATCTAATCTTTTTTGAAACATTTAATTCACATCCAAACATTTGCAATGGTGGGATTTGAACCTGTGTCTAGAGAACATTTGCTGAGTTTCTGGATTAATTATCTCACAATAATGCCATTAGGCCATCACTTTGCCTGCTCACAGGTTGCGCATTCCACTGCAGCATGAATCAAAACCCTTTCTTCCTGCACAATTGTTTGATCCTGCACTCTGGTGATATGACTCAGTATCTCTCCATGTGGTATCCCTCACTTTGTGGGTCTAATTGCTGCTTCTGCCAGCGCCTCTCACTCTTGAGGCTACTCCAGATCCTGAGCTAACAGAATTCTCCACTCCAGAGAGATGAGGCAGCACAGGCCAGGATTGGAGACTGGGATTTTCCAGATCTCTGTGCGGCTCAATGCGATTCTAAATGTGTAACCCTCACAGCAGCAGTCAAATTTCCCATTCTGCCTATTTCTGCCTATTTCTGTGTCTTCTCCAGGTACTCTGAGTTCATGACTCAATAGACTTGCCAACTGCTGGTTGGGACGATGGTTGGTTAGCCAGAGAGACAAAGGTCAGGGAGGTCGGGAGTCTTTAATAAATCCTGCCGCCAGGTAAGATCATTCCAGTGCACAGAGCAGAGAGTAATTAGAGGGCTCCAAACATTAGCTAACAAGACATGACGTAAATATAGTACTGGAGGGTGAGTACAGTCCAGACCCACACCAGGCTCAGTCACCACCTTTACTTTAAGTTTGGTTTTGTACTGAGACAGCATCAAGAGTTCCCAGTTTTCAATCAAGGTATGTGCTGTCTTGGTGAGCATCAGGACAACAGAGGGGAAAGCAGGCCTCCCACGAGATGGTGGTAATGCTTCCTGGGATCTTCCTGTTCCCTATTCCCTCTCCAACACTGTATCTATGGCTTGTCTTGTGGACCAGTGTCTTCAATCATTCTAACTCCTATAACAGTTCCTATCTCTGTCATCTCCTCCCCTCTCACCAATTATTTCACATATTTCAAATCTCCAGTCCAGATGACCATCCATATCGCTGTAACTTGCTTCAGTCTCGACAACATGCCTTGTCTAGATAGTCTCCTTCTCCAACAACTGGAGACACAGGGTCTCTTTCTGTGCTGCATGACTCTTCGGCTGAGGTTTCCTAAATGGAATGAGTTGCATTTGCCTATGTTTGGCCCACAGCCCTTCAAATCTTCTCCTCTCCATGTACCTGCCCGAGTGTCTTTTCCACGTTGTAATTGTACTTGTTTTTACCATTTCCTCTGGCAGTCCATTCCGTCTATGCACCATCCTCTGTGGAAAATGTTGCCCATCAGCTCCCTCTTTAAATACTTGCTCTGTCACCTCACGTTTATGCCTCTAGCTTTGGACTCCCCTACCCTTGGCTATTTACCTTACTTAGGCCCTACATGGTTTAATTACTTTCCCCACCACTCTGTCCACCTGTGATGGCACTTCCAACGAACCATGTTACTGCACCCCTTGGTCTCTCCCTGTTTGACAACACAGTCCAGGGCCCGACCATTAACTGTATTAGTCCTCCCTGGTTTGACTTAATTAAATCCAGCACCTGAATTAAATTCCATCTTTCATTCCTTGGCACACTGGCCCAGTTGATTAACATCCCCTTCGATAACTATATTCCCTGCCCACTCTTCCACTAATCTTGGTATCTGCAAACATACTAACAGAGACTGCTATATTTTCACTCAGATTGTTTATGTAAGTGGTGCACCAATCCTGAAAGCAGACTGGTCAGAGGCCCCAGTCTGAACAACAACCCTCCCCCACCACCCTCTGTCTCCCACTGTCATCCCATTGTGTATCCAGTTGGCGAGCTCTCCCTGATCCCTTGTGATCTACCCTTATTTACCAATGTATCATGCTACACCTTGACGTCTGTTACTCTGCCTTCGTCTATCTTCTTGGTCACATCTTGAACAAACTCCATTCAAGTTTGTGAGACATGATTTCTCACGCGCAAAGCCATGCTGGCTGGCTGTAATCAGTCCTTATCTTTCCCACTGCAAGTAAGTCATATCTCTCAGAATGACCTACAACAACTGACCCAAACCTGATGTCTGGCTCACCAGTCTGTACACACCTGGCTTTCTCTTGCATCCTTCCATAATTAATGACACAATATTATAATCACAGTCAGACAGTCATACTGCACTGTAGGTTAGCACTAACCATACTCTAAAACTGATCTCGTCCCATCTGCCTGTTCCTGGATCATATCCCTTCAAATCTTTCCTATTCCTGGAGTAATCCAAATGTCTTTTAAACATTGTAATCGTCCCCATGTTCACCCCTTCCTTGGGAAGTTCATTCCATACACAACCAACCCTCTGTGTAACAATGTACCTCTCATGTCTTTTTTTTAATATGTCTCTCCTCTAAACTTAAAAATGTAGTGCCTTGTCTTGAAACTCCCCTGTTCATGGGAAAATACAACTCCCATTAACTCTATCTATCCCCCTCATGATTTTATAAACTTCTATGAGGTCATCTGTCAACATTCAGGTTTCAGTGAAAAAATGTGTTGCTGGAAAAGCGCAGCAGGTCAGGCAGCATCCAAGGAACAGGAAAATCGACATTTCGGGCATCAGCCCTTCTTCAGGAGTTCTTCCCGTGTTTGTTGCACCAATGCCTTACCTCACATTTATTCAGATTGAACTCCATCAACTATTTTTGAGCCATTCACACATTTCATCAGGATCCCTTTGTAATCTTAGAAAACCTTTTTCACTGTCCACAATGCCACCCTCCAGTCGACCTGCCTATCACACATAGCTCTCTATGGTACAAACATCTCTGCTAGTGCCCCTACAATTTCTTCACCAGCATCCCACAATGTCCTAATATACATTTGATCAGGTCCTGGAGATTTATCTACCTTTGTGTATTAAAACCTTCAGCACCTCCTTTCCTATAATGTGGACTCATTTCAGGACATTGAGTGACAGAGATGTACAGAACAGAAGTAGATCCTTCAGACCAACTCCTGCATGATGTTTCTCGTCACATTTGCCACAATTTTGCCAATATCCCTCTGAACCCTTCCTATTCATATACCCATCCACATGCCTTTTAAATGTATTTCTATCAGCCTCCACTATTTCCTCTGACAGCTTATTCCATACAATCTGCAGGAACCAATTGTCCTTTAGGTCCCTTTGATAATTTCCCCTCGAACTTTAAATCTATGGCCTATCAGTTTGTAATCCCCCAACCTGGGGACAAGACCTTGTCTATTCACCCTATCGATGACCATCATTATTTTAAACACCTTTAATAGGTAACTCCTCAGCCTCCCATGTTCAAGTGAATTCAGCCCCAGATTATTCAGCTTTTCCCTGCAGCGCAAACCCTACAACCCTGGCAAATCCTTGGTCATCTGAACCCTTTCATGTTCCACAACATCCACAGCATTGAGACCAGAATTGCACACAGTATTCCAATAGTAGTCAGGACAAACACTGTTTAGTTCCCAGAGCGCCCCAGTCTTTATCCACAGTAAGTTCCAAAGTGAAATATTTGTTTTGGATCTTATAGTTTCACACATCGTTGCCTTCTTCATTGATCAATAAGGAGACCGGGTTTGTCCCGAGCTCTTCTTTTGCTCTTAATACACTTGTAGAGTCTCTTTGGATTCTCCTTAACTTTCTCTGCCAAAGCTATCTCATGTCCCCTTTTTACATTCCTGATTTCCATTCGAAATGTATTTCTACAGCCCTGATGCTCCTGAAGGGATTCCCTTGAGTCAACCAGTTATATCTGACATGTGCCCCCTTCTTGGCTGGAGCCTCGAAACTCAGCCAGTGTTTCCTAAGTCAGTCAGCATTGAGCTGCACACTAACAGGAACACGCTGGCGCTGAACGCTCCTTTTTATCTCGGTTTTAAAATATTCCTACTTGCCAGACTTCCCTTTACCTGCAAATAGCCTCCCCAAATCTACTTTAAAGATTCATGACTATCTTGCTCCATTGTATAACTTGAACTTGTGGACCAGGCCTGTCCTTTTCCATCGCTATTTTCAAACTAATACCAATCTGGTGACTTTCCAAAGTGCTCCCCCACTAACACCTCAGTCCCGTTTCCTACATTGTTTCCCAAGTGGAGGTCAGGTTTATCCCCATTCTCCCGTTGGGTCATTTAAATGATGACTGGGAGTTTCTGGAACACTTAACAAATTCCTTCCATCCAACTGCTTAAGACAGTAGCAATCCCAGTCCAGGTTTGGAAAGGTTAAAATCCCATACCATTACGACGCTATCATTCTAACAGATATCTGAGATCTCCTGACATATTTGCTCTTTCATCTCCCATTGCCTATCGCTGTAGTACAATCGTAGCAAACTGATGACCAATTTTTATTTCTTGGTTCCACTCATATCATTTAACTGGCCGATCCTGAATGAATATTCTCTCGAGGTACTGCTGTGTTGTTTTCCCCCAATCAAAACCACCAGCTCTCCTCCTGTTTTGCCTCCTGTTCTATCCTTCCTGTAGCCTCTGTCCCGTGTAACATTGAGCTGCCAGTCCTGTCCCTCCCTTATTTGTGTTTCTGTAATATCTATGGTATCGCAGTCCCATGTTCCCTTCCATTCTTTGGGTTCATCTGACTTATCTCTGCGGCCCCTTGCATTGAAATAAATGCAGTTTAATTAATCAATTTTCCCTCATTGCCTGCTATGTTCTTGCCTGCCTTGTCTATTTAAATTGCTCTCTTGAACATCTATACCAGCCTCAACCTTCTTTCGGGCTGTACGACTGTTTGCGGTCCCACATCCCTGCCAGACAATTTTAAATCCTCTCGAGCAGCTCCAGCAACTCTCCCCACCAGGATATGTGTTCCCCCTCCTGTTCCCAGTTCAGGTGTCTTCCCCACTCTGTCTACCTGTGCTGACACCTTCAGACATCCAGTGACTTGTCCACCAAGGTCCCTGTATTCCTCAGTACTCCAGGCGGACCTACCATTCATGATGGATATCATTCGCTGATTAGCCTTCCCACGGTGCATTACCTCACAGTGATCAGAAGTAAACTCCATCTGCCATTACTCTGCTCAGTTTATCATCGGATCAGTATCAGAGCGCAGCCTGAGACCATGCTCCTCACTGTGGACAACACCCTCACCTTTCATGTCATCTGCAAACCTACCAATGATACCTTCTGCTTTCACATCCGAGATATTAACGTACATAATAACCAGCAAAGGTTCCTGTACAGAACCCTGTGGTACACACGCTGGGCAAAGTTTTCCATTCGTGAAAAACCTGCTTCACCAATTATGGATCCAATTTTCCAACTTGCCTTGGATTCCATGGGCTCTTTCCTTTTGCACCGGCCTTCCATGTGAGACCTTGTCAAAGACATTAATAAACACCATGTTACCACACCATCTGCACTGGCCTCATCAATATCAGAGGCCAGTCCTCTACCAAATCCATACAGACAATCCCTAATGTATTCCTGTCCTTTCGAATGTTGATTCGTGTCCCTCACAATTGTTTCCAATATTTTCCCTCCCGCTACTGTCAGACGATTTTCTCTGTAATTACCTGACCTATCACTGCTACTCTTGAACAAATGAACCACATTCGCCATCCTCCAGTCATTCAGCACTTCACCTGTGGCCAGCAAAGTTTTAAATATATCCGCCAGGGCCCCAGCAATCTCCTCTCTTACTTCCCATTACTGCCTGGGATTTATTTTATTGTTACTGGGAATTTCTCCACCTTTTTCCCTGTGAATACATTTAGCGCCTCCTTCTCATAAGATGTTCCAGAGCCTCACCATCCCAACTGAAATCCCTACAATGTCTTTCTCCTGTGTGAATACAGATGGGAAGTATTCATTGAAGACCTCAACTACTTCCTCTGGCTCCATGCACAGATTGTCCCTTTGGATTCTAGCAGGCCCCACTGCTTAGTTGGGGATCCTCTTCCTCTAACTGTACTTATTGAATATCTAGTGGCTTATCCTGAACGTTATCTGCTAAGGATATTTTGTGACCATTGTTTGCCCGTTGATTTTTAAGGAATCCCCACCCCCCGCGCTTTCTATCCTACGCCTTTGTTACCAATTATTGTTAGCGTTGTCCATTTTGCCTGAGTTTCCACAAGGTTGTAAACCATTGAATATTTATCTTCCACATTTTGTTTCCCCTGTAACCACATCTCTCTGGGATCTAAATCTCTTTCAGCTGTGTCACAAATCCAGCTAACTTATTGAAGATACTTTGTCTATGCGGAAAAAAATGTTTCTGTACTCTTTTCTACAATTTCCTATCACAATCCAATTCGTTAATGTAGAGTTTTAGTTACACTCTGTCCAAGCCTGTTCCTTTCTGCTTGTCTTCAGCCACATCCCCATGCTGTTCCGATGCATCACCTTTTTCTATTTGGATTTGGAAAACACTTTGCTGTGGGTATGTCATGCAGACCATGTGAGGATGGGCAGATGTCATTCTCGAAATGACAAGTGTTTTGGTTTTTTGTACATCAGCAATGGTTTCATACATATTTATGGATGGTTAATTATAATATTTGAATTTATTGATTTCAAGTTCCACCACTTCAGATGGTGGGTTTCAAACCTGTCTCCCCTGAACATGAGCTGAGGTTTTGGATACATGCTCTAGCAACAATACCACGAGGCCATCACTTCACCTGCTCGCACGTTGCTCATGCCTGAGCACTGATACCAGGGCATCATGAAGCTAAACATCTTCTTCTGTCACAATTGTTTGATCCTAACACCTTCTTGAACTCTGGTGATATCACTGAGTATCTCTCCATTTGGTATCCCTCACTGTGTGGGTCTAATTGCTGCCTCTGTCAGTGTCACTCACTCTTGCAGCTACTCCAGATCCTGAGCCAACAGAATTCTCCAATCCAGAGAGATGCAACAGCACAGGGACTCTATGCCATTCTACATGTGTAACCTTCACTACATCAGTGTAATTTTCCATTCTGTCAATTTGTCTGTCTCCTGTAGGTACTCAGGGAGATTCAATAGACTTCCCAGCTGCTGGGTGTTTCATCCATCACCACATTGAAGATGGTTGGTCAGCCAGAGAGACAAAGTGCAGGGAGATCTAGAGCCTTCAATAAATCCTGCAGTGAGGTAAGATCACACACAGTGCACAGAGCAGACAGCAATGTGAGGGATCCACACATCAGCTAACAGGACATGACATAGATACAGTGCTGGAGGGTGAGCACAGTACAGACACAACTCTGGCTCAATCACCACATCTACTTTAACTTACGTTGTACTGAGACAACATAGAGAGTTATCAATCCAGGCCTGTGCTCTCTTAGTGAGCATCAGTACAACAAAGGGGAAAGCAGGCCTCCCACGAGAGGGTGGGAATGCTGCCTGAGATCTTTCTGTTCTGTGTACCTTCTCCAACACTGTAGCTATGGTATGTCTTGTGGATCAGTGTCTTCAATAATTTTTAACTCCTATAACAGTTCCTATCTCTGTAACCTCCTTCTTTCCATATGGGCCCTCCGCATATTTGAAATGTACCGCATTGCAGACTACCATCCCTATCACTATACCTTGCTTCAGTGTCTACAACATGCCTTATCTTCGTATTCTCGTCCTCTTTAACTGGGTACAGGGTCATGCTGCATGAAAACAGAACCTTCAGTCCAAGTCATCAATGCTGACTATTTTCCCCAAACCTGAACGAGTTGCATTTGCCTGTGTTTGGCCCATATCCGTTCAAACCTTCCCCTCTCCATGTGCCTGCCTAAATTTCTTTTCCAAGTTGTAATTATTCTTGTTCCTCCCATGTGCCCCTGGCAGTTCATTCTGTCTATGCACCATCCTCTGTGGATGTTGCCCCTCAGCTCCATCTTTAAATCTTTGTTCTCTCACCTCACGTTTATACCCTCTAGTTTTGGTCTCACTTACCCGTGGCTATTCACCATTCTTACTCTCCGTATGGTTTTATAAACCTTTATAAGGTCACCCCTTATAAGCCTCCTCTGTCCAAGGGAAATATTGAAGACAATGTTACAAATATCTCCAACTCATGTGCTGGCCAATGACAGCAAGTGTGCCAAATGTCACTTTCCCCACTCTGTCCACCTGTGATGCTACTTCCAAATACCAATGTAACTGCACCTCTTGGTCTCGCTCTGTTCGACAACACTACCCAGGGTTGTACCATTATCTGTGTTAGTCCAAAACTCAATACCTGAATTAAACTCCATCTTTCATGCCTTGGTCCACTGGCCCAGTTGGTCGAGATCCCCTTTGATAACCGTATTCACTGCCCACTACACCATTCATTTGATCATCCACAAAATTACTAACAATGACTCCAATATTCTCAACCAAATTGTTTATGTAGATGATGCACATCAGTGGTCCCAGCCCTGATCCTTGTAGCACACCGCTGGTCACAGGCTTACAGTCTGAACAACAACCCTCTCCCACCAACCCCTGTCTCCTACTGTCAAGCCAATTTTGTGTCCAGTTGACTAGCTCTTCCTGATCACGTGATCTAATCTTACGAACCAGTATATCATGCTAAATGCAAGGTTTATGAAGGTTTGTTGCTCAGATTGAGGTTTAGGATGTAGGTTTGCTCTCTGAGCTGTAGGTTTGACAATCCAGATGTTTCGTTACCTGAGCATGGTAACATCATCAGTGGCGACCTCCAAGTTAAGCGAAGCTGTGGTCTCCTGCTTTGTGTTTATATCTTTCTCCTGGATGGGGTTCCTGGAGTTCACCACAAACCCCATGAACCCCATCCAGGAGAAAGATATAAATAGCAAGCAGGAGACAACAGCTTCGCTTCACTTGGAGGTCGCCACTGATGATGTTACCTCGCCAGGTAAAGAAACATCTAGATATCAAACCTACAGCTCAACGAGCAAACCTACACCCTAAATCATGCTAAATCCCATCAAAGGCCCTGCTGACGTTGGTGTAGACAATGTCTGGTCACCAATTCAACAAAAGCCATCAAGTTAGTGAGATTGATTTTGTATGCACAAAGCCCTGCTGACTATCTTTCATCAATCCTTGCCTTTACAAACGAATGTAACTCCAGTCTGGCAGAATCACTTTCACAACTAACCCACCAATGACGTTGGGCTAATTGGTTTTCAGTTCCCTGGCTTTCTCTTGCAGCCTTTCTTAAATAATGGGTCAAAACCACAGTGTTGTCAGAGCTGTACAGCATGGAAACTGACCCTACAGTGGACACCAACCATAATCTCAAACTAAACTCGTCCCAGCTGCCTGTTGCTGGCCTATATCCCACTAACCCTTTCCTATTCATGTACTTAACTAAACGTTGTAATTGTACCGACATCCACCTCAGGACGTTCATTCCACACCCAAACCACCCTCTGTGTAACAATTTGCACCTTACATCCTTTTTTTTGAACATCTCTCTCCTCTAACCTAAAAAATGTGGCCCCTCCACTTGAGACTCTGTCATCCGAAGGAAAAGGCAGCTATCACTCTATCTATATCCCAACTTTTTTTCTTAAACTTCTATAAGGTCACCTCTCAACCTCCTGGCTCCAGTGAAAAAATAAACTCTGCATATCCAGCCATTTTTCAGAACTCAAGCCTTCTATACCCAGCAACGTCTTGGTAAATCTCTTCTGAACACCCTTCAGATTAATAATATCCTCCCTATAACTGGGCGACCAGAACTAGATGGGGTATTGCAGAACAGGCCTCACAAATGTCTGTACAATCTCAACATGACGTCCCAAATCCTCCACTCAATGGACTGAGCAATAGTCAGGCATGCCAAGCACTGTCTTATCCATCCTGTGATGCAAGTTTCAAGGATTATGTACCCGAACCCGGGGATCCCTCTGCTCTAAAACACTAACTGAGGCCCTAACATTAATTGTATAAGCTCTACCCTTGTTTGTTTTACCAAATGCATTACCTCGCATTTATTCAGATTGAATTAAATCTGCAGTTCTTCAGCCCATTCACCCATTTCATCAAGATCCATTTGGAATCTTCGAAATCCACTATGCCACCCTCCAGCCTTCCAGCCGATCACACATGGCTGTCAATGGTACAAATGCCCTTGCTCGTAGCTCCACAATTTCTTCCCTCGTATCCCACAATGTCCTGTGATACACTTAATCAGGGCCTGGGGCTTTCCATTCCTTTGTGTTTTAAAACCACCAGCACCACCTCTTCTATAACATACACTCTTTTCAAATAATAGAGGTGTACAGCATGGAAACAGAGCCTTCAGTCCAACTCATCCATGCTGACTAGAAGATGTAAATAAATTCATCCCATTTACCAGCATTTGGCCCATGTACCACTAAACTCTGACTATCCATATATCCATCCAGATACAATTACAACATTTAAAAGGTATCAGTCTCTATTACATTCTCTCTCAGCTTATTCCATACACACATCACCATGTGCATGAAAAAGTTGTCCCTTCAGTCCCTTTTTAAATCTTTGCTCTCTAACACTAAACCTATGTCCTCTAGTTTTGGGCTGCCCAACCCCTGGGAAAAGACTTTGAATGTTTACCAAATCCATGCCCCTCATGTTTATCTCAACCTCTGTAAGGTCACCCCTCAGTCTCCGACGCTCTCAGGAAAATAGCCCCAGCTTATTCAGCAACAACCCTTGTAAAATCTTGTAAATCTTTTCTGAGCCCTTTCAAGTTTCACAGCATCCTTCTTATAGCAGGGAGACTGGAATGGCAGAGAACTCCAATTGTGGCCTAACGTATTACTCTTGTTCTCTGCGTTCCACAGTCTTTGTCCAAAGTAAGTTCTGGAGGGAAAAAAAAATTGTTTAGGGTCTTAGCCATACCTGCTAATGAAAGCCAACACACCATACGCCTTCTTAATACCTCTCAACTTGGGTGGTAACTTCAGGTACACAGGATCACTCTGTTCGGGCACACTGCTCAGGTTCCTGCCTTTAACCATGTAAACGTTTTCTGCAGATTCTTCCAATCTGAAACCATCCCTATCTTTGTAACTTCCTACAGTCCATAAAACACTCATAAACTGTGAAACCTCCTCAAGTCCCTATATTCCTAATGCCTGCAAAATCCTCCAATCCCGATATCCCTCCCTAACTCTGTAAATGCCACCATCCTCCAGTGCCTTTCTGGGGATCCTTGCAGAGGAAGGAACATTTGTAGAGACCGGGCCATGTTACAGAGGTAGGAAGGGCTGCAGAACCTGGAGGATGGTACTAATGTAGGAAGGAACGTGGATCCTGCAGGAGGTTAGACAGTGTGGGATTCATAGAGCCTGCAGGTTGGGATCAAGAATGGGTTGTGGACCCTGAAGGATGTTACGATTTGAACCACAGATCATCTTTAATTGGACCATTCAGCTGATCTTAGAGTCAAAGAGATGTACAGCATGGAAGCAGATCTTTCGGTCTAACCTGTCCATGCCGACTAGATATCCCAACCCAATCCAGTCCCACCTACCAGCATCTGGCACATATTCTTGCAAACCCTTCCTATTCATATACCCATCCAGATAGCCTTGTATCAGACTCCACCACTTACTCTGGCAGCTCATTCCATACACGTACTACCCTCTGCGTGAAAAAAAATGCCCCTTAAGTCTCTTTTATACCTCTCTCCTCTAACCGCAAACCCGTGTCCTCCAGTTCTGGACTCCCGTTCCCGTGGGTGAAGACTTTGTCTCTTTAGCCTCTCCATGCCCCTCATGATTTTATAAAGCTCTGTATGGTCGCCCCTAATGATTTTATAAACCTCTATAGGGTCACCCCTCAGCCTTCGATGCTCCAGGGAAAACAGCCCCAGCCTAATCAACCTCTCTATAGCACAAACCCTCCAATCTTGGTAACATCCTTATAAATCTTTTCTGAACCCTTTCAAGTTTCACAACATCCTTCTGATAGGAAGGTGACCAGAATTGCAATAAAAGAAAGCATACTAAATGCCGCCTTCACTATCTTACCCATCTGCGACTCTGCTTTCAATAGCTATGAACCTGCACTCCAATTTCTCTATGTTCAGCAACACTCCGTCAAAACTTACCATTAAGTGTATAAGTCCAGCAAAGATTTGCTTTCGCAAAATGCAGCACCTTGCATTTATCTGAATTAATATCCATCTGCCACTTCTCAGCGCATTGGCCCATCTGATCAACATTCCATTGTAATTGGAAGTAACCTGTTTCGCTGGCCACTATACCTACAATTTTGTTGTCATCTGCAAACTGACTAACTATACCTCTTATGCTCACATCCAGATCATTTATGGAAACAATGCAAAATATTGGACCCAGCACCGATCCTTGTGGCACTCCACTGGTCACAGGCCTCCAGTTTGCAAACCAACCCTCCACCACCACTCTTTGTCTTCTACCTTTAATACAGTTCTTTACCAATTGGCTCGTTCTCCCTGTATTCCATGAGATCTAACCTTGCTAACCAGCCTCCAATGGGGACCTTGTTGAACGCCTTACTGAAGTCCATATAGATCACATCCACTGCTCTGCCCTCATCAATCTTCTCTGTTACTTCTTCAAAAAACTCAATCAAGTTTGTGAGACAGGATTTCTGACTCAAAAAGAAATGTTAACTATCCCTAATCAGTCCTTGCCTTTCCAAATACATGTACATCCTGTCGCTCACGATTCCCTCCAACAACGTACACACCAATGTCAGGCTCACCAGTCTATAGTTCCATGGCTTTTCCTTACTGCCTTTGTTAAATAGTAGCAACACGATAGCCAACCTCCAGTCTTCTGGCTCTGATGTCCTGTTTCTAGAGATCTTTACCGGAATGGTGAGCACAGCTTAAGATTGCCAGGCTAGAAGATGTGAATTCAGGTGTGAATCTATTTGCCCGTTCTCTCTGTGTGCCTGACACTGACCTGGTGGTGCTCTGGTAAAAAGCACTCTCCGTGCATCTTGGAACAAACAGATCTCCAGGACTGACCAGAGGTCACCTCATCAAAGCCTTCATTTAGAATGTTCTTTATTCTAAATGGCAGTTTTATGAGATGCAGGAATTGAGGAGTTGTCATTTTTAAAAGAATGAAAATTTTGTCATTGACCCTGACCCATGCAATGGGGATCCGTGGATTCTGTTGTTCTCTGCAGACTGTCACTCAGAAGGTTGTCTCACCGGGGAATCTGAGTGCAGATAGTCTTTGCTTGGTAGAGTGTGAATTTACCAGTTTATTTCAGCTTAGACACAGTGTTTCTGGAGAATATATAACTATGTAAATACCTCACCGACTGGTTCAGGGGTGAGTGCACTGGGCCCTGAGCACCAGCAGCTGGGAAACCTCATGCCGATTGTATGTGGCAAAAGTGAGAATTGCAGATAATGGAGATCAGAATCGCGATTAGAGTGGTGTTGGAAAAGCACAGCAGGTCAGGCAGCATCCGAGGAGCGGGAAAATCGACATTTTGCCTGATGTCGATGTTCCCGCTCCTCGGATGCTGCCTGACCTGCTGTGCTTTTCCAGCACCACTCTAATCTAGACTCTGTATCTGGGGCTTGGCACAGACTGGGTGAGAGCAGCTCCCTGAGCAAATGACAGGTATGGTGCTTGGGTCCTCCTGCTGTGTTTGAGCGAGTGCCATATCGTTATCTCCTTCTCATGAGTGAGCATGTCATGTTCTCTCGTCCTGACAGTGTCCACTCCCTGTAAACCCTTCCAGCTATTGAACATCTTCCTTCTCTCTCACTCTCACCAGCCCTTCCAAACTGGCCTTGGTTTCGTATCTCCTGCAATCCTAAATGACCAATATTATCGCATTGCTTTCCTTTGAGCTGTGTGGGAACAACCCTGAAGTAGGTTTGGGCCATTGGAAGAAAAAGACAACTCCCCCTTCTCCACCTTTGTCAAACAGAGTGTGCTTTTTTTGTCTCTCTCCCATAAGTGTAAGGAACCATCCTTTCAGCATCCACCCTGTCCATTCCCATGAGGATCTGTACATTTTAATGAGGACAACTATCCTCCTGATGACCATCAGTGGCACAGCACCGAAGTGACATGTTTATGTTCCTCGATTTTCTGTAACTGCTTCCTTTTGCTCGACCCCTCCCTCATTCTGAAACCTTCCCCAGCCTGGAGAGTGCTCCAAACCACTAATTACGAAGAATGCTCCAACCTCTGTTAACTCTTCACACCCCTACAATCCTCCTTGTCATGTGAACAGCTCCAGCTTCTACAGTCCTTCCAAACTATTGCATCTCCTACAACCCTCACCATCTCTGTATGCTCCAGTCACTAAATTTCTCCATGCATCTGTAAATCCCTCCAGCCCCTTCAAATCTGCCTATCTCTCCAAGGTCCAGCAGTTCCACAACACATCCCTCTACATGGAACTTCCACCAGTGATCACGAGCCTCCAGATGTCTGTAATCCCCTCCGGTTCTCTCTATTTCTGTTCCCACCTTCGGTACCGACAACCCTACTTCCATATATAACATCATCAAGTTCCTACAATCCTCCAGAACGGTGTAACCCCCAAAAGACCTTACAATTCTATCTCGATCACTGACTGCCTGCAGTGATTTGAAACTTCAGCAATTAGAGTCAGAGAATCATAGAGATGTGAAGCATAGAAACAGACCCTTCAGTCCAACTTGTCCATGCCAATCCAGTCGCACCAATCAGCACCTGGCCCATCTCCCTCTCAACCGTCCTATTCATATACCCATCCAGATGCCTTTCAACTGTTGCAATTGTCCCAGCCTCCTCCACTTCCCCTGGCAGCTCATTCCAAACGTGTACCACCCTCTGTGTGAAATATTTGTCCCTTAGCTCTCTTTCATATATTTCCCCTCTCACCCTAAACCTATGCACTATAGTTCTGGAATCACCAACCCCAGGGAAAAGACTTTGTCTATTTATCCCTTGCCCCTCATAATTTTGTAAACCTCTGTAAGGTCTCCCCTCAGCCTCCGACGCCCCAGCCAGTGCAGCCTCTCCTTATAGCTCAAATCCTCCAACCTTGGCAACATTCTTGTAAATCCTTTCTGAACCCTTCAAGTTTCACGACATCCTTCTGATAGGAAGGAGACCAGAATTGCACACGGTATTCCAAAAGTGGCCTAATCAATGTCCTGTACAGCCGCAACATGACATCCCAACTCTTGTACTCAATAATCTGAACAATAAAGGATTGCATACCAAGTGCCTTCTTTGCTATCCTATCTACCTGTGACTCTACTTTCAAGGACCTCTGCAGTTCATTTGAAAAATTGGATAGACTGATGCAGTGGCCTGAGGTCTTGTGGGTGAAGTTAGTTCAGTCTAAGCTGTTAGGCAGAGCCAGTGATGTATTTGCAGCGCTGTATCCTGAGTGGCCAAGAGATTACGCACATGTCGAACAGGCTATTTTAAGTGCTTTTGGATTAGTACCAGAAGCTTATCGACAGCGGGTCAGCTATATAAAGAGCCAGCACAGACTTATGTGGAGTTCTATCCAATTAAATGTAGTAATCTTTCTGCAACATCTCCAGCCTCCATACATCTCTCTGTCATGGTGAGCTGCTCCAAACCCCACAAGCTTTCCTGCCTGTGTACACCATCAAGTTGATACAACACTTCTGATTTCTGTCGTGTCCTGCAGACCCGTTTTTGTGAATTCTGCCAATCACTAATACTCTCCATATCTGCGTAAATTTCCCAAGCCACTACAATGCCCCGTACGGTGCAGCCCCCACCAGACCCGAAAGTCATCGCTATCTGTGAAATCTCCTTCAGGTCCATATCCTCCACCTTGCTGAAACCCCCTCTCAGCATTGCAACCCCCATTATTTCCTAATGTTGTTGAGTCTCTAAAACCATCCCTATCTACTCCACTGTATACTACATTCCCAGTCTGTGTAATCTCTTCAATTCCTTCAGTTCCAACATACCTATGTATAGGTGTGACTGCTTTGTGGCCATTGTATCCTCATTTCTATCTGCAAAAGACTCTGCTCACTGTAGCACATCCTATGCTCATAAGTGAATCTGGTCTCTCACAACCCTCTTTATGACTCTCTCCTCCAGTCCCGACAAGCTTCCCTATCCCTGTTATATCTTGCAGCATGCACACCACTCACTCTCTCTGACATACCTTGCAGTGCATAAAATCATCTCTCCTTCTAACTGTATCCAGTCTACAACTTCCTCCCTTCCCTGCAACATCCTCCAGTCCATATACTCCTCTCTATTGCTGCAGCATTCTCCAGCTTATATCATCTTCCATGTGTTTGCAACATTCTCCAGTCCATACCACCCTCCCTTACCCTATAATATTCTCCAGTCCATACCATCCTCTCTATCACTGTGATATTCTCCAGATGCACAACTGTTGTTAAATGTACAACATCCTGGAAACATGTGAATGTTTCTACGCCCTGATCAACATAGTCCATGTAACGATCCACAACCCTGTACACATCCCTATCTCTGAAGTCTAATCAAAGACTCTTTATCTCTCTAACTTCCTCCAAACAGTAAAATGTTTTCTCCTGCGAACATTCTGTAGCAACTGTAACTATGTTTAACCCTGCAATATTGTCGCGCCCCTAAACATCTCTCCCACTCTGTGACCTCTAACCGTCCGTCAAAGGCCCTCTCTCGGTGACACGCGCCATGCATTTGCAACAAGGAATGACAGCATTAACTGAAGGGAACAGATATGATCGAACTGGTATTGTGGAAGGGTGGCTGCAGAGTGATCATGACAACAATGTGATTATTGAGGGATTGTAGGGATTTAGGCAGGATCAGCAAAAAACCAAACAAGGTCCCGTTTTGTTGTCAAGAAAGGACGCAGTCAGTGCATTAGTGAGACAGCCAATTTAATCTGGGAATCAAAATATAGAGTCATTTTGAATGGACAGATTCTAAATAGCAAAGGGGATTTGGAAGATCAAATCACAATCCATGCTCGTTGGTAAGTTGGATACAGTATTTTCTTGGTAATAGTAGACAGAGACATGTGGAGTGGTCAATTTCTGATTGGACGTCTGTGGCCAATGCTGTTTCACAAGGATCAGTGCTGCGATGTCTGTGTGTAATTTATATCTGTGATTCAGATGAAAAGGGCAGCAGTTTGCTTAGTATTTTGCAGACGACATTTGGAAAGGCATGTAATGATTAGGGATAGTCCGGGGAATTGTGGATAGTGAGGAAGAGTGTTAAAGGTTGCAGCAGTATGTAGATCAGCTGGAACGCTGTGCAGAGAAATCGCAAATTGAATTTCATCGGGACAAGTGTGAAGTGATGCATTTATGAAGTCAAATGGAAGACACTAATTGACTAATTGGAAACATTGATAAACAGATGACCTTGGATGCAAATCCGTACCTCCCTGAAAATAACAACACAGCAGAATGTGGTGGTAAAGGAGGAGTATGGTATGCTTACCTTTATTGGTCACAGTATTGAGTACAGACGTTTGCATGTCATGTTGGACTGAATGAAACTTTATTCGGCCATGTCTGGAATGTTGCGTGTCGTTCTCATCGACACACCACAGGAAGGATGTGGAGGTTTTGGGGAGGGTGTAACAGAGGGTTGGCAGAATGTTGCCTGGATGAGAATGTGTTTACTGTAAGGAGGTTGAACGCAGTTGGATTGTTTTGTGAGAATATCAGAGACTGAGAAGTGACTGGGTACAGGTATATAGCATTAGGAAAGGCTTGAATAGTGTGGATAGCAGGAATCCTCCTTCCAATGTAGAGATATCAAATACTAGGGTGCCCCGGTTTAAGGTGACAGTGAGAAGTTTTAAGTGAGATGAGTGAGGCCAGTTGACTTTACTGAGAGGGTAGAAGCTGCTCAGGAGGTGGGAGAGGTGGCAACAAGAGCAAACATTTGAAGGGCATTTAGACAGAAACATGAACAGGCAGAAAATAGAGGGATATCGCACTTGTGCAGGAAGATGGGATTCGTTTAGAATAGCACAATGGTCAGCACAGCCATGGTGGGCCGAAGGGCCTATTACTGTGCTGTACTGTTCCATTTTCTAACTTAGTGGCATCTACCCTGTGAAAGCCCCTCAGAATCCAGGATGTCTCATTCAATTTCTCTTCCATTCTTCAAAAACCCCAATAGGTTCAAGGTCAACCTACTCCACCTCTTCTCATTGGAAAATCCCGCCAACTCCAGGATCAGCCGAAAGAACTTTCCCTGACCTGCCTCCAATACAAGAATGTCTTTCCTTAGGGCACGCATACTGTTCATTCTAATCTAGGTGTGGCCTGACTTGTACCTTGCATCATTTTAGCAAGACCTCCCTATTGTTAGACTCCATTCCCTTTGCAATAAACGGCAACATTTGATTTGCCTTCTCTATTACCTGCTGACCCTGTAAACTACCTTTTACAGATTGATCCACAAGGATTCCCTAAACCCTTTGTGCAGTCAGTCTGAAACCAAATGGTGTTAACCTGACAGTAAGTCGGGAACGTGTTGGAGTGTATTATAAAGGATATGACAATAAATGATCACTGGATGCTTAGTAATAATGGGAGATTCATGATTTTATAAAAGGGGAATATTTTTAACTCTGTTGGATTCTATATTTTGGTGTGACCTTAAATGGCAGAATAGATAAGGGTGGGGGAGGCTCGTTGCGGGAGAGGGATATTTGAAATTTCAGAAGCATTTTGACAGTATTCAACCAGGTCTAAAAATTAACTCGTGAGAGAATAGGGCCCCTGAAAGGTCAATGAGGCTGTCTGTGTGGAATCACTGCTGATGGGGGAGATACTGAACAAATATTTTGCGTGAGTATTTACTTGGGAGAAAGACATGGAAGTTCGGGAACTTGGGAAAATACATAGTGATGTCTTGAACAGAGTTCACATTGGAGAACAGGAGGTGCTAGATGGCTTAAAATGCAAAAAATGTCAGATAAAACCTTGGGAAATGATCAGATGTATCCCAGTGCCTAGTGGGAAGCTAGCGAGGAAACTACCGTGGCCCTTGCAGAGATGTTTGTGTCATCGACAGCCACTACAGACCAGTTAGACTGATGGCAGCGGTCGGTAAGTTTTTGGAGTTGATTCTGATAGAAAGGATCATTGTGCAATTGGAAAGGCAAGGACAGACTAACGATAGTCAGCATGGCTTTGTGCATGGGAAATTATGCCTCAAACCGAAGTGTAGAGATAGACAAGTGACAGATCAAAGCAGAGCAGTACATGATGTCCACATTAACTTTAGCAAGGCCCTTCACAAAGTTCTGCATGGCAGACTGGTTCATAAGTTTAGATCACACATAACCAGGGTGCACTCACCAATTGGATACAAAATTGGATTGACGGTAGGAAACAGAGTGTGTTCATAGAGGGTTGCAGTTCAACTGTAAACCTGTGACCAACGGTGTGTCATGGGGTTCGGTGGTGGGTCACTGCTGTGAATCATTTATTTAAATGGTTTGGATGAGAATACAGGAGTCATGGTTAGCAAGTTTGTGAGTGACAATGAAATTGGTGATAATGTGGACAGTGAAGACGGTTATCCAAGAGTACAATGGGATCAACAGTAATGCTGGGGCAATGAGAAGAGGAATAGCAGGTGGAGAAAGGCAATATGTTGCATTCTGGTAAAGCAGACCTGGCTGGACTTGTACAGTTAATTTTCGGACCCTGGGTAGTGTTGCCAATCAGTGACCCAGGAATGCAGGTACACAGTTCTTTGAAAGTTGCATTGCAGGTAGACAGGCTGGTGGAGCAGGCTTTTGGGATACTTACCTTCATTGGTCACAGCATTGAGAGTAGAAGTTGGGATGTCAGATTGTATCTGTAAAGGACATTAGTGAGGTCACCATATAAGCATTGTTGATTACCTGAATAAGCTCAACATGTTCACGTATGTCCTTTAGGGAGGGACATATGACATTCTTACCTGGTCTGGCTCACATGTGACTCCAGTCCCACAGCAATATGGCTGACTCTGAGCTGCCTCTGGGCAATGAGCAGTGGGGTAATGTATGCTGGTCCATCCGGTGACATCCTCAGGCCATGAATGAATCAATGAGAATACATATGTCCATCCCTACCTTTGCAACAGCTCTAGCTGCAGCAATTCGTACTGGCTTTGTAACATTTTTCAGGCCTTTGCCCCTCTCTGTAACACTCTCACCACTCCAGTACCTTCACCTCTCCCTGTTCCTATCATCTGATTAAACGCTGGCAACGTTTCCTCTTCCTACTGCACTCCTGCTCGGAGACTCCCTAGCAATCTCTTTAACAAATGTGTCCACGTTTCTAAACTTTGGCTTCTTCAGAATTGGTCTTTTTTTTCATCTCTTAATCAAATCTCGTAACACCTGGGAATTACTTGGCCAAGACCTTCCGAAGTGGGGGAGGAGCACTGGGAAGGTGTCGAGCACCTCGAGACTTGCTGTGGGGAAAATGGGAAACCAGGAGAAAACAGCACAAGGAGCTCGCTGTCACACCGACGCCCCACCCACCCCCTTCCCATGGCCACCTTCTGTCCCAACTGTAACAAAGTCTGTGGAAGGACACATCGGTCTGTACAGACTCCCCCTGAGAGTGAAAAAGTGAGAACTGCAGATGCTGGAGATCAGAGCTGAAAATGTGTTGCTGGAAAAGCGCAGCAGGTCAGGCAGCATCCAAGCAGCAGGAAAATCGACATTTCGGGCATTCCTGAAGAAGGGCTCATGCCCGAAACGTCAATTCTCCTGCTCCTTGGGTGCTGCCTGACCTGCTGCGCTTTTCCAGCAACACATTTTCAGCTTCCCCTGAGAGTGGGAGAGAGTCAGCCTTGTCTGTGACCCACCGCCAACAAGATGATGAGAGGAAGATTGAATTCCCTCACAATTATCCCAGTGCCTTCGTTACAAATTGAAATAATTCCCTGTTAATGCAGTTTCTAATAATGTCATGTTGTAAAGGGACCTTAACACTGCCATTCCAATTCTGTGCTCTGACCCTTATTATCCAGAAATGGTTTCCTTTTGCTTGTTAATCCCATTGTTTTCCCTAACTATGGGAGTTCCCTATCCTACTTCCCATTCTGTGTGGCTTTCCACAATGTTGTATGACCTCTAATATTAATGACTCACCTTTTTGTTTACCCAGTGACCACGTCTCCCTGATGGTGTTTAGATAGAAATCACAAGTCACACGTGCATATTCCATATTGCAAATACTTCATGCATTCAAATTAAGAAACAGTAATTTACTTTTTTATCACAATTTCCTGTCACAAAACTATTTGCTGATGTACAATTTCAGTTAAACTCAGTCCCTTCCTGTTTCTTTCTGTTTGTCTTTAGCCACATCTCCATGGTGTTCCAATATTTCAACCTTTCTCTTTGGATTTGGGAATTTCTTCTCACCTAAGCTCAGTTCCTCCTCATCTGTGTCAGTTTAAAGCACTCTGCATAATCCTAGTCATATGATTGACAAGGACATTGGCCCCAGCACCGTACCAATGGAGCCCATTCCAGTATAATTGCTGACTCCTCCCTGAGTACTGGTAGCAGTCCCCAGTGCATCAGAACCACGTCTTCAGACATCTTCCTGCACTCTGGTGATATCACTCAGTATATCTCCATGTGGTATCCCTTGCTGCGTGGGTCTATTTGCTGCCTCTATCAGCGTTTCTTATCTTACTGCTGGTCTGAGATCCTAAGTCAACAGAATTGTCCACTCCAGAGAGACGCAGCAGCACAGGTCAGAGTTGGAGACTGAGATTTTCGTGATCTCTGCTGGACTCTGTGCCACTCTGCATGAGTTATCCTGACTGCATCAGTCTAATTTCCCATTCTGTCTACTTCTCTGTCTCATGCAGGAAATCAGGATATTCCTAAATCCTGTCTCATCCATCAGCTCATTGAAGACGCTTGGTCAGCCAGAGAGAGAGATAGAGAGGGAGATCTGGAGCCTTCAGTAAATCCTGCAGCCGGTAAGATCACTCACAGTAAACAGCATAGGGTGGGGCTAGGAGCCTTCTGTATTCAGACCTGGAAGAAAGGATGCAAATATAGTGCTGGGCAAGGAACAGCAACATCCTAGGATTCATTCCCACCATCTGTGAGGGTCCTGCTCTCACCTCTGCTGTATTGGTCCTCCCTGAGACAGTACAAGAGGTCCCAAGCATCAATCCTGGCCTATGCAGTGTTAGTGATCTCTTTAATATCCTCCAGTCCCGATAATCCTTCCTCTGTTTGGAATTTCCTCTAGACCACACAATGCTCTCTGTCTCTGTCAGGTTCTCTAACCCCTAACACCCTCATCCCTAAACTTCTCCAGTAGATACTAAATTACTTCATCCCTGTAAACCCTGACAGTCCCGTCATCCCTTTAAGCTCCTCCTACCAATACCACCCCCTCCCCATGTTAATGTATTTATCTTTAACCTTTCCACCGGTCCCTACCTAGGTAATCTTCTCCAACTCCTACAGCCCTTCCTGAGCTGTGAAACATTTGTAATCTCCTTACCCTTCTCCAATTCTTTGATCTGAATTATTTTAAATTTCACCCTCGTTCCCGCCTCCCACACCCCTCCCGACCACAGGACTCTCTTTCAGATTGTGCAACCCTCCCCATCTGTGTAACTGTCTCCAACCCAGCAACCTGGCATTCTCCATTGCCTTCCTATCCATGTAGCTCCAGAATCTAGAAACTGCCTTACATCTGTAGATGTCTTCCGTCACTACAACCTTCCATACTTCTGTCAGTATATACAATTCTCTCCTACCTGAAACACCCCCTGTCGCTGCCTCTCACTCTGCCTGCCTCTCCCTACATCCATCCCTTTCCCTATCTCCAGAATGTAATCCAGCTCCCTGTCTCTGTAAATTCCTCCAATTCTCAAACCCCTTTGTCCCACTGACATTCTTGACCAGATGTAACTCTGTTTAACTCGAACATCCTCGAGCCCCTGTAAGCCTCCCTATCTCTGTAACCTCTACCCATCCGTTCAACCCCCCCAGTACTGAGGAATGACTCCCTGTATTCGCCATAAGGCAGATGGAATGACAGGGAACAGATATGATGGAACTGTCATTCCGGAGATGTAGCTGCAGAATGACCATCACTGGAAGGTGAATACTGAAGGGTTGTTGGGATAGAGTCATAGAGTCAATGAGATGTACAGAATGGAAACAGATCCTTCTGTCCAACCCATCCATGCTGACCAGATATCCCCATCCAATCAAGTCACAAGAGGCAGACTAGGGAAAAAAAATCTTCGAGGAGAGAGTGAGGACTGCAGATGCTGGAGATTAGAACTGAAAATGTTTTGCTGGAAAAGCGCAGCAGGTCTGGCAGCATCCAAGGAGCAGGAGAATCGACGTTTCGGGAAAAAAATCAACAAGTTGTAAAGAAAGGATGAGGATAATGCATTAATGAGACATTGGGTGGAGCTGAGAATAAGCACGGCCAGCATTGGATTGGCCTTCTCTATTACCTGCTGACTCTGTAAGCTACCTTTTTCAGATTGATAAACAAGAACTCCCTCAACTCTTTCTGGTGTCAGTCTGAAACCAAATAGAGTTAGCCTAACAGTACGTCGGGAACATACTGAAATTGTTAGAAAGGATATGTCAAAAAACAATAACTGGCCACTCAGAAACACATTTGATCAAAGAGAATTTGTTTTTGAGCCTGTTGGATTTAATTTGTTGGTGTGAATATAAATTACCGAATTGTAAGGGTGTAGAGGGGGTGGAGTGGTATAGGGGATATGGTGTATTTGACTAATCGGACGCCTTTATGCAATTTTCAATAAGGGCTAAAGAATAACCTGGTAGAGAATAGGGCCCCTTAAAGATCAATAAGGTCACCCATGTGAGGAACCAGAGGAGATGGGTGAGGTATTAGACAAAATAGTCTTGTCAGTCTTTACTGTGGTGAAAGACATGGAAAAACGGGAACTTGGGGAAATAAATAATGATGTGTCGGAAAGAATCCTCACCAGAGAAGAGAAAGGGCTGGAATCTTAAAACAATTAAAGGTAGATCAATCCTCAGTAGCTCATTAGATCAATCCTAAAATATTAATGGAAACGAGGGAAGAGATTACGGTGTCCCTAACAGAGATATTTATATTATCAACAGACACAGTGAGACTTTGGAAGGCTAGAGGTTGGCTAATACTGTTCCATCATTCAAGGGCTGCAGGGAAAAGCCAGGAAATTACAGCCCAGTGAGCCCAGTGATGGGGAAGTTGTTGGAGGAGATTCTGAGTGAAAGGAGCTCCTTATATTTACAAAGACAAGGGATGATCCAAGATAGTCAGCATGGCTTTGTGAGTGGGAAACCATGTTTCACAAACCGGATTGACACTTTGAGGAGGTGGCCCAAGATACGTGAAGGCAGAGCAGTCGACTTTGTCCACATGGACTTTAGTATCTAGTCAAGAGGAAGAAGGAAGCTTACTTAAGGTTGAGGAAGCAAGGATCAGACAGGGCTCCAGAGAGTTACATTGGGTGGCACGGTGTCTCAGTGGTTAACACTATGACCTCATAGCACCACGGACTCCATTTCGATTCCAGCCTCAGGCGACAGTCTGTGTGGAGTTTATACATTCTCCCTGTGTCTAAGTGGGGTTCCTCCAGATGCTCCGGTTACCTCCCACGGCCCAAAGATGTGCATCCTAGTTGACTCAGCCATGCTAAATTACCGATAGTGTTCACGGATGGGGAGGTTTGGCGCATTAGTCAGGGCAAATGGAGAGTAATAGGCTGGGGGAATGGGGCTGGGTTGGATACTGTTTGGAGGGTTGATATGGAGGTGTTGGGCCAAATGGCCTGTTTCCACACTGTAGGGATTCTCTGAAGGTACTAGGAAGGAACTGAGGAATTGACTTTGGGCAACTAGAAGGGGGCATGAAAAAGCATTGTTAGGAAGGATTAAGGAAAACCGTAAGGCATTCTCCCTTATGGGAGGAAGAAGAACATGGCCAGAGTGAGGATAAGGCCAATCTGGGATAGAGGAAGGAAATTGAGCCTGGAGTCACAGGAGGTAAGGGAGGTCCTTAATGAATACTATGTCTCAGTATTCACTGCTGAGAAGGACCTTGTCGTTTGTCAGGACAGCATGAAACAGGCCGATGTACGTGAACAGGTGGGTGTTAAGAAGGAGGATGTGCTGAGAAGTTTGTAAAAGATAAGGATAGATAAGTCACTGAACCAAACTGGATGCGTTCAAAGTTACTACACGAAGCGAGGGAATGGATTGCTGCGAACCTGGTGATGATGTTTGCCCCCTCACTGTCCACTGGAGTCGGACCAGACGTTTGGAGGCTGGAAAATATTATTCCCTTGTTCAGGAAAGTGAATGGGGATAATCCTGGGAATTGCACACCTGTCATTCTTATGTCTGTGGTGTGCAGATTATTGGAGGCGACTCTGGGAGACAGGATTTATTATTCGTTGGAAAACCATAGTTTGATTACAGAGTCAACATGATTTTGTAAGGGGCAGGTCATGCCTTACAAATCTGATTGAAACTTTTGAGAATGTGGCGAAAAATCTTTTATGCCTCATTCAAAACGTCCGGAGGCATGGGATACAGGGAAACCTGTCTGTCTGGATGTGGGATTACTGGCCCACAGAAGACAGAGGGTAACGATAGATAGAAACCATTTTTCCTGGAGCTCGGTGACCAGTGGTTTTCTGCAGGGCGTGGTTACAGGACCGAGGCTCTTTGTGATTTGATGAATAAGTTGGATGAGTGAGTTGAAGAGTGGGTTAGTAAGTTTGCCCATGACACGAAGGTTGGTGGAGTGGTTGACAGTGTGGAGGGCTGTTGGAGCTTGCAACGGGACATTGACAAGATGCTGAGAAGTAGCAGATGGAGTTCAATCTTGAAAAGTGTGAAGTCATTCATTTCAGAAGATTGAAATTGAATGCAGAATTCAGGCTTAAAGGCAGGATCCTTTGCAGTGTGGAGGAACAGAGGGATCTTGGGTTCCAAGTCCCTAGATCCCTCAAAGTAGCCACCCAAGCTGAGAGCCTTGTTAAGAAGGAATATATTGTGTGGGATTTCAGGAGTTTGGAGATTGAGTTTTAAAGCTGTGAGGTTATGCTGCAGCTCTATAGAGCCCTGGTTAGACCCGACTTGGAATATTCTGGTCAATTCTGATCACTTCATTACAGGAAGGATGTGGACGTTTTAGAGAGAGTAAAGAGGAGATTTGCGAGGATGCTGCCTTCACAGGAGAGCATGTCTTAGGTTGAAGGAGCTAAGGCTTTTCTCATTGGAGTGAAGAAGGGTGAGGGGTGACTTGGCAGAGGTGAACAAGGTGAGGATAGGCATAGATAGAGTGAATAGAGATTTTTTTACCCTGACATAAATAGCCATTCCAGGGGGTTATAATTTTCGGGTGATTAGCGGATGGTTCACGGGAGATTTCAGATGTAGGTTCGTTACATACAGAGTGGTAGCTGAGTGGAATGCACTGCCAGCGGTGGCGGTAAAATTAGATGCATTAGTGACATTTAGTAAACTTCTGGATAGGCACATGGATGATAATAAATCGAAGGGTATAGAGGTTAAAGACATAGAGATGTACAACATGGAAACATACACTTCTTTCCAACCCGTTCATGCCGACCAGATATTCCTACTCAATCTAGCACCTATTCCATATACCTCCAAACCCTTCCTATTCATATACCCATCCAAATACCTCTTAAATGTTGTGATTATACCAGCCTCCACCACTTCCGCTGGCAGCTCATTCCATACACGTACCACCCTCTGTGTTAACAAGTTGCCCCTTAAGTCTCTTTTATATCTTTTCCCCTCTCATCCTATACCTATATCCTCTAGTCCTGGACTTCCCAACCCCAGGAAAGAAAATTGGCTATTTACCCTCTCCATGCCCCTCATAACTTTGTAAACTTCTATAAGGTCACCCCATAACCTCCGAATTTCCAAGGAAAACAGCCCCAGCCTGTTCAGCCTCTCCCGATAGCTCAAATCCTCCAGCACTGGCAACATCCTTGTAAATCTTTTCTGAACCCTTTCAAGTTTCCCTACCTCCTTCCGAACAAAATTGCACGCAATATTCCAACAGTAGCCTAACCAATGTGCTATACAGCCGCAACATGACCTCCCAACTCATGTACTCAATACTCTGACCAATAAACAAAAGCATACCAAACGCCGCCTTCACTATCCTGTCTACCTGCGACTCCACTTTCAAGGAGCTATGAACCTGCACCCCATGGTTTCTTTGTTCAGCAACACTCTCTAGAACCTTACCATTAAGTGTATAAGTCCTGCTAAGATTTGCTTTCCCAAAATGCAGCACCTCGCATTTATATGAATTAAACTCTAGTTGCCACTTTTTTTTAATCTTAGCGGTTGGATAAAAGATTGGCATATTATCACGGCCGTATTGGTCATTTGGATAAATTGTTTGGATGGGAATTTTGTTATGTATATAAGTAAGTTTTTTGGGTGACACTGAAATTGGTGGTAAACTGAACAGTGATGAAGGTTATCTGTGATGCAACAGGATGAACAGTACTGCAGGGATAGTGGGCTGAATAATAGCCGATGGAGTTTAATGAGATAAATGTGAAATGTTCCATTTTGGTGAAACCAACCAGGATGGGACTTGTACAGTTAATGTTTGGGCCCTGGGGAGTGTTGCCAGTCAGTAACCCAGTGACGCAGGTACATAGTTCTTTGTATGTGGTGTCACAGGTAGACAGGCTGGTGAAGCAGGCGTTTGGGATGGTTACCTTCATTGGACAGAGCATTAAGAGTAAGAGTTGGGACGTCATGTTGTATCTGTACAAGAGATTGGTCAGGTTACCATAAAAGCATTGTTGATTTGTGGGAAGAACTCATCTGGTTCACTGACCTCCTTTTGTGTAGAACATCTGACACTCTAAACTGGCCTGGCTAACATGTGACTCCAGAGCCATTGCAATATTGCTAACTCTGAGCTGTCCTCTGGGTAATTAGCAGTGACACCCACATCTCATGAATGAATAAATAAAAATGCATATGTCCCTCCCTACCTCTGCAAACACCTCCAGCTGTAGCTATTCGTACTGGCTTTGTAACGCCGTTCATGCCCTGACCACACTCTGTAACACTCTTACCACCTCCGGCATCTTCATCTCTCCCAGTTCCTATTGTGACATTAAACCCTGACACTGATTCCTCTTCCCACTGCCCAACTCCTGCTAGAAGACCCTTTGAAATCCCTTTAACACTTACTCCTCAAACGCTCTCTCACTTCAGGATTTTAAGTACTTTTTGGTGATCTTCTAAGCCTAATAATCTAATATGATACATTTTGTCCTGAGTGAGGGACAGGTGGGAGTTTTTTGTTGAGGTTTTGTCTGTTTCAATGGAATGTTCTTTTGCTGAGTGATTTACACTGTTCCTTCAAATGTTTTCCACTGTTCAGTTACAGACACACATTTAATTCTGTTTTGCATCTTTACCTTGGTCCGTTCTCACTCAAACCCATGTAAGTGGCTGTTTTTGTTTCTAGTTGTAGCGTGTGTTTTCTGTGATTCACTTTAAAACTTTATATTTCTTTAAACTGCACTTTATCACAATTTCCCAGAGGATCTCTCCAGGTGACATTACTCAGTTACTAAGTTTCATCACACAACGGTCGCTCTGACATAGTTATGTCCCTAGCCAGTTGCACAATATGCTATTCAAAGAAACAATGAAAAGAAACTCTGAACTCCTCTTCCGATATCAATGTTGTCAGTGTGACTGTCACAGATTATGTGAATATTGAAGTTTGCCAAAATTATGACAAAGTGCTTGTTAAAACATTCCAATGAGTTCCTGTGTAATGCAGTGATGAGCAATGGAATGCTGTTCGGTGGCTAAACCTTTTCTGCTGCTTGTGTCCTTGGCAAGTAGTAGCCAGAATTTACATTCAGACTGACTCTACTTCATGATCTGAGCGCAAATGCTTTCTTTGTAATGCCTTTGTTATCCATTATTGTTAGCGTTGTCTATTTTGCCTGAGTTTCCGCAAAGTTGTGATCCATTGAATATTTATTTCCACCTTTTGTTGGCCCTGTAACCACATCTCTCTGGTGTCTAAATTCATTTTATCTCTGTGTCAATATCAATCTACCTTATTGAAGAGACATTATCCATTCCAAAAAAAAACATAATTTACTCGTCCCCACAATTTTCTGTAACAAACCAATTTCCTGATGTACAATTTTACTTAAAATCTGTCCCATCCTGTTCCTTTCTGCTTGTCTTCAGTCACATTCCCATGCTGCTCCCTTACTTCACCTTTTCTCTTTGCATTTGGAAAGCTCGTTTCACCTGAACCCTGTCCCTGCATCGTCTCTTGTCAGTTTAAAGCCCTGTCCATAAACCTACCGACATGATTGGCCAGGACACTGGTTCCAGTACAGATCCAGTGGGACCATCCTAATGGGTTATTTTTAAAATCGGGTATGGGATGTGGATGTCTCTGGCTGACCAGCCTTTTCTGCGCTGGTGCACAAGACAGTCCAAAGATACAGTGTTGCAGAGTAGTAAGTCTTATTAGAGTGTTGGAGGAGAGCACAGAACAGAAAGACCCCAGGCAGCATTCCCAACATCTCGTCAGAGGCCTGCTTTCCACTCTGTTGTCCTGATGCTCACTAAGACAGCACAGGCCTGGATTGATAACTATGAATTCCCCATGCTGTCTCAGTGCAACGTAAATTAAAGGAGAGGTAATGATTGAGCCTGGGGTGTGTCTGTACTGTGCTCCCCCTCGTGCACTGTATCTATGCCATGTCTCATTAGCGATGTTTGGAGCCCTCTCATTGCTCCAAGCTCTGTGCACTGTGAGTGATCGTACCTCTCTCCAGGATTTATTGAAGGCTCCAGATCTCCCTGCCCTTTGTCTCCCTGGCTGACCAACCATTTTCAATGAGGTGTTGGTCGAGACACCCAGCAATTGGGAAGTCTATTGAGTCAGCACCTCCCCGAGTACCTACAGGAGACAGAAATAGACAGAATGGGAAATTAGACTGATGCAGTGAGGGTTACACATGGAGAATGGAAATGAGCCCCTCAGAGATCTGTAAAATCCCAGTCTCCACCTCTGGCCTGTGCTGTTGCATCTCTCTGGAGTGGAGAAATCTGTTGGCTCAGGATCTGGAGTAACTGCAAGAGTGAGAGTCACTGACAGAGGCAGCAATTAGACCCACACAGTGAGGGATATCACATGGAGAGAGACTTAGTGATATCACTAGAGTGCTGGAAGACCTCAGGATCACACAGTCATGTTGGAAGAATGGGTTTATCTTCATGATGCCCTGGTATCAGTGCTCAGGGATGAGCAACCAGTGAGCAGGCGAAATGATGGCCTAGTGGTATTACGGCTAGAGCATGTATCAAGACCTCAGCTAACGTTCAGTGGAAGAGAGTTTGAATCCCACCTTCAGAAATGGTGGAATTTGAAATTAATAATTTTAAAACTAGTAATTAGCAATCCATAAATAAATATGACACCCTTGCAGATGTACATAAAACCCAAACAATTGTCCGTTAGATAAGGACATCTGCTCATCCTCATGTGGTCTGCACGACATACCCACAGCAAGTTTTTGCCTCTCAATTACCCTCTGAAATGGCCAAGCATGTTACTCAGCTCGAAGGCAGCTCGGGCTGGGCAGGAAAGGCTGGTCAGCCAGAGACATCCACATCCCATACCCGATTTAATAAATAATCAATTAGGATGGTCCCACTGGAACCGTGCTGGGACCAGTGTCCTGGCCAATCATGTCGGTAGGTTTATGGGACAGGGCTTTAAACTGACAGAGAGGATGCTGGGACAGGGTTCATGTGAAAGGAGATTTCCAAATGCAAAGAGAAAAGGTGAAGTATGGGAGCAGCATGGGAATGTAACTGAAGACAAGCAGAAAGGAACAGGATGGGACAGAGTTTAAGTAAAATTGTACATCAGGAAATCGGTTTGTAACAGAAAATTGTGGGGAAAAGTAAATCATGTTTTTTTTTTGTAATGGATAATATCTCTTAAATAAGGTAGACTGATTTGTGACACAGAGATAAAATAAATTTAGACACCAGAGAGACGTGATTACAGGGCCAACATAGGTGGGCATATTCAATGGATCACAACTTTGCAGAAACTCAGGCAAAATGGGCAACGCTAACAATAATGGATAAAAAAAGGCATTACAGAGAAAGCATTTGACCTCAGATCATGAAGTAGAGTCAGTCCGAATGTAAATTCTGGCTACTACTTGCCAAGGACACAAGCAGCAGAAACGTTTAAGCCACCGAACAGCATTCCATTGCTCATCACTGTATTACACAGAAACTCATTGGAATTTTTTAACAAACACTTTGTGATAATTTTGGGAAATTTCAAGATTCACATAATCTGGGACAGTCACACTGACAACAGTGATATCAGAAGAGGAGTTCCGAGATTTGTTTTTCAGTGTTTCATTGAATAACAAATTGTGCAATTGGCTAGGAACATAACTATCTCACAGCGATCGTTGTGTGATGAAACTTAGTAACTGAGTAATGTCACCTGGAGAGATCCTCTGGGAAAATGTGATAAAGTACAGTTTAAAGAAATATAAAGTTTCAAAGTGAATCACAGAAAGGACACGCTACAACGAGAAACAAAAAACATTGAAACGTCGATTCTCCTGTTCCTTGGATGCTGCCTGACCTTCTGCGCTTTTCCACCAAAACATTTTCAGCTCTGATCCCCAGCATCTGCAGTCCTCACTTTCTCGAAGAAATAAAAACAGCCAATTGCATGGGTTTGAATGAGAATGGACCAAGCTAAAGAGGCAAAACAGACTTAAATGTCTGTCTGTAAATGAACAGTGGAAAACATTTGAAGGAACAGTGTAAATCACACAACAAAAGAACATTCCATTGAAACAGACAAAACCTCAACAAAAAACTCCCACCTGTCCCTCACTCAGGACAAAATGTATCATATTAGATTATGGGGCTTAGAAGATCACCAAAAAATACTTAAAATCCTGATGTGAGAGAGTGTTTTAGGAGTAAGTGTTAAAGGGATTTCAAAGGGTCTGCTAGCAGGAGTTGGGCAGTGGGAAGAGGGATCAGTGTCGGGGTTTAATGTCACAATAGGAACTGGGAGAGATGAAGATGCCGGAGGTGGTAAGAGTGTTACGGAGTGTGGTCAGGGCATGAACGGTGTTACAAAGCCAATACGAATAACTACAGCTGGAGGTGTTTGCAAACGTAGAGGGGGACATATGCATTTTTATTTATTCATTCATGGGATGTGGGTGTCACTGCTAATTACCCAGAGGACAGCTCAGAGTTAGCAATATTGCAATGGCTCTGGAGTCACATGTTAGCCAGGCCAGTTTAGAGTGTCAGATGTTCTACACAAAAGGAGGTCAGTGAACCAGATGAGTTCTTCCCACAAATCAACAATGCTTTTATGGTGACCTGACCAATCTCTTGTACAGATACAACACGATATCCCAACTCTTACTCTTAATGCTCTGTCCAATGAAGGTAACCATCCCAAACGCCTGCTTCACCAGCCTGTCTACCTGGGACACCACTTTCAAAGAACTGTGTACCTGGGTCGCTGGGTCACTGACTGACAACACTCCCCAGGGCCCAAACATTAACTGTACAAGTCCCATCCTGGATGGTTTCACCAAAATGGAACATTTCACATTTATCTCATTAAACTCCATCGGCTATTATTCAGCCCACTATCCCAGCAGTACTGTTCATCCTGTTGCATCACAGATAACCTTCATCACTGTTCAGTTTACCACCAATTTCAGTGACACCCAAAAAACTTACTTAACTTACATAACACTATTCCCATCCAAACAATTTATCCAAATGACCAATACGGCCGTGATAATATGCCAATCTTTTATCCAACCGCTAAGATAAAAAAAAGTGGCAACTATTGTTTAATTCATATAAATGCGAGGTGCTGCATTTTGGGAAAGCAAATCTTAGCAGGACTTATACACTTAATGGTAAGGTTCTAGAGCGTGTTGCTGAACAAAGAAACCATGGGGTGCAGGTTCATAGCTCCTTGAAAGTGGAGTCACAGGTAGATAGGATAGTGAAGGCGGCGTTTGGTATGCTTTTGTTTATTGGTCAGAGTATTGAGTACATGAGTTGGGAGGTCATGTTGCGGCTGTACAGGACATTGGTTAGGCTACTGTTGGAATATTGCGTGCAATATTGTTCGGAAGGAGGTAGGGAAACTTGAAAGGGTTCAGAAAAGATTTACAAGGATGTTGCCAGTGCTGGAGGATTTGAGCTATCGGGAGAGGCTGAACAGGCTGGGGCTGTTTTCCTTGGAAATTCGGAGGTTATGGGGTGACTTTATAGAAGTTTACAAAGTTATGAGGGGCATGGAGAGGGTAAATAGACAAAGTCTTTTCCCTGGCGTTGGGAAGTCCAGGACTAGAGGGTATAGGTTTAGGATGAGAGGGGAAAAGATATAAATGAGACTTAAGGGGCAACTTGTTAACACAGAGGGTGGTACGTGTATGGAATGAGCTGCCAGCGGAAGTGGTAGAGGCTGGTTTAATTGCAACATTTAAGAGGTATTTGGATGGGTATATGAATAGGAAGGGTTTGGAGGTATATGGACTAGGTGCTAGATTGGGTTGGAATATCTGGTCGGCATGAACGGGTTGGAAAGAAGTGTATGTTTCCATGTTGTACATCTCTATGTCTTTAACCTCTATACCCTTCGATTTATTATCATCCATGTGCCTATCCAGAAGTTTACTAAATGTCACTAATGCATCTAATTTTACCGCCACGCTGGCAGTGCATTCCACTCAGCTACCACTCTGTATGTAACGAACCTACCTCCGAAATCTCCCCTGAACCATCCGCTAATCACCCGAAAATTATAACCCCCTGGAATGGCTATTTATGTCAGGGTAAAAAAATCTCTCTATTCACTCTATCTATGCCTGTCATCATCTTGTTCACCTCAGCCAAGTCACCCCTCACCCTTCTTCACTCCAATGAGAAAAGCCTTAGCTCCCTCAACATAAAACATGCTCTCCTGTGCAGGCAGCATCCTGGTAAATCTCCTCTTTACTCTCTCTAAAACGTCCACATCCATCCTGTAATGAAGTGAGCAGAATTGAACACAATATTCCAAGTCAGGTCGAACCAGGGCTCTATAGAGCTGCAGCATAACCTCACAGCTTTAAAACTCAATCTCCAATCTCCTGAAACCCACACAATATATTCCTTCTTAACAAGGCTCTCAGCTTGGGTGGCTACTTTGAGGGATCTAGGGACTTGAAACCCAAGATCCCTCTGTTCCTCCACACTGCAAAGGATCCTGCCTTTAAGCCTGAATTCTGCATTCAAATTCAATCTTCCGAAATGAATGACTTCACACTTTTCAAGATTGAACTCCATCTGCTACTTCTCAGCATCTTGTCAATGTCCCGTTGCAAGCTCCAACAGCCCTCCACACTGTCAACCACTCCACCAACCTTCGTGTCATGGGCAAACTTACTAACCCACTCTTCAACTCACACATCCAACTTATTCATCAAATCACAAAGAGCCTCGGTCCTGTAACCACGCCCTGCAGAAAATCACTGGTCACCGAGCTCCAGGAAAAATGGTTTCTATCTATCGTTACCCTCTGTCTTCTGTGGGCCAGTAATCCCACATCCAGACAGACAGGTTTCCCTGTATCCCATGCCTCCGGACGTTTTGAATGAGGCATAAAAGATTTTTCGCCACATTCTCAAAAGATTCAATCAGATTTGTAAGGCATGACCAGCCCCTTACAAAATCATGTTGACTCTGTAATCAAACTATGGTTTTCCAACGAATAATAAATCCTGTCTCCCAGTGTCGTCTCCAATAATCTGCACACCACAGAGATAAGAATGACAGGTGTGCAATTCCCAGGATTATCCCCATTCACTTTCCTGAACAAGGGAATAATATTTTCCAGCCTCCAAACATCTGGTCCGACTCCAGTGGACAGTGAGGGGGCAAACATCATCACCAGGTGTGCAGCAATCCATTCCCTCGCTTCGTGTAGTAACTTTGAAAGCATCCAGTTTGGTTCAGTGACTTATCTATCCTTATCTTTTACAAACTTCTCAGCACATCCTCCTTCTTAACACCCACCTGTTCACGTACATCGGGCTGTTTCATGCTGTCCTGACAAACGACAAGGTCCTTCTCAGCAGTGAATACTGAGACATAGTATTCATTAAGGACCTCCCTTACCTCCTGTGACTCCAGGCTCAATTTCCTTCCTCTATCCCAGATTTGCCTTATCCTCACTCTGGCCATGTTCTTCTTCCTCCCATAAGGGAGAATGCCTTACGGTTTTCCTTAATCCTTCCTAACAATGCTTTTTCATGCCCCCTTCTAGTTGCCCAAAGTCAATTCCTCAGTTCCTTCCTAGTACCTTCAGAGAATCCCTACAGTGTGGAAACAGGCCATTTGGCCCAACACCTCCATATCAACCCTCCAAACAGTATCCAACCCAGCCCCATTCCCCCAGCCTATTATTCTCCATTTGCCCTGACTAATGCGCCAAACCTCCCCATCCGTGAACACTATAGGTAATTTAGCATGGCTGAGTCAACTAGGATGCACATCTTTGGGCCGTGGGAGGTAACCGGAGCACCTGGAGGAACCCCACTTAGACACAGGGAGAATGTATAAACTCCACACAGACTGTCGCCTGAGGCTGGAATCGAAATGGAGTCCGTGGTGCTATGAGGTCATAGTGTTAACCACTGAGACACCGTGCCACCCAATGTAACTCTCTGGAGCCCTGTCTGATCCTTGCTTCCTCAACCTTAAGTAAGCTTCCTTCTTCCTCTTGACTAGATACTAAAGTCCATGTGGACAAAGTCGACTGCTCTGCCTTCACGTATCTTGGGCCACCTCCTCAAAGAGTCAATCCGGTTTGTGAAACATGGTTCCCCACTCACAAAGCCATGCTGACTATCTTGGATCATCCCTTGTCTTTGTAAATATAAGGAGCTCCTTTCACTCAGAATCTCCTCCAACAACTTCCCCATCACTGGGCTCACTGGGCTGTAATTTCCTGGCTTTTCCCTGCAGCCCTTGAATGATGGAACAGTATTAGCCAACCTCTAGCCTTCCAAAGTCTCACTGTGTCTGTTGATAATATAAATATCTCTGTTAGGGACACCGTAATCTCTTCCCTCGTTTCCATTAATATTTTAGGATTGATCTAATGAGCTACTGAGGATTGATCTACCTTTATTTGTTTTAAGATTCCAGCCCTTTCTCTTCTCTGGTGAGGATTCTTTCCGACACATCATTATTTATTTCCCCAAGTTCCCGTTTTTCCATGTCTTTCACCACAGTAAAGACTGACAAGACTATTTTGTCTAATACCTCACCCATCTCCTCTGGTTCCTCACATGGGTGACCTTATTGATCTTTAAGGGGCCCTATTCTCTATCAGGTTATTCTTTAGCCCTTATTGAAACTTGCATAAAGGCGTCCGATTAGTCAAATACACCATATCCCCTATACCACTCCACCCCCTCTACACCCTTACAATTCGGTAATTTATATTCACACCAACAAATTAAATCCAACAGACTCAAAAACAAATTCTCTTTTATCAAATGTGTTTCTGAGTGGCCAGTTATTGTATATTGACATATCCTTTCTAACAATTTCAGTATGTTCCCGACGTACTGTTAGGCTAACTCTATTTGGTTTCAGACTGACACCAGAAAGAGTTGAGGGAGTTCTTGTTTATCAATCTGAAAAAGGTAGCTTACAGAGTCAGCAGGTAATAGAGATGGCCAATCCAATGCTGGCCGTGCTTATTCTCAGCTCCACCCAATGTCTCATTAATGCATTATCCTCATCCTTTCTTTACAACTTGTTGATTTTTTTCCCGAAACGTCGATTCTCCTGCTCCTTGGATGCTGCCAGACCTGCTGCGCTTTTCCAGCAAAACATTTTCAGTTCTGATCTCCAGCATCTGCAGTCCTCACTCTCTCCTCGAAGATTTTTTTTCCCTAGTCTGCCTCTTGTGACTTGATTGGATGGGGATATCTGGTCAGCATGGATGGGTTGGACAGAAGGATCTGTTTCCATTCTGTACATCTCATTGACTCTATGACTCTATCCCAACAACCCTTCAGTATTCACCTTCCAGTGATGGTCATTCTGCAGCTACATCTCCGGAATGACAGTTCCATCATATCTGTTCCCTGTCATTCCATCTGCCTTATGGCGAATACAGGGAGTCATTCCTCAGTACTGGGGGGGTTGAACGGATGGGTAGAGGTTACAGAGATAGGGAGGCTTACAGGGGCTCGAGGATGTTCGAGTTAAACAGAGTTACATCTGGTCAAGAATGTCAGTGGGACAAAGGCGTTTGAGAATTGGAGGAATTTACAGAGACAGGGAGCTGGATTACATTCTGGAGATAGGGAAAGGGATGGATGTAGGGAGAGGCAGGCAGAGTGAGAGGCAGCGACAGGGGGTGTTTCAGGTAGGAGAGAATTGTATATACTGACAGAGGTATGGAAGGTTGTGGTGAGGGAAGACATCTACAGATGTAAGGCAGTTTCTAGATTCTGGAGCTACATGGATAGGAAGGCAATGGAGAATGCCAGGTTGCTGGATTGGAGACAGTTACACAGATGGGGAGGGTTGCACAATCTGAAAGAGAGTCCTGTGGTCGGGAGGGGTGTGGGAGGCGGGAACGAGGGTGAAATTTAAAATAATTCAGATCAAAGAATTGGAAAAGAGTAAGGAGATTACAAATGTTTCACAGCTCAGGAAGGGCTGTAGGAGTTGGAGAAGATTACCTAGGTAGGGACCATTGGAAAGGTTAAAGATAAATACATTGACATGGGGAGGGGGTGGTATTGGTAGGAGGAGCTTAAAGGGATGACGGGACTGTCAGGGTTTACAGGGATGAAGTAATTTAGTATCTACTGGAGAAGTTTAGGGATGAGGGTGTTAGGGGTTAGAGAACCTGACAGAGACAGAGAGCATTGTGTGGTCTAGAGGAAATTCCAAACAGAGGAAGGATTATCGGGACTGGAGGATATTAAAGAGATCACTAACACTGCATAGGCCAGGATTGATGCTTGGGACCTCTTGTACTGTCTCAGGGAGGACCAATACAGCAGAGGTGAGAGCAGGACCCTCACAGATGTTGGGAATGAAGCCTAGGATGTTGCTGTTCCTTGCCCAGCACTATATTTGCATCCTGTCTTCCAGGTCTGAATACAGAAGGCTCCTAGCCCCACCCTATGCTGTTTACTGTGAGTGATCTTACCGGCTGCAGGATTTACTGAAGGCTCCAGATCTCCCTCTCTATCTCTCTCTCTGGCTGACCAAGCGTCTTCAATGAGCTGATGGATGAGACAGGATTTAGGAATATCCTGATTTCCTGCATGAGACAGAGAAGTAGACAGAATGGGAAATTAGACTGATGCAGTCAGGATAACTCATGCAGAGTGGCACAGAGTCCAGCAGAGATCACGAAAATCTCAGTCTCCAACTCTGACCTGTGCTGCTGCGTCTCTCTGGAGTGGACAATTCTGTTGACTTAGGATCTCAGACCAGCAGTAAGATAAGAAACGCTGACAGAGGCAGCAAATAGACCCACGCAGCGAGGGATACCACATGGAGATATACTGAGTGATATCACCAGAGTGCAGGAAGGTGTCTGAAGACGTGGTTCTGATGCAGTGGGGACTGCTACCAGTACTCAGGGAGGAGTCAGCCATTATACTGGAATGGGCTCCACTGGTACGGTGCTGGGGCCAATGTCCTTGTCAATCATATGACTAGAATTATGCAGAGTGCTTTAAACTGACACAGATGAGGAGGAACTGAGCTTAGGTGAGAAGAAATTCCCAAATCCAAAGAGAAAGGTTGAAATATTGGAACACCATGGAGATGTGGCTAAAGACAAACAGAAAGAAACAGGAAGGGACTGAGTTTAACTGAAATTGTACATCAGCAAATAGTTTTGTGACAGGAAATTGTGATAAAAAAGTAAATTACTGTTTCTTAATTTGAATGCATGAAGTATTTGCAATGTGGAATATGCACGTGTGACTGGTGATTTCTATCTCATCACCATCTGGGAGACGTGGTCACTGGGTAAACAAAAAGGTGAGTCATTAATATTAGAGGTCATACAACATTGTGGAAAGCCACACAGAATGGGAAGCAGGATAGGAAACTCCCATAGTTAGGGAAAACAATGGGATTACCAAGCAATAGGAAACCATTTCTGGATAATAAGGGTCAGAGCACAGAATTGGAATGGCAGTGTTAAGGCCCCTTTACAACATGACATTATTAGAAACTGCATTAACAGGGAATTATTTCAATTTGTAACGAAGGCACTGGGATAATTGTGAGGGAATTCAATCTTCCTCTCATCATCTTGTTGGCGGTGGGTCACAGACAAGGCTGACTCTCTCCCACTCTCAGGGGAAGCTGAAAATGTGTTGCTGGAAAAGCGCAGCAGGTCAGGCAGCACCCAAGGAGCAGGAGAATTGATGTTTCGGGCATGAGCCCTTCTTCAGGAATGCCCGAAATGTCGATTTTCCTGCTGCTTGAATGCTGCCTGACCTGCTGCGCTTTTCCAGCAACACATTTTCAGCTCTGATCTCCAGCATCTGCAGTCCTCACTTTTTCACTCTCAGGGGGAGTCTGTACAGACCGATGTGTCCTTCCATAGACTTTGTTACACTTTGGATAGAAGGTGGCCATGGGAAGGGGGTGGGTGGGACGTCGGTGTGACAGCGAGCTCCTTGTGCTGTTTTCTCCTGGTTTCCCATTTTCCCCACAGCAAGTCTCGAGGTGCTCGACACCTTCCCAGTGCTCCTCCCCCACTTCGGAAGGTCTTGGCCAAGTAATTCCCAGGAGTTACCAGATTTGATTAAGGGATGAAAAAAAACGATCAATTCTGAAGAAGCCAAAGTTTAGAAATGTGGACACATTTGTTAAAGAGATTGCTAGGGAGTCTCCGAGCAGGAGTGCAGTAGGAAGAGGAAACGTTGCCAGCGTTTAATCAGATGATAGGAACAGGGAGAGGTGAAGGTACTGGAGTGGTGAGAGTGTTACAGAGAGGGGCAAAGGACTGAACAATGTTACAAAGCCAGTACGAATTGCTGCAGCTAGAGCTGTTGCAAAGGTAGGGATGGACATATGTATTCTCATTGATTCATTCATGGCCTGAGGATGTCACCGGATGGACCAGCATACATTACCCCACTGCTAATTGCCCAGAGGCAGCTCAGAGTCAGCCATATTGCTGTGGGACTGGAGTCACATGTGAGCCAGACCAGGTAAGAATGTCATATGTCCCTCCCTAAAGGATTTACGTGAATATGTTGAGCTTATTCAGATAATCAACAATGCTTATATGGTGACCTCACTAATGTCCTTCACAGATACAATCTGACATCCCAACTTCTACTCTCAATGCTGTGACCAATGAAGGTAAGTATCCCAAACGCCTGCTCCACCAGCCTGTCTACCTGCAATGCTACTTTCAAAGAACTGTGTACCTGCATTCCTGGGTCACTGATTGGCAACACTACCCAGGGTCCGAAAATTAACTGTACAAGTCCAGCCAGGTCTGCTTTACCAGAATGCAACATATTGCCTTTCTCCACCTGCTATTCCTCAACTCATTGCCCCAGCAGTACTGTTGATCCCATTGTACTCTTGGATAACCGTCTTCACTGTCCACATTATCACCAATTTCATTGTCACTCACAAACTTGCTAACCATGACTCCTGTATTCTCATCCAAACCATTTAAATAAATGATTCACAGCAGTGACCCACCACCGAACCCCATGACACACCGTTGGTCACAGGTTTACAGTTGAACTGCAACCCTCTATGAACACACTCTGTCTCCTACCGTCAATCCAATTTTGTATCCAATTGGTGAGTGCACCCTGGTTATGTGTGATCTAAACTTATGAACCAGTCTGCCATGCAGAACTTTGTGAAGGGCCTTGCTAAAGTTAATGTGGACATCATGTACTGCTCTGCTTTGATCTGTCACTTGTCTATCTCTACACTTCGGTTTGAGGCATAATTTCCCGTGCACAAAGCCATGCTGACTATCGTTAGTCTGTCCTTGCCTTTCCAATTGCACAATGATCCTTTCTATCAGAATCAACTCCAAAAACTTACTGACCGCTGCCATCAGTCTAACTGGTCTGTAGTGGCTGTCGATGACACAAACATCTCTGCAAGGGCCACGGTAGTTTCCTCGCTAGCTTCCCACTAGGCACTGGGATACATCTGATCATTTCCCAATGTTTTATCTGACATTTTTTGCATTTTAAGCCATCCAGCACCTCCTGTTCTCCAATGTGAACTCTGTTCAAGACATCACTATGTATTTTCCCAAGTTCCCGAACTTCCATGTCTTTCTCCCAAGTAAATACTCACGCAAAATATTTGTTCAGTATCTCCCCCATCAGCAGTGATTCCACACAGACAGCCTCATTGACCTTTCAGGGGCCCTATTCTCTCACGAGTTAATTTTTAGACCTGGTTGAATACTGTCAAAATGCTTCTGAAATTTCAAATATCCCTCTCCCGCAACGAGCCTCCCCCCCCTTATCTATTCTGCCATTTAAGGTCACACCAAAATATAGAATCCAACAGAGTTAAAAATATTCCCCTTTTATAAAATCATGAATCTCCCATTATTACTAAGCATCCAGTGATCATTTATTGTCATATCCTTTATAATACACTCCAACACGTTCCCGACTTACTGTCAGGTTAACACCATTTGGTTTCAGACTGACTGCACAAAGGGTTTAGGGAATCCTTGTGGATCAATCTGTAAAAGGTAGTTTACAGGGTCAGCAGGTAATAGAGAAGGCAAATCAAATGTTGCCGTTTATTGCAAAGGGAATGGAGTCTAACAATAGGGAGGTCTTGCTAAAATGATGCAAGGTACAAGTCAGGCCACACCTAGATTAGAATGAACAGTATGCGTGCCCTAAGGAAAGACATTCTTGTATTGGAGGCAGGCCAGGGAAAGTTCTTTCGGCTGATCCTGGAGTTGGCGGGATTTTCCAATGAGAAGAGGTGGAGTAGGTTGCCCTTGAACCTATTGGGGTTTTTGAAGAATGGAAGAGAAATTGAATGAAACATCCTGGATTCTGAGGGGCTTTCACAGGGTAGATGCCATTAAGTTAGAAAATGGAACAGTACAGCACAGTAATAGGCCCTTCGGCCCACCATGGCTGTGCTGACCATTGTGCTATTCTAAACGAATCCCATCTTCCTGCACAAGTGCGATATCCCTTTATTTTCTGCCTGTTCATGTTTCTGTCTAAATGCCCTTCAAATATTTGCTCTTGGTGCCACCTCTCCCACCTCCTGAGCAGCTTCTACCCTCTCAGTAAAGTCAACTGGCCTCACCCATCTCACTTAAAACTTCTCACTGTCACCTTAAACCGGGGCACCCTAGTATTTGATATCTCTACATTGGAAGGAGGATTCCAGCTATCCACACTATTCAAGCCTTTCCTAATGCTATATACCTGTACCCAGTCACTTCTCAGTCTCTGATATTCTCACAAAACAATCCAACTGCGTTCAACCTCCTTACAGTAAACACATTCTCATCCAGGCAACATTCTGCCAACCCTCTGTTACACTCTCCCCAAAACATCCACATCCTTCCTGTGGTGTTTCGATGAGAACGACACGCAACATTCCAGACATGGCCGAATAAAGTTTCATTCAGTCCAACATGACATGCAAACATCTGTACTCAATACTGTGACCAATGAAGGTAAGCATACCATACTCCTCCTTTACCACCACATTCTGCTGTGTTGTTATTTTCAGGGAGCTACGGATTTGCATCCAAGGTCATCTGTTTATCAATGTTTCCAATTAGTCAATTAGTGTCTTCCATTTGACTTCATAAATGCATCACTTCACACTTGTCCCGATGAAATTCAATTTGCGATTTCTCTGCACAGCGTTCCAGCTGATCTACATACTGCTGCAACCTTTAACACTCTTCCTCACTATCCACAATTCCCCAAACTATCCCTAATCATTACATGCCTTTCCAAATGTCGTCTGCAAAATACTAAGCAAACTGCTGCCCCTTTCATCTGAATCACAGATATAAATTACACACAGACATCGCAGCACTGATCCTTGTGAAACAGCATTGGTCACAGACGTCCAATCAGAAATTGACCACTCCACATGTCTCTGTCTACTATTAGCAAGAAAATATTGTATCCAACTTACCAACGAGCATGGATTGTGATTTGATCTTCCAAATCCCCTTTGCTATTTAGAATCTGTCCATTCAAAATGACTCTATATTTTGATTCCCAGATTAAATTGGCTGTCTCACTAATGCACTGACTGCGTCCTTTCTTGACAACAAAACGGGACCTTGTTTGGTTTTTTGCTGATCCTGCCTAAATCTCTACAATCCCTCAATAGTCACATTGTTGTCATGATCACTCTGCAGCCACCCTTCCACAATACCAGTTCGATCATATCTGTTCCCTTCAGTTAATGCTGTCATTCCTTGTTGCAAGTGCATGGCGCGTGTCACTGAGAGAGGGCCTTTGAGGGATGGTTAGACGTCACAGAGTGGGAGAGATGTTTGGGGGCGCGACAATATTGCAGGGTTAAACATAGTTAGAGTTGCTACAGAATGTTTGCAGGAGAAAACATTTTACTGTTTGGAGGAAGTTAGAGAGATAAAGAGTCTTTGATTAGACTTCAGAGATAGGGATGTGTGTAGGGTTGTGGATCATTACATGGACTATGTTGATCAGGGCGTAGAAACATTCACATGATTCCAGGATGTTGTACATTTCACAACAGTTGTGCATCTGGAGAATATCACAGTGATAGAGAGGATGGTATGGACTGGAGAATATTACAGGGTAAGGGAGGGTGGTATGGACTGGAGAATGTTGCAAACACATGGACGATGATATAAGCTGGAGAATGCTGCAGCAATAGAGAGGAGTATATGGACTGGAGGATGTTGCACGGACAGGGATGAAGTTGTAGACTGGATACAGTTAGAAGCAGAGATGATTTTATGCACTGCAAGGTATGTCAGAGAGAGTGAGTGGTGTGCATGCTGCAAGATATAACAGGGATAGGGAAGCTTGTCGGGACTGGAGGAGAGAGTCATAAAGAGGGTTGTGAGAGACCAGATTCACTTATGAGCATAGGATGTGCTACACTGAGCAGAGTCTTTTGCAGATAGAAATGAGGATACAATGGCCACAAAGCAGTCACACCTATACATAGGTATGTTGGAACTGAAGGAATTGAAGAGATTACACAGACTGGGAATGTAGTATACAGTGGAGTAGATAGGGATGGTTTTAGAGACTCAACAACATTAGGAAATAATGGGGGTTGCGATGCTGAGAGGGGGTTTCAGCAAGGTGGAGGATATAGACCTGAAGGAGATTTCACAGATAGCGATGACTTTCGGCTCTGGTGGGGACTGCACCGTACGGGGAATTGTAGTGGCTTGGGAAATTTACGCAGATATGGAGAGTATTAGTGGTCGGCAGAATTCACAAAAACGGGTCTGCAGGACACGACAGAAATCAGAAGGGTTGTATCAACTTGATGGTGTACACAGGCAGGAAAGCTTGTGGGGTTTGGAGCAGCTCACCATGACAGAGAGATGTATGGAGGCTGGAGATGTTGCAGAAAGATTACTACGTTTAATTGGATAGAACTCCACATAAGTCTGTCCTGGCTCTTTATATAGCTGACCCGCTGTCGATAAGCTTCTGGTACTAATCCAAAAGCACTTAAAATAGCCTGTTCGACATGTGCGTAATCTCTTGGCCACTCAGGATACAGTGCTGCAAATACCTCACTGGCTCTGCCTAACAGCTTAGACTGAACTAACTTCACCCACAAGACCTCAGGCCACTGCATCAGTCTATCCAATTTTTCAAATGAACTGCAGAGGTCCTTGAAAGTAGAGTCACAGGTAGATAGGATAGCAAAGAAGGCACTTGGTATGCATTCCTTTATTGTTCAGATTATTGATTACAAGAGTTGGGATGTCATGTTGCGGCTGTACAGGACATTGGTTAGGCCACTTTTGGAATACCGTGTGCAATTCTGGTCTCCTTCCTATCAGAAGGATGTCGTGAAACTTGAAGGGTTCAGAAAGGATTTACAAGAATGTTGCCAAGGTTGGAGGATTTGAGCTATAGGGAGAGGCTGCACTGGCTGGGGCGTCGGAGGCTGAGGGGAGACCTTACAGAGGTTTACAAAATTATGAGGGGCAAGGGATAAATAGACAAAGTCTTTTCCCTGGGGTTGGTGAGTCCAGAACTATAGTGCATAGGTTTAGGGTGAGAGGGGAAATATATGAAAGAGAGCTAAGGGACAAATATTTCACACAGAGGGTGGTACACGTTTGGAATGAGCTGCCAGGGGAAGTGGAGGAGGCTGGGACAATTGCAACAGTTGAAAGGCATCTGGATGGGTATATGAATAGGACGGGTTGAGAGGGAGATGGGCCAGGTGCTGATTGGTGCGACTGGATTGGCATGGACAAGTTGGACCGAAGGGTCTGTTTCTATGCTTCACATCTCTATGATTCTCTGACTCTAATTGCTGAAGTTTCAAATCACTGCAGGCAGTCAGTGATCGAGATAGAATTGTAAGGTCTTTTGGGGGTTACACCGTTCTGGAGGATTGTAGGAACTTGATGATGTTATATATGGAAGTAGGGTTGTCGGTACCGAAGGTGGGAACAGAAATAGAGAGAACCGGAGGGGATTACAGACATCTGGAGGCTCGTGATCACTGGTGGAAGTTCCATGTAGAGGGATGTGTTGTGGAACTGCTGGACCTTGGAGAGATAGGCAGATTTGAAGGGGCTGGAGGGATTTACAGATGCATGGAGAAATTTAGTGACTGGAGCATACAGAGATGGTGAGGGTTGTAGGAGATGCAATAGTTTGGAAGGACTGTAGAAGCTGGAGCTGTTCACATGACAAGGAGGATTGTAGGGGTGTGAAGAGTTAACAGAGGTTGGAGCATTCTTCGTAATTAGTGGTTTGGAGCACTCTCCAGGCTGGGGAAGGTTTCAGAATGAGGGAGGGGTCGAGCAAAAGGAAGCAGTTACAGAAAATCGAGGAACATAAACATGTCACTTCGGTGCTTTGCCACTGATGGTCATCAGGAGGACAGTTGTCCTCATTAAAATGTACAGATCCTCATGGGAATGGACAGTGTGGATGCTGAAACGATGGTTCCTTACACTTATGGGAGAGAGACAAACAAGCAGACTCTGTTTGACAAAGGTGGAGAAGGGGGAGTTGTCTTTTTCTTCCAATGGCCCAAACCTACTTCAGGGTTGTTCCCACACAGCTCAAAGGAAAGCAATGCGATAATATTGGTCATTTAGGATTGCAGGAGATAAGAAACCAAGGCCAGATTGGAAGGGCTGGTGAGAGTGAGAGAGAAGGAAGATGTTCAATAGCTGGAAGGGTTTACAGGGAGTGGACACTGTCAGGACGAGAGAACATGACATGCTCACTCATGAGAAGGAGATAACGATATGGCACTCGCTCAAACACAGCAGGAGGACCCAAGCACCATACCTGTCATTTGCTCAGGGAGCTGCTCTCACCCAGTCTGTGCCAAGCCCCAGATACAGAGTCTAGATTAGAGTGGTGCTGGAAAAGCACAGCAGGTCAGGCAGCATCCGAGGAGCGGGAACATCGACATCAGGCAAAATGTCGATTTTCCCGCTCCTCGGATGCTGCCTGACCTGCTGTGCTTTTCCAACACCACTCTAATCGCGATTCTGATCTCCATTATCTGCAATTCTCACTTTTGCTACATACAATCGGCATGTGGTTTCCCAGCTGCTTGTGCTCAGGGCCCAGTGCACTCACCCCTGAACCTGTCAGTGAGGTATTTACATAGTTATACATTCTCCAGAAACACTGTGTCTGAGCTGTAATAAACTGGTAAATTCACACTCTACCAAGCAAAGACCATCTGCACTCAGATTCCCCGGTGAGACAACCTTCTGAGTGACAGTCTGTAGAGAACAACAGAATCCACAAATCCCCATTGCATGTGTCAGGGTCAATGACAAAACTTTCATTCTTTTAAAAATGACAACTCCTCAATTCCTGCATCTCATAAAACTGCCATTTAGAATAAAGAACATTCTAAATGAAGGCTTTGATGAGGTGACCTCTGGTCAGTCCTGGAGATCTGTTTGTTCCAAGATGCACGGAGAGTGCTTTTTACCAGAGCACCACCAGGTCAGTGTCAGGCACACAGAGAGAACGGGCAAATAGATTCACACCTGAATTCACATCTTCTAGCCTGGCAATCTTAAGCTGTGCTCACCATTCCGGTAAAGATCTCTAGAAACAGGACATCAGAGCCAGAAGACTGGAGGTTGGCTATCGTGTTGCTACTATTTAACAAAGGCAGTAAGGAAAAGCCATGGAACTATAGACTGGTGAGCCTGACATTGGTGTGTACGTTGTTGGAGGGAATCGTAAGCGACAGGATGTACATGTATTTGGAAAGGCAAGGACTGATTAGGGATAGTTAACATTTCTTTTTGAGTCAGAAATCCTGTCTCACAAACTTGATTGAGTTTTTTGAAGAAGTAACAGAGAAGATTGATGAGGGCAGAGCAGTGGATGTGATCTATATGGACTTCAGTAAGGCGTTCAACAAGGTCCCCATTGGAGGCTGGTTAGCAAGGTTAGATCTCATGGAATACAGGGAGAACGAGCCAATTGGTAAAGAACTGTATTAAAGGTAGAAGACAAAGAGTGGTGGTGGAGGGTTGGTTTGCAAACTGGAGGCCTGTGACCAGTGGAGTGCCACAAGGATCGGTGCTGGGTCCAATATTTTGCATTGTTTCCATAAATGATCTGGATGTGAGCATAAGAGGTATAGTTAGTCAGTTTGCAGATGACAACAAAATTGTAGGTATAGTGGCCAGCGAAACAGGTTACTTCCAATTACAATGGAATGTTGATCAGATGGGCCAATGCGCTGAGAAGTGGCAGATGGATATTAATTCAGATAAATGCAAGGTGCTGCATTTTGCGAAAGCAAATCTTTGCTGGACTTATACACTTAATGGTAAGTTTTGACGGAGTGTTGCTGAACATAGAGAAATTGGAGTGCAGGTTCACAGCTATTGAAAGCAGAGTCGCAGATGGGTAAGATAGTGAAGGCGGCATTTAGTATGCTTTCTTTTATTGCAATTCTGGTCACCTTCCTATCAGAAGGATGTTGTGAAACTTGAAAGGGTTCAGAAAAGATTTATAAGGATGTTCCCAAGATTGGAGGGTTTGTGCTATAGAGAGGTTGATTAGGCTGGGGCTGTTTTCCCTGGAGCATCGAAGGCTGAGGGGTGACCTTATAGAGGTTTATAAAATCATTAGGGGCGACCATACAGAGCTTTATAAAATCATGAGGGGCATGGAGAGGCTAAAGAGACAAAGTCTTCACCCACGGGAACGGGAGTCCAGAACTGGAGGACACGGGTTTGCGGTTAGAGGAGAGAGGTATAAAAGAGACTTAAGGGGCATTTTTTTCACGCAGAGGGTAGTACGTGTATGGAATGAGCTGCCAGAGTAAGTGGTGGAGTCTGATACAAGGCTATCTGGATGGGTATATGAATAGGAAGGGTTTGCAAGAATATGGGCCAGATGCTGGTAGGTGGGACTGGATTGGGTTGGGATATCTAGTCGGCATGGACAGGTTAGACCGAAAGATCTGCTTCCATGCTGTACATCTCTTTGACTCTAAGATCAGCTGAATGGTCCAATTAAAGATGATCTGTGGTTCAAATCGTAACATCCTTCAGGGTCCACAACCCATTCTTGATCCCAACCTGCAGGCTCTATGAATCCCACACTGTCTAACCTCCTGCAGGATCCACGTTCCTTCCTACATTAGTACCATCCTCCAGGTTCTGCAGCCCTTCCTACCTCTGTAACATTGCCCGGTCTCTACAAATCTTCCTTCCTCTGCAATGTTCCCCAGAAAGGCACTGGAGGATGGTGGCATTTACAGAGTTAGGGAGGGATATCGGGATTGGAGGATTTTGCAGGCATTAGGAATGCAGGGACTTGAGGAGGTTTAACAGTTTATGAGTGTTATATGGACTGTAGGAAGTTACAAAGATAGGGATGCTTTCAGATTGGAAGAATCTGCAGAAAACGTTTACATGGTTAAAAGCAGGAACCTGAGCAGTGTGCCCGAACAGAGTGATCCTGTGTACCTGAAGTTACCACCCAAGTTGAGAGGTGTTAAGAAGGCGTATGGTGTGTTGGCTTTCATTAGCAGGTATGGCTAAGACCCTAAACAATTTTTTTTTCCCTCCAGAACTTACTGTGGACAAAGACTGTGGAACGCAGAGAACAAGAGTAATACGTTAGACCACAATTGGAGTTCTCTGCCATTCCAGTCTCCCTGCTATAAGAAGGATGCTGTGAAACTTGAAAGGGCTCAGAAAAGATTTACAAGATTTTACAAGGGTTGTTGCTGAATAAGCTGGGGCTATTTTCCTGAGAGCGTCGGAGACTGAGGGGTGACCTTACAGAGATTGAGATAAACATGAGGGGCATGGATTTGGTAAACATTCAAAGTCTTTTCCCAGGGGTTGGGCAGCCCAAAACTAGAGGACATAGGTTTAGTGTTAGAGAGCAAAGTTTTAAAAAGGGACTGAAGGGACAACTTTTTCATGCACATGGTGATGTGTGTATGGAATAAGCTGAGAGAGAATGTAATAGAGACTGATACCTTTTAAATGTTGTAATTGTATCTGAATGGATATATGGATAGTCAGAGTTTAGTGGTACATGGGCCAAATGCTGGTAAATGGGATGAATTTATTTACATCTTCTAGTCAGCATGGATGAGTTGGACTGAAGGCTCTGTTTCCATGCTGTACACCTCTATTATTTGAAAAGAGTGTATGTTATAGAAGAGGTGGTGCTGGTGGTTTTAAAACACAAAGGAATGGAAAGCCCCAGGCCCTGATTAAGTGTATCACAGGACATTGTGGGATACGAGGGAAGAAATTGTGGAGCTACGAGCAAGGGCATTTGTACCATTGACAGCCATGTGTGATCGGCTGGAAGGCTGGAGGGTGGCATAGTGGATTTCGAAGATTCCAAATGGATCTTGATGAAATGGGTGAATGGGCTGAAGAACTGCAGATTTAATTCAATCTGAATAAATGCGAGGTAATGCATTTGGTAAAACAAACAAGGGTAGAGCTTATACAATTAATGTTAGGGCCTCAGTTAGTGTTTTAGAGCAGAGGGATCCCCGGGTTCGGGTACATAATCCTTGAAACTTGCATCACAGGATGGATAAGACAGTGCTTGGCATGCCTGACTATTGCTCAGTCCATTGAGTGGAGGATTTGGGACGTCATGTTGAGATTGTACAGACATTTGTGAGGCCTGTTCTGCAATACCCCATCTAGTTCTGGTCGCCCAGTTATAGGGAGGATATTATTAATCTGAAGGGTGTTCAGAAGAGATTTACCAAGACGTTGCTGGGTATAGAAGGCTTGAGTTCTGAAAAATGGCTGGATATGCAGAGTTTATTTTTTCACTGGAGCCAGGAGGTTGAGAGGTGACCTTATAGAAGTTTAAGAAAAAAAGTTGGGATATAGATAGAGTGATAGCTGCCTTTTCCTTCGGATGACAGAGTCTCAAGTGGAGGGGCCACATTTTTTAGGTTAGAGGAGAGAGATGTTCAAAAAAAAGGATGTAAGGTGCAAATTGTTACACAGAGGGTGGTTTGGGTGTGGAATGAACGTCCTGAGGTGGATGTCGGTACAATTACAACGTTTAGTTAAGTACATGAATAGGAAAGGGTTAGTGGGATATAGGCCAGCAACAGGCAGCTGGGACTAGTTTAGTTTGAGATTATGGTTGGTGTCCACTGTAGGGTCAGTTTCCATGCTGTACAGCTCTGACAACACTGTGGTTTTGACCCATTATTTAAGAAAGGCTGCAAGAGAAAGCCAGGGAACTGAAAACCAATTAGCCCAACGTCATTGGTGGGTTAGTTGTGAAAGTGATTCTGCCAGACTGGAGTTACATTCGTTTGTAAAGGCAAGGATTGATGAAAGATAGTCAGCAGGGCTTTGTGCATACAAAGTCAATCTCACTAACTTGATGGCTTTTGTTGAATTGGTGACCAGACATTGTCTACACCAACGTCAGCAGGGCCTTTGATGGGATTTAGCATGATTTAGGGTGTAGGTTTGCTCGTTGAGCTGTAGGTTTGATATCTAGATGTTTCGTTACCTGGCGAGGTAACATCATCAGTGGCGACCTCCAAGTGAAGCGAAGCTGTTGTCTCCTGCTTGCTATTTATATCTTTCTCCTGGATGGGGTTCATGGGGTTTGTGGTGAACTCCAGGAACCCCATCCAGGAGAAAGATATAAACACAAAGCATGAGACCACAGCTTCGCTTAACTTGGAGGTCGCCACTGATGATGTTACCATGCTCAGGTAACGAAACATCTGGATTGTCAAACCTACAGCTCAGAGAGCAAACCTACATCCTAAACCTCAATCTCAGCAACAAACCTTCATAAACCTTGCATTTAGCATGATATACTGGTTCGTAAGATTAGATCACGTGATCAGGAAGAGCTAGTCAACTGGACACAAAATTGGCTTGACAGTAGGAGACAGGGGTTGGTGGGAGAGGGTTGTTGTTCAGACTGTAAGCCTGTGACCAGCGGTGTGCTACAAGGATCAGGGCTGGGACCACTCATGTGCATCATCTACATAAACAATTTGGTTGAGAATATTGGAGTCATTGTTAGTAATTTTGTGGATGATCAAATGAATGGTGTAGTGGGCAGTGAATACGGTTATCAAAGGGGATCTCGACCAACTGGGCCAGTGGACCAAGGCATGAAAGATGGAGTTTAATTCAGGTATTGAGTTTTGGACTAACACAGATAATGGTACAACCCTGGGTAGTGTTGTCGAACAGAGCGAGACCAAGAGGTGCAGTTACATTGTTCTTTGGAAGTAGCATCACAGGTGGACAGGGTGGGGAAAGTGACATTTGGCACACTTGCTGTCATTGGCCAGCACATGAGTTGGAGATATTTGTAACATTGTCTTTAATATTTCCCTTGGACAGAGGAGGCTTATAAGGGGTGACCTTATAAAGGTTTATAAAACCATACGGAGAGTAAGAATGGTGAATAGCCACGGGTAAGTGAGACCAAAACTAGAGGGTATAAACGTGAGGTGAGAGAACAAAGATTTAAAGAGGGAGCTGAGGGGCAACATCCACAGAGGATGGTGTATAGACAGAATGAACTGCCAGGGGCACATGGGAGGAACAAGAATAATTACAACTTGGAAAAGAAATTTAGGCAGGCACATGGAGAGGGGAAGGTTTGAACGGATATGGGCCAAACACAGGCAAATGCAACTCGTTCAGGTTTGGGGAAAATAGTCAGCATTGATGACTTGGACTGAAGGTTCTGTTTTCATGCAGCATGACCCTGTACCCAGTTAAAGAGGACGAGAATACGAAGATAAGGCATGTTGTAGACACTGAAGCAAGGTATAGTGATAGGGATGGTAGTCTGCAATGCGGTGCATTTCAAATATGCGGAGGGCCCATATGGAAAGAAGGAGGTTACAGAGATAGGGACTGTTATAGGAGTTAAAAATTATTGAAGACACTGATCCACAAGACATACCATAGGTACAGTGTTGGAGAAGGTACACAGAACAGAAAGATCTCAGGCAGCATTCCCACCCTCTCGTGGGAGGCCTGCTTTCCCCTTTGTTGTACTGATGCTCACTAAGAGAGCACAGGCCTGGATTGATAACTCTCTATGTTGTCTCAGTACAACGTAAGTTAAAGTAGATGTGGTGATTGAGCCAGAGTTGTGTCTGTACTGTGCTCCCCCTCCAGCACTGTATCTATGTCATGTCCTGTTAGCTGATGTGTGGATCCCTCACATTGCTGTCTGCTCTGTGCACTGTGTGTGATCTTACCTCACTGCAGGATTTATTGAAGGCTCTAGATCTCCCTGCACTTTGTCTCTCTGGCTGACCAACCATCTTCAATGTGGTGATGGATGAAACAACCAGCAGCTGGGAAGTCTATTGAATCTCCCTGAGTACCTACAGGAGACAGACAAATAGACAGAATGGAAAATTACACTGATGTAGTGAAGGTTACACATGTAGAATGGCACTGAGTCCCATAGAGTCCCTGTGCTGTTGCATCTCTCTGGATTGGAGAAAATGTTGGCTCAGGATCTGGAGTAGCTGCAAGAGTGAGTGACACTGACAGAGGCAGCAATTAGACCCACACAGTGAGGGATACCAAATGGAGAGATACTGAGTGATATCACCAGAGTTCAAGAAGGTGTTAGGATCAAACAATTGTGACAGAAGAAGATGTTTAGCTTCATGATGCCCTGGTATCAGTGCTCAGGCATGAGCAACGTGTGAGCAGGTGAAGTGATGGCCTCGTGGTATTATTGCTAGAGCATGTATCCAAAACCTCAGCTAATGTTCAGGGGAGACAGGTTTGAAACCCACCATCTGAAGTGGTGGAACTTGAAATCAATAAATTCAAATATTATAATTAACCATCCATAAATATGTATGAAACCATTGCTGATGTACAAAAAACCAAAACACTTGTCATTTCGAGAATGACATCTGCCCATCCTCACATGGTCTGCATGACATACCCACAGCAAAGTGTTTTCCAAATCCAAATAGAAAAAGGTGATGCATCGGAACAGCATGGGGATGTGGCTGAAGACAAGCAGAAAGGAACAGGCTTGGACAGAGTGTAACTAAAACTCTACATTAACGAATTGGATTGTGATAGGAAATTGTGGAAAAGAGTACAGAAACTTTTTTTCCGCATAGACAAAGTATCTTCAATAAGTTAGCTGGATTTGTGACACAGCTGAAAGAGATTTAGACACCAGAGAGATGTGGTTACAGGGGAAACAAATTGTGATAGATAAATATTCAATGGTTTACAACCTTGTGGAAACTCAGGCAAAATGGACAACACTAACAATCATGGGTAACAAAGGCGTAGGATAGAAAGCGCGGGGGGTGGGGATTCCTTAAAAATGAACGGGCAAACAATGGTCACAAAATATCCTTAGCAGATAATGTTAAGGATAAGCCACTAGATATTTAATAAGTACAGTTAGAGGAAGAGGATCCCCAACTAAGCAGTTGGGCCTGTTAGAATCCAAAGGGACAATCTGTGCATGGAGCCAGAGGAAGTAGTTGAGGTCTTCAATGAATACTTCCCATCTGTATTCACACAGGAGAAAGACATTGTAGGGATTTCAGTTGGGATGGTGAGGTTCTGGAACATCTTATGATCAATGAGAAGGAGGCGTTAAATGTATTCACAGGCAAAAAGGTGGAGAAATTCCCAGTAACAATAAAATATATCCCAGGCAGTTATGGAAAGTAAGAGAGGAGATTGCTGGGGCCCTGGCGGATATATTTAAAACTTTGCTGGCCACAGGTGAAGTGCTGAATGACTGGAGGATGGCGAATGTGGTTCATTTGTTCAAGAGTAGCAGTGATAGGCCAGGTAATTACAGAGAAGATAGTCTGACAGCAGGGGGAGGGAAAATATTGGAAAACAATTGTGAGGGACACGATGAATCAACATTCGAATGGACAGGAATACATTAGGGATTGTCTGTATGGATTTGGTAGAGGACTGGCCTCTGATATTGATGAGGCCAGTGCAGATGGTGTGGTAACATGGTGTTTATTAATGTCTTTGACAAGGTCTCACATGGAAGTCCGGTCCAAAAGGAAAGAGCCCATGGAATCCAAGGCAAGTTGGAAAATTGGATCCATAATTGGTGGAGCAGGTTTTTCATGACTGGAAAACTTTGTCCAGCGGGTGTACCACTGGGTTCTGTACACGAACCATTGCTGGTTATTATGTACATTAATAACTCGGATGTGTAAGCAGAAGGTATCATTGGTACGTTTGCAGATGACATGAAAGGTGAGGGTGTTGTCCACAGTGAGGAGCATGGTCTCAGGCTGTAGTCTGATACTGATCAGATGATAAACTGAGCAGAGTAATGGCAGATGGAGTTTACTTCTGATCTCTGTGAGGTAATGCACTGTGGGAAGTCTAATCAGCGAATGATATCCATCATGAATGGTAGGTCCGCCTGGAGTACTAAGGAACACAGGGACCTTGGTGGACAAGTCCCTGGATGTCTGAAGGTGTCAGGACAGCTAGATAGGGTGGGGAACACACCTGAACTGGGAACAGGAGGGGGACCCCATATCCTGGTGGGGAGAGTTGCTGGAGCTGCTCGAGAGGATTTAAAATCGTCTGGCAGGGATATGGGACCGCAAACATTCGTACAGCCCGAAAGAAGGTTGAGGCTGGTATAGATGTTCAAGAGAGCAATTTAAATAGACAAGGCAGGCAAGAACATAGCGGGCAATGAGGGAAAATTGATTAATTAAACTGCATTTATTTCAATGCAAGGGGCCGCACAGATAAGGCAGATGAACACAGAGCATGGAAGGGAACATGGGACTGGGATACCATAGATATTACAGAAACACAGATAAGGGATGGACAGGACTGGCAGCTCAATGTTCCACGGGACAGAGGCTACAGGAAGGATAGAACAGGAGGCAAAACAGGAGGAGAGCTGGTGGTTTTGATTGGGGGAAAACATCCCAGCAGTACCTCGAGGGAATATTCATTCAGGATCGGCCAGTTAAATGATATTAGTGGAACTGAGAAATAAAAATTGGTCATCAGTTTGCTACGATTGTACTACAGCGATAGGCAATGGGAGATGAAAGAGCAAATATGTCAGGAGATCTCAGATATCTGTTAGAATGATAGCGTCGTAATGGTATGGGATTTTAACCTTTCCAAACCTGGACTGGGATTGCTACTGTGTTAAGCAGTTGGATGGAACGAATTTGTTAAGTGTTCCAGAAACTCCCAGTCATTATGTAAATGACCCAACTGGAGAATGGGGCTAAACCTGACCTCCACTTGGGAAACAAGGTAGGGAACAGGACTGAGGTGTTAGTGGGGCAGCACTTTGGAAAGTTACCACAATTGTATTAGTTTGAAAATAGCGATGGAAAAGGACAGGCCTGGTCCACAAGTTCAAGTTATACAATGGAGCAAGATAGTCATGAATTTTTAAAGTAGATTTGGGGAGGCTATTTGCAGGTAAAGGGAAGTCTGGCAAGTAGGAATATTTTAAAACCGAGATAAAAGGAGCGTTCAGCACCAGCGTGTTCCTGTTAGTGTGCAGCTCAACGCGGACTTAATTAGGAAACACTGGCTGAGATTCGAGGCTCCAGTCAAGAAGAAAGGGGGCACATGTCAGATATAACTGGCTGACTCAAGGGAATCCCTTCAGGAGCATCAGGGCTGTAGAAATACATTTAGGATGGAAATCAGGAATGTAAAAAGGGGACACGAGATCGCTTCGGCAGAGAAAGTTAAGGAGAATCCAAAGAGACTCTACAAGTGTATTAAGAGCAAAAGAAGAGCTCGGGACAAACCCAGTCTCCTTAATGATCAATGAAGGCAACGATGTGTGAAACAACAAGATCCAAAACAAATATTTCACTTTGTAACTTACTGTGGATAAAGACTGGGGGGCTCAGGGAACTAAACAGTGTTTGTCCTGACTACTATTGGAATACTGTGTGCAATTCTGGTCTCAATGCTGTGGATGTTGTGGAACATGAAAAGGTTCAGATGACCAAGGATTTGCCAGGGTTGTAGGGTTTGCTCTTCAGGAAAAAGCTGGGGCTGAATTCACTTGAACATGGGAGGCTGAGGAGTTACCTGATAAAGGTGTTTAAAATCATGATGGTCATCGATACGGTGAATAGATAAGGTCTTTTCCCCAGGTTGGGGGGATTACAAACTGATAGGCCATAGCTTTAAAGTTCGCGGGGAAATTTTCAAAGGGACCTAAAGGACAATTGGTTCCTGCAGAGTGTATGGAATAAGCTGCCAGAGGAAATAGTGGAGGCTGATAGAAATACATTTAAAAGGCATGTGGATGGGTGTATGAATAGCAAAGGTTTAGAGGGATATTGGCAAAATTGTGGCAAATGTGACGAGAAACGTCATGCAGGAGTTGGTCTGAAGGATCTACTTCTGTTCTGTACATCTCTGTGACTCAATGTCCTGCATGTTTCCACATTATAGAAAAGGAGGTACTGGAGGTTTTAATACACAAAGGCAGATAAATCCCCAGGACCTGATCAAATGTATATTAGGACATTGTGGGAAGCTGGTGAAGAAATTGTAGGGGCCCTAGCAGAGATGTTTGTACCATAGAGAGCTATGTGTGATAGGCTGTTAGACTGGAGGGTGGCATTGTGGACAGTGAAGAAGGTTTTCTAAAATTACAAAGGGATCCTGATGAAATGTGTGAATGGCTGAAAAATAGTAGATGGAGTTCAATCTGAATAAATGTGAGGTAAGGCATTTGGTGCAACAAACACGGGCAGGACTTATACAATTAATGATCGGACCCTCGGTAGTGTGTTGTAGAACTTTGAAGCTTGCAACATGGAGAGACAGGATGGTCAAAAAAAGGTGCTTGCCTCACTTCCTTTCATTGCTCAGTCCTTTGGATATAGGAGTTGGGAAGTCACATTGAGATTATACAGGCCATTGCTGAGACCTCTTCTGGAATACTGTGTCCAGTTCGGGTCGCCCAGGCTATCGGAAGGATATTATTAAGCGGGAGAGGGTTCAGAGGAGATTTACTGGGACGTGGATGGATATGGAAAGTTACAGTTATAAAGAAAGCCTGGAGAGATTGGTATTTTTTCATTGAGGAGAAAGTGAGGACTGCAGATGCTGGAGATCAGAGCTGAAAATGTAGAAGAGCTGATGCCCGAAACGTCGATTCTCCTGTCCCTTAGATGCTGCCTGACCTGCTGCGCTTTTCCAGCAACACATTTTTTCACTGAAACCTGAATGTTGACAGATAACGTCATAGAAGTTTCTAAAGTCATGAGGGGGATAGATAGAGTTAATGGGAGTTGTCTTTTCCCATGGACAGGGGAGGTTCAAGACAAGGCAGTACATTTTTAAGTTTAGAGGAGAGACATAAAAAAATGACACAAGAGGCACTTTGTTACACAGAGGGTGGGTTGTGTGTGGCATGAACTTCACAAGGAAGGGGTGAACATGGGGACAATTACAATGTTTAAAAGACATTTGGATTACTCCAGGAATAGGAAAGGTTTGAAGGGATATGATCCAGGAACAGGCAGGTGGGACGAGATCTGGTTCGCACTAACCAACAGTGCGGTATGACTGTCTGACTGTGATTATAATATTGTGTCATTAATTAAGGAATGACGCAAGAGAAAGCCAGGGGTGTACAGACTGGTGAGCCAGACATCAGGGTGGGTCAGTTGTTGAAGGTCATTCTGAGAGATATGACTTACTTGCAATGGGAAAGATAAGGACTGATTACAGCCAGTCAGCATGGCTTTGCGCGTGAGAAAACATGTCTCGCAAACTTGATTGGAGTTTGTTCAAGATGTGACCCAGAAGATAGACGAAGGCAGAGTAACAGACGTCAAGGTGTTGCATGATACATTGGTAAGTAAGGGGAGATCACAAGGGATCAGGGAGAGCTCGGCAACTGGATACACAATGGGATGACAGTGGGAGACAGAGGGAGGTGGGAGAGGGTTGTTGTTCAGACTGGAGGCCTCTAACCAGCAGTCTGCTTTCAGGTTTGGTGCACCATTTACATAAACAATCTGAGTGAAAATATAGCAATCTCTGTTAGTATGTTTGCCGATACCAAGATTAGTGGAAGAGTGGGCAGGGAATATAGTTATCGAAGGGGATGTTAATCAACTGGGCTTGTGTGCCAAGGAATGAAAGATGGAATTGAATTCAGGTGCTGGATTTAGTTAAGTCAAACCAGGGAGGACTAATACAGTTAATGGTAGAGGCCTGGACTGTGTTGTTAAACAGGGAGAGACCAAGGGGTGCAGGAACATGGTTAGTTGGAAGTGGCATCACAGGTGGACAGAGTGGTGGGGAAATCAGCATTTGGCACATTTGTCTTCATTGGTCAGAGCAATGCGTACATGAGTTGGAGATATTTGTAACATTGTCGTCAATATTTCTCCTGGGCAGAGGAGGCCACGGGGTGACTTTATAAAGGTTTATGAAACCATGTAGGGCCTAAGTAAGGTAAATAGCCAAGGGTAGGGGAGTCCAAAGCTAGAGGCATAAACGTGAGGTGACAGAGCAAGTATTTAAAGAGGGAGCTGAGGGGCAACATTTTCCACAGAGGATGGTGCATAGACGGAATGGACTGCCAGAGGAAATGGTAAAAACAAGTACAATTACAACATGGAAAAGATACTTGGATAGGTACATGGAGAGTAGAAGATTTCAATGGACATGGACCAAACACAGGCAAATGTGACTCATTCCATTTTGGAAACCTCAGCCGAAGAGTCATGCAGCACAGAAACAGACCCTATGTCTTCAGTTGTTGGAGGAGGAGACTATCGAGACAAGGCATGTTGTCGAGACTGAAGCAAGTTTCAGCGATACGGATGGTCATCTGGACTAGAGGTTTCAAATCTGTGAAATAATTGGTGAGGGGGAGGAGAAGATAGATATAGGAACTGTTATAGGAGCTGGAATGATTGAAGGCACTGGTCCACAAGACAATCCATAGAAACAGTGTTGGAGAGGGAATAGGGAACAGGAAGATCCCAGGAAGCAGTACCACCATCTCGTGGGAGGCCTGCTTTCCCCTCTGTTGTCCTGATGCTCACCAAGACAGCACATGCCTGGATTGAAAACTGGGAACTCTTGATGCTGTCTCAGTACAAAACCAAACTTAAAGTAAAGGTGGTGACTGAGCCTGGTGTGGGTCTGGACTGTACTCACCCTCCAGTACTATATTTATGTCATGTCTTATTAGCTGATGTTTGGAGCCCTCTCATTGCTCTCTGCTCTGTGCCCTGGAAAGATCTTACCTGGCGGCAGGATTTATTGAAGGCTACCAAGCTCCCTGACCTTTGACTCTCTGGCAAACCAACCATCTTCCCAACCAGCAGTTGGCAAGTCTATTGAGTCATGAACTCCCTGAGTACCTGTAGAAGACAGAGAAATAGGCAGAATGGGAAATTAGACTGATGGTGTGAGGGTTACACATGTAGAATGGCATTGAGCCCCACAGAGATCTGGAAAATCCCAGTCTCCAATCCTGGCCTGTGCTGCCTTATCTCTCTGGAGTGGAGAATTCTGTTGGCTCAGGATCTGGAGTAGCTGCAAAAGTGAGAGACACTGACAGAGGCAGCAATTAGACCCACACAGTGAGGGATACCACATGGAGAGATACTGAGTCATATGACCAGAGTGCAGGATCAAACAATTGTGCAGGAAGAAAGGGTTTTGATTCATGTTGCAGTGGAATGCGCACCCTGTGAGCAGGCGGAATGACGGCCTAATGGCATTATTGTGAGACAATTAATCCAGAAACTCAGCAAATGTTCTCTGGAGACAGGTTTAAATCCCACCTTTTCAAATGTTGGGATGTAAATTAAATATTTCAAAAAAGATTAGATTAAAAACCCATAAGTGAGTTTTAAATAATTTCTGATGTTAAGAAATATCCATAGAGTGCATTCAAGTCTTAAGTGAAGTAATCTAAGATGGGTCTGGGATACCACAGGTATTACAGAACAACAGCTGAGGGAGGGACAGGACAGGCAGCTCAATGTTCCAGGGGACAGATGCTGAAGGAAGGACAGAAGGGGAGGAGAGCTGCTGGTTCTGATGGGGTAAAACATCCCAGCAGGACTGAGATAGGATATTCCTGGAGGATCGCCCAGTGAAGCTGTGTTCGTGGAATAAATTGCTGGAAAAGCGCAGCAGGTCAGGCAGCATCCAAGGAACAGGAGAATCGACGTTTCGGGCATAAGCCCTTCTTCAGGAATCCTGAACCTTAGATGCTGCCTGACCTGCTGCGTTTTTCCAGCAACATATTTTCAGCTCTGATCTCCAGCATCTGCAGTCCTTACATTCTATTCGTGGAATTAATCAATAACAATGGGCCTTCCCTTTCCTCTGATTGTTCCACAGACCCCGATAACCCCGCCCTCCTGCAACTTGACCTTCTCAAGATGGCGGCCCTCAGGCCCGTGCTCCCTCTTCCCTCAAACAAATGGCGGCCGTGATCCTGGGCCGTTTCCCTGATCAGAGACCGCCACATCCTGACCCGGGCCTGAAGGGTCTTTTTCGGGGTTTTTAACCTTTACTTGGGACTTGTGAATTCTCTCCGCTCCTTTCTCCCAGCGAGGATCCCACACACCGGCTCTGAGCGCCGCTCTTTGAAGCCAATCGCAGCCGCTGCCGGAGAAAGTAGCTCCATGTCTCTCTGTCCTAGTCAATGTGACACTGCGCATGCTCCACATAGAAAGCAAACTGCGCGTGCGTCTGAAGTTATCAATGAGTTTGCAGAGAATATTCATATCTGCACAGAATCATGGGGGAAATATTATTCATTAATAATTGCTCTGCCGAGTTATAGTCATGGCGCTATCTAGCATGTAAATAGACTGGTTGTTTCAATTTAACCAGACCGGCCAGGTATGTAAATTAACAATTGTTCTGGGAGTTTGAAAAGAGGTTTCTTACTTGAATTGTGCAAATATGTACGTTATCAGATTTGCATCTCAACTATTTGTTAAAATTTCACATAGATTTTTGAGAGAGGTTTAATGCTCCACTATGTTAATGAGAATAATCAATCCTGCAAAACAGTTTGCTTTCTGACCAATCTTCAAGCGTTTACTCTGCGAGAATGCTTTGGCCCCGATCCTCACTCACTTTTGGTTAGAGGACCGGCCGCTGCTCGGTCATCAGTTCCACCCCTTCCTCCCAATAGCAGAGTTGATTCAGGCGTGACTCAGCAGGCTAAGCACAAGAAACAATAAGGGACAAGGGAAGTTAGAGTCGATGTCTTGTGATGCAGTGAAAATATCCTGAATCTTGGATCGAGAGGCTTGAGTTCAATTCACAGCTAGTGCAGGTGTGTGTAATAACTCCTTTGAACAGGTTCATTAGGAAAAACAAGGCAAGTTAGGAACTGTGGGATATAGGTGGATTAGTGTTACTTCTGCAATTCCATTTTACAAAGGAGGTGAACTCACACCAGTGGGTAATTGTTTTAGTCAAGAGCTGAGTCAACAAGAATGGAAACGATGTGGAGGAAATATATAATTGTTTTTGTATTAGCTAAAATTGTATGTCAGAATGAAATGTGCCAATGAACAATAGTAGGCACGGTGGGCAAATAGATAAGATGTTGTGAGGGGATGAAGTTAAGCGAGATACGCCTGTACAAACAGTAGGTATAAACATGTGCTTCCCACTTTTACAAAAACACAGGAACAATCCCCAATTAAAAGGGTCAAAGGGATCAGAACGGCCTCGGGAAAGGCACAGATGAAGGGGGTAGATAATGATGAAGAAGGGATATGCCTAACAATGACCTATAGCAGGGTAAGGTCAAACAGCCTTGTGAGACCAGAAATAAGCATTTTATCACAGACAAGGCCGGATAAGGCAAGAGGCAAACAGGGGTAATGGGGGCCGGTCTGAGCGAAGTGGATGATGTAAGCAGGGGAGGGAGTAGTGTAAAACAATAGACATCAAATCATATAAATGTTATGTATGAATTGAACTTAGTGTGTGTATGTCCGCTGCCTTTTTAGACACTGGACAGCACACCCATTTGCAAGTGTAAAATAAATGGCACTACTGATTCAGATCTTGTCTCGGACTGAAATTATTGAAGTGAGTGGACTTTGTTTCTCACAATTGGGGGCTGTCCGGGATTTTCTTCCATCACCGGGGGGAGTGGCTGGCCTTGGACACTGGGAAGACGCGTCCCGTTCCCCATTGAGGAGCGGTCTCGTGTCCTGGTTTGGTCTGCTCCCTTGGGCGACTGGTACGAATCCCACAAGAGAGACATCTGAATCAGACAGTGATAGGAGCTCGATAGACAATACGGCACAAAGGGGCCAGGCAACTCTGTGCACAGACCAAGGTAAGAAACCTGACTTTTAAGTATTGCCTTGGTGGCCGGGATTGAGTTTTAGTAGTTAATAAGGGACTAATGAAGGAACTCAATATGGGTTGTGCCGTGGGTAAGGAAAAAGCCTCCGGGAAAACAAAAGAAGGAAAAAGCAATGGAATTGGAGGCAGGGTCCATTACAACATACCTCCAGAAAGTTCTTTGGGGAGGATGTTGTGGAATTGGCAAAATAATACTTGTACAGGGGAAAAAGATGATTAAACATTGTTGCTTCATATGGACTAAGGAATCCATTCTTCGTCCCGCCTCTTTTGGCCAAAGATTCAGGTCGGACAAAGACTGGGTTTGTAAATATCTGAATTTATTTGTCAATGAGTGAGAGAGAGAGAGAGAATGAAGAGAGCTGTACAGCTGGTAGAAAGTTTAACCCTTTGTGATTTGGTTTGAATGCACATTTGTTTGTTGGTGATTGAATGTTTGCGTTTTATTCCCTGGAGCTTGAGTTCCTGGACTGTTTTGAATCTGATTTTTATTATGGAAATTTAACATGATTTCTTTTAAGGTTAAGGATACTACAGAGATTATATTAAAAAAAAAATAACTCCTGTTCTTCTTACAGGTCATGACTGCCTTACTATCAGTTTCGAACTAATCTCTTTTATCTTTACATGAAAGCGATTTATGGAGGACAGCTGAAGTTTCAGTTCAATATTAGATTGTAGTAAAAACAAGATCCTATGGTTAATATCTGTGACCTTGGATTCGGCCATTGTTCATGCATTAGAAGTTCTTTTTTTAAACTTGAATAGACAAATAATTTTAAGGCAGCTCTGATTATTTCACGACCTATAGTATTGTAATTGAGCAATGATTGGTCAGGACTACTTAAGAAAACTAATTTTGGATTTAAATTAAGGGACTAAAACTGGGTGATTACAGTGGATTTCAAAATTGAGAACTGTATGCATTTTACATTTTGAATATTAAATACTGAATAAATGAATGTAAATATATAAATATATTTACAAGTTTGGAACAGGCTTTAAAGTTAGTCAAGCATGAATTGATGAATTGGTGTTTGAAGTCATGGGGAGCTAGAAATATTGCAATATTTCTTTAAAAAAAAGAGAAAAAGGGGAAGAACGTAATGACTTATCCCCTTCGGGAGGTACCAATAGGGGACAAAGAGATTGGGTTTGTAAGTGTCCCCCTCAGCAGTGGGGAGGTCAGAACATTTAAAACAGAAATGAAGGTCCTGGTTGAGGATCCGGTAGGACTGTCTGAACAAACTGATCAATTTTTGGGGCCCAGTCTGTATACCTGGGCTGAGTTAATGTCTATTTTGAATATACTATTTACTGGGGAAGAAAGGGGACTTATATGGGGAGCAGCCATTAAAATATGGGACAGGGAACACCCCATTGGAGATGGGGATGCTGGACAGGGAGAGGTGAAGTTTCCCCTCAGAGACCTCAGTGGGAAAACCAAAATCCGGAGCATAGAGAAGAAATGAGGGAATTGAAAGACCTGATTCTAAAAGGTATAAGAGAGGCAGTTCCAAGTCACAGAATTTGACTAAAGTCTTTGAAGTTAGACAGGAGAAAGATGAGACTCCTTCAGGTTTTTTTTTTTGCAGAGATTAAGAGACTCAATGTGGAAATATTCTGGAATGAACCCTGAGAACCCAGTGGCACAGGGTCTTTTGAAATTACATTTTTGTGACAAAGGAATGGCCAGACATACAGAGAAAGATACAGCAAATAGAAGGGTGGAGTGAAAAGCCATTAGATGAATTGTTAAGAGAGGCACAGAAAGTGTTTGTAAAGAGAGAGGATGAGAGACAGAAACAGAAGGTGAAAATGATGGTAGCTGCGGTTGATGAGGTAGTTAAGAAAAGAATGGAACCAATAGTGAGCAACTGGAGCGGTGGGTGGCAGCATGTCGGACAGAGAGGAAGGGGGAAAGGGAGAGAGAGAGGGAGAGGACAAGGGGGAGTATTTGATAGAGGGTTCGAGCGACAGGGGCAGAGCTGGAAGACTCCACAGGCAGGATGGTATTATTGCGGAAAGATAGGGCACTTTAAGCGGGAGTGTCCTGCTCTGAAAAGGGAAGAGAGGGCAATTCCGCTTATGAATTTTGATGAAGAATAGGGGTGTCAGGGGTTCCTGCCCTCGGGGGCCCACCAGGAACACTTGATAAACCTGAAGGTGGGACCCTATAAGGAAGAGGTAGTCTTCCTAGTAGATACGGGGGCAGCACGGTCATCACTGAATTTTAAACCAAAGAAAGTAGAAATGTCGACACGGACAATTACTGTTTCAGGGGTTAAAGGGGAGGGATTTACTGTTCCAGTATTTGAACCTATGATGATAGAAGGTCCTAAGGATAGGGTCAAAGGGGAATTGTTGTATATCCCTGATATAGGAAGTAACTTACTAGGGAGAGATTTAATTATCCTCTTAGGACTGGAGATTGGAATTCAGGAAAAAGAATTAGTTGTCCAAATGGCAATGTTGACAGAGGATATGGAGAGAGAGATAGAACCTATTGTATGGGCTAGAGAAGGGAATCGAGGAAAATTACAAATCCCCCCCCTCCCCCCCCCCCTGAAATAAATTTAAAAAGGAAAGGGGACGTTGTCTGTGAGTGACAATATCCCATTTCCATAGAAGGTAAACGAGGACTGCAGCCAGTAATTGAAGGATTGATTAGAGATGGACTATTGGAGCCATGTATGTCTCCTTATAATACCCCAATTCTACCAGTGCGGAAATCCGATGGAACTTATCGATTGATGCAGGATTTGAGAACATTAAATCAAATAGTACTGATCAGGCACCCAGTGGTGCCAAACCCCTATACCTTATTAAGTAAGATCCCTCATGACCACAAATGGTTTAGTGTGATAGATTTAAAGGATGCCTTTTGGGCCTGTCCCTTGGCAGAGGAAAGTAGGAATTTGTTTGCCTTTGAGTGGGAAGACCCTAAGACAGGACGAAAACAGCAATACCGATGGACTGTGCTTCCCCAGGGGTTTACGGAATCCCCGAATTTATTTGGACAGATGTTAGAACAAGTATTGGAGAAATTTAGCAGCCCCAAGGGGACTACCCTGTTGCAGTATGTAGACGACCTCTTAGTAACAGGAAAAAGAAGAGAAAGAGTAGTAGAAGCCACTAACAAATTATTGAATTTCCTGGGTCAGCAGGGACTGAGGGTATCTAAAAACAAACCACAATATGTGGAGCAAGAAGTGAAATACTTGGGACATTTAGTTAGTGAGGGAAAGCGAAAGATAAGCCCAGAACGGATAGAGGGAACAGTGGGAATGCCACTGCCCAGCAGTAAAAGGGAGTTACGCAAATTTTTAGGTCTAACGGGTTATTGCAGATTGTGGATTGATTCCTATGCACTGAAGACTAAGAAATTATATCTCAAACTATTAGAGGTGGAACCAAAATGTCTAAGTTGGGATGATGAGGATAAAGAACTAGTTGAGAAACTCAAAAGAGATCTGATCCATGCCCCCGTGTTAGCCTTACCTTCTCTAGATAAACCTTTCCACCTCTTTGTTACCGTGGATAAGGGAGCGGCTTTGGGAGTATTGACCCAGAGGTGGGGGAAGGAATTAGTACATGAAGAATTGATTAAACGGGTCTTGGAGTCCCTATTACTTCCCCGAGAAATAGCAGTAGTGCATGTAAATGGTCATCAGAAAGGAAATGAACTCGAAGTTCGGGGGAATAGATTAGCCGATGAGGGGACGAAGGAAGCAGCCCTGAACCCACAAGAAGTGGTGATTCATTCCCTAATACCTACTGTCCCAAGTCCTAGGGAAGCTCCTATATTTACTGAAAGTGAAGAAAAAGAATTGAGAGATTTAGGGGCTGTAAAAACAGCAGACGGGCATTGGAGGTTACCTGATGGAAGGAGAATGTTAAACAAAATGATGATGCGAGACATTATGGCTGTCCTCCACCAAGGCAGCCATTGGGGAGTACAAGCAATGTGTGATTTGGTTCTTAGGGAATATGGATGTAAAGGAATATATACAATTGCTAAACAAATATGTGAGGGATGTATCATATGCAGAAAGGTAAATAAGAAAGTCTTGAGAAAACAGACCCCAGGAGGAAGAGATCCAGGACTGAGACCTTTCCAGAGTATACAAGTAGATTATACTGAACTCCCCAGGGTAGGCAGACTAAAATATATGCTAGTCATAGTAGATCATTTATCTGGTTGGGTTGAGGCATACCCCCTAGCTACCGCCACTGCACGTGGAGTGTCTAAAACAATATTGGAAAACATAATTCCCCGATATGGGCTCGTGAACCATATAGATTCCGACCAAGGAACTCACTTTACCTCTAAAGTGTTACGGAGGGGTAATGAAAGGGTTGGGAATTTCCTGGGAGTTCCATACTCAATGGCACCCACCATCATCGGGAAGGGTTGAGAGAATGAACCAAACACTCAAACGACAGCTCTCTAAACTGATAATAGGAACCAGACTCCCTTGGATCAAATGTTTACCTATAGCTCTCTTGCGAGTACGAACAGCCCCAAGGAAAGATTTGGGACTATCCCCCTATGAAATCTTATTTGGATTACCTTACTTGGGAACGAATGGAGAATTGCCAAGTCCCGAAACTAAAGATTTGTTTTTAAAGAAGTATATACTGGGCTTGTCCTCCTCTTTGTTTTTCCTCAGGAAACAGGGTTTATTGGCACAGACTCCACCCCTTGAATTCACTGTTCATCTCATCCAGCCGGGAGATTGAATCTTAGTAAAATCATGGACAGAGACTAAATTGCAGCCGGACTGGGAAGGGCCGTACCAGGCTCTTTTGACCCCTGAAACAGCGATAAGGACAGCAGAGAAAGGCTGGACTCACTACAGTCAGATCAAAGGGCGAGTGGACCCTCCAGTTGAGGAAGAATCAACGCAAGATTCGCTGAAACTCAGGCTAAAGAGACTTTGAGTAACTGATTATACAGTGGCGACGCGAGCGCGGGATTATTTCTGTAAGATTGTATATTCAGCATGATGGTTAGAATACTGGGAATGCTGCTAGAGATATGATGCTAGCCCTTTTAGTATTGGGATTTTGTCAAATATCATTTTCATATGTATTATTAACGGTCCCCAAGTCTGATAATCCACAAGTAATAGACGCTGATGTATGCAGCTTAGTAAATTGTGGGGATGTAGATAATCAGAGACAGTACCACAGCTCTGAGATACATCTTAAGTCCTATGGGGATGGCCTTGGGGATGGTATTTGGTATAATGGTCTCGTCACAGTACACCAGACCCCCTTCCGACCAGCTCGTGATTGTCCCGATAAAAAGTGTAACCCAATATACCTAATGATAAGGAAAACCACATGGCACGAAACAATCCTGGGGGGGTGGGGGGGGGGCACCTATGAGACACAATGAAATGAAATGTTTGGGATAGAAATGAAAGCAAATGGGAAGGATTTATTGGGCTATTGTTTTTGAATTAGCGTAGGACAGGGAAAATGGGTAGAACTACTGGGTAATAAGATACAATCTTTCACCCCTCCCGCTGATCCGAAAGTAGTAAAATTTATGGAGGTAAAGGACTTGAAACAGACCATTGAAATAGAAACTGGGTACGGGGATGCAAATGCCTGGGTTGAATGGGTAAAGTATACTGTAGAAACTCTGAACAAGAGCAATTGCTATGCATGTGCCTCTGGTAGGCCAGTGGCCTAGGTGGTTCCCTTTCCGCTCGGGTGGAAGCGAGACAGGAAGGGCATGAAATGTATGATAGCCCTGTATCAGGATGAGACTGCGTGGAATGATAGGAATTGTACCTCCCTATCTCTGATGTTCCCTCCTTTGGAGAAGAAAGATGCAAAAGATCCCCCCTGTTTTCTGCCGCAGTTGGAAATCACACGTCGTGTGTGCATAGACGAGGTACAAGTCAGTCGAAAGATTTGGGGGAGCTGAAATTATGTACAGAGATTAAGAATGTAACCGAAACGGAGAAGGGAGGGAACTACTCAGCATTAAAGGTTCCCCGAGCGGATCTGTAGTGGTACTGTGGAGGCAAAATATTGAGACCCACACTACCTCCAGATTGGAAAGGGACATGTGCAATTGTACAATTGGCAATTCCATTTACCCTGGCATTTGAGAAGGAAAAAAAAGGAGGGAAAAAGGGAAGGGGTAAGAGATTACTGTTAGACACTTCTTTCAATGACAGATTTATCTCGATTCGGTAGGAGTCCCTCGGGGGGTAACTGATGAATTCAAGGCTTGTAACCAGATTGCAGCAGGCTTTGTGTCAGCTCTCTTTTGGTGGGTAACAATTAATAAAAATGATCATACCCTGTATACGAGGGCTCACCTAAAGACTGATTGAAACAGCCTTAATGAAACAGATGCCCCTAAAAGGGAATCAGGCTGAAGGACTTTATCGACTAAATAATGAGGAGATGAGTGAGACCAAGATGGATGAAATCTCCGGGATGATGCTTGCGAATTTCGGGAGCGATGCTTAAAAACAAAATATTTGCAGAAGATAACAAATGGTAACTAAAAGAAAGAGGGGGAATTGTGGGATATAGGTGGATTAGTGTTACTACTGCAATTCCATTTTACAAAGGAGGTGAACTCACACCAGTGGGTAATTGTTTTAGTCAAGAGCTGAGTCAACAAGAATGGAAACGATGTGGAGGAAATATATAATTGTTTTTGTATTAGCTAAAATTGTATGTCAGAATGAAATGTGCCAATGAACAATAGTAGGCACGGTGGGCAAATAGATAAGATGTTGTGAGGGGATGAAGTTAAGCTAGATACGCCTGTACAAACAGTAGGTATAAACATGTGCTTCCCACTTTTACAAAAAGACAGGAACAAACCCCAATTAAAAGGGTCGTAGGGATCAGAACGGCCTCGGGAAAGGCACAGATGAAGGGGGTAGATAATGATGAAGAAGGGATATGCCTAACAATGACCTATAGCAGGGTAAGGTCAAACAGCCTTGTGAGACCAGAAATAAGCATTTTATCACAGACAAGGCCGGATAAGGCAAGAGGCAAACAGGGGTAATGGGGGCCGGTCTTAGGGAAGTGGATGATGTAAGCAGGGGAGGGAGCAGTGTAAAACAATAGGACATCAAATCATATAAATGTTATGTATGAATTGAACTTAGTGTGTGTATGTCCGCTGCCTTTTTAGACACTGGACATCACACCCACTTGCAAGTGTAAAATTAATGACACTACTGATTCAGATCTTGTCTCGGACTGAAATTATTGAAGTGAGTGGGCTTTGTTTCTCACAGGAACCGAGGAAAAAATATAGAAAATACATACAATGTGGTGGGGCTCTCAATGCTCAGAAGATTTCAGTCTTTACCAAGTGTTTCAGGGCCCCATTGGTCCCAATACAGATTGTTGCACTCCTCCTTGTGCACAGCCAGATACCACGATTGTGGGGCAAAGTGTTGTGGTGGGATATGGAGGTGCTTTTGTAGAATTTCCTCAGTTTTGGAGGTGAAAATAGATGAGAAGGTGTAGGGTTTTGTACGGAGTTACCTATTCCGCTCCTGTTGCAGCATCATATTATTACCCTGACTCTACCTCATACATTGTTGGCAGAGATCGCTGACATTTTGTAAGCCCACAATACAAGATCCATCACTCTGTTTAAGACAGCAGAAATCTCTTGTAGCACTATAGTCAGAGAACAATACAGGGCAGAACAGGCCCTTCGGTCCTTGATGTTGCGCCGACCTGTGAATTATTCTCAGCTCGTCCCCCAACACTATCCCTAAATCACCCATGTGCTTAAGTAAAGGATTGATGAAATTTCCCTCATGTGGCTGAGTTAGCCACATTAGCAGGTAGTGTATTCCATACCCTTACCACTCTCTGAGTAAAGACCCTGCCTCCGACGTGTTTAAATCTATCACCCCTCAATTTGTAGTTGTACATACATGCTAGCGTCATCATCCTCGGAAAAAGACTTTCACTGTATACCCTATCTAATCCTCTGATCATCTTGTATGTCTCTATCAAATCCCCTCTTAGTCACTTCTTGCCAATGAGAACAGGTTCAAGTCTCAACCTTTCCTCATAAGACCGTCCATCCAGACCAGGCAACATCCTGGTAAATCTCCTCTGCACTTTTTCAAATGCTTTCACATCCTTCCCGTATTATGGGCACCAGAACTACACACAATATTCCAAGTATGGCTGCACCAGCATTTTGTTTAGTTGCAGCATGATATTGCAGCTCCAGAACACAATCCCTCTACGAATGAAACCTAACACACCGTATACTGCCTTAACAGTACTATCCACCTGGGTGGCAACTTTCAGGCATCTATGTTCATGGACTCCACCATCTCTTTGCACACCCACACTACCAAGAATCTTTCCATTAACCCAGTACTCTGCCTTCCTGTTATTCTTCTCAACGGCATCACCTCACATTTAGCTGCATTTAACTCTATGTGCCACCTCTCAACATAATTCTGCAGTTTATCCAAGTCCCCCTGCAATCTGTAACATTCTTCCATACTGTCCACTCCACGGAATTTAGTGTCGTTTGCAAGTTTACTGATCCAGCCACCCATGCCTGCATCTACGTCATTTATAAAAATAACAAACAGCAGTGGTGCCAAAACGGATCCTTGTGGCACACCACTACTAACCTGAGTCCAGGCTGAATATTTTCCATCAGCCATCACTTGCTGCCTTCTTTCAGAAAGCCAGTTTCGAATCCAAACTGCTAAATTACTCTCCATTTCATGTCTCTGCATTTTCTCCAACAGCCTACCATGTGGAACCCTATCAAAGGCTTTACTGAAGTCCATGTATATCATGTCAATTGCCCTACCCTCATCTACATGCTTAGTCACCTTCTCAAAAAACTCAGAGGTTTGTGAGACATGACCTGCCCTTGACGAAACCATGTTGACTATCTGAAAACAAATTGTTGTTTGCTCGTTGATTATAAATCTTATCTCTTATAATCCTTTCCAAAACCTTTCCTACAACAAAAGTAAGGCTCACTGGTCTATAATTACCTGGATCATCTCCATTGCCCTTCTTGATCTCTCCATTGCCCTTCTTGATCAAGGGAACAACATTTGCAATCCTTCAGTCCTCTAGTACCAAACCTGTAGAGAATGACGACTCAAATATCAAAGCCAAAGTCTCTGTTATCTCCTCCCTAGCTTCGCAGAGAATCCTCGGATAAATCCCATCCAGCCTAGGGGACTTGTCTACTTTCCGGAATTGATAACACATGTTTGTAACTAACTTTAATCCTTTCTATTCTAATATGTTGTACCTCATTCTTCTCCTCTACAATATTCTCCTTTTCCTGAGTGAAAACTAATGAGAAATGTTCATTTAGCACCTCTCCGATCTCCACAGGGTCCACACTGAACTTCCCACTTCTGTCTTTGACTGGCTATATTCCTACCCTATGCTTTTGTTCCTCACATACCTATAGAAAGCTTTAGGGTTCTCCTTTATTCTATTCACTAAAGAGTGCTCTTGTCCTCTCTTTGCTCTTAACTCTCTCTTTAAATCCTTCCTATCTGATATGTAACTCTCCATTGCCTCATCTGTACCATCTTGCCTCATCAACACACAAGCCTCCTTCTTCTTCTTAACAAGAGATGCAATTTCCGTAGTAAACCACGATTCCCTTACCTTATCACTTCCTTCCTGCCTGACAGGGCCATACCTATCAAGGACACGCAATATCTGTTCCTTAAACCAGCTCCACATTTCAATAGTCTGCACCCCCTGCCTTTTGCTACCCCATTCTATGCATCCTAATTCTTGCTGAATCGCATTGTATTTGTCCCGCCCCATCGATAAGGAGGAGGTTAATTAGGTTGTTTCCAGAGTTGAGGGGATTGGCTTAACAGTAGATTGGTAATATATTCATTGGAATTCAGAAGAATGGAAAAGTATAAATTAATGAATGGAATGGATAAAATCGAAGTAGAGAGGATATTTCCACTGGCAGGTGAAGCTAGCACAAGAGGGATCATCTCAAGATTAGAGGCAGCAAATTTAAGACTGAATTGAGAAGGAACTTCTTGACCTCTATGGAATTCATTGCCCAGGGAAGTAATTGATGCTTGTTCAGTAAACGTTTATAAAGCTAAAGTAGGTTTTTTAAAAAAAGAAATAATTAATTAAGGGATACGGTGAGAATGTGAGGAAATGGTTCTGCATCCACGAAATGATCAGCCATGGTCATATTGAATGGCAGAGCAGGGTCAAAGGGCAGGACGGCCTTCTCCTGTTCCTAGTTCTTTTGTTATGTTATGCATTCCTCCCTCACTGGACTTGGAAGTGCTGGTTCTGGATTAGTGGTGCTGGAAGAACATAGTAGTTCAGGCAGCATCTGAGGAGCAGTAACATTGGCGTTTCGGGCAAAAGCCCTCCATCAGGAACAAAGGCAGAGAGCCTGAAGTATGGAGAGATAAGCTAGAAGAGGGTGGGGAGAACGTAGTATAGAGTACAATAGGTGAGTGGGGGAGGGAATGAAGGTGATAGGTCAGGGGAGGAGGGTGGAGTTCATAGGAGGAAAAGATAGGCATGTAGGACAAGGCAAGGGGACAATGATGAGCCAGAATTTTGGAACTAGGGTGAGGAGGGGAATGGGGAAATGAGGAAACTGTTGACGTCCACATTGATGCCCTGGGGTTGAAATGTGGATTTCAACAGTTTCCTCATTTCCCCTTCCCACACCTCACCCTAGTTACAAACGTCTGGCTCAGCAGTGTCCCCTTGACTTGTCCTACCTGCCTATCTTCTTTTTCACCTATTAACTCCGACCTCCCCCCACACCCCACCACCCACCCCCAACCTATCACCTTCATCCCCTCCCCCACTCACCTATTGTACTCTATGCTACTTTCTCCCCACCCCCACCCCCACCCCCACCCCCACCCCCACCCCCACCCCCACCCCCACCCTCCTCGAGCTTATCTCTCCACGCTTCAGGCTCTCTGCCTTTATTCCTGATGAAGGACTTTTGCCTGAAACGTCGATTTTACTGCTCCTCGGATGCTCCCTGAACTGCTGTGCTCTTCCATCACCACTAATCCAGAATCTATTTTCCAGCATCTGCAGTCATTGTTTTTACCTTGGAGGTGCTGGTGTTGGATTAGGATGGACAAAATTCAAATTCACAGAACACCATGTTATAGTCTAATGGGTTCATTTGGAAGTACGAGCTTTGCTGCTTCTTCATCGGGTGGTTGTGTGATTTTTAACTTTGTCCCTCACTCTTGTAACTGATAAACAGCAACAAAGGCCACGAAGCAGTGCGCATGCTCTAGCCAACAATCGGGTCCGGGTGGGAGGAGGTTGAGCAATTCATCAACTTCACCAACACATTCCACCCTGACCTTAAATTTACCTGGACCATCTCTGACACCTCCCTCCCCTTTCTGGACCTCCCCATTTCCATTAATGAACACCAACTTGACACCGACATTTTTTACAAACCCACCGGCTCCCACAGCTACCTGGATTATACTTCTTCCCACCCTACCTCTTGCAAAAATGCCATCCCGTATTCCCGATTCCTCCACCTCCGCCGTATCTGATCCCAGGAGGACCAGTTCCACCACAGAACACACCAGATGGCCTCCTTCTTTAGAGACCGCAATTTTCCTTCCCAAACTTCCCTAGTTTCAAACTTCCAGCTCAGCACTGTCCCCATGACTTGTCCTACCTGCCTATCTCCTTTTCCACCTATCCACTCCACCCTCTCCTCCCTGACCTATCACCTTCATCCCCTCCCCCACTCTTCTATTGTACTCTACGCTACTTTCTCCCCACCCTCCTCGAGCTTATCTCTCCACGCTTCAGGCGCTTTTGCCCGAAACGTCGATTTCGCTGCTCCTTTGATGCTGCCTGAACTGTTGTGCTCTTCCAGCACCACTAATCCAGAATCTGGTTTCCAGCATCTGCAGTCATTGTTTTTACCCCGGGTTAATGATGTCAGTGGTGGACCAATGGAAAGAGCTGGAGGACCTGGTGGGCCAGTTGGTCCACCGGACAATCAGTGAATGAGGGGCGGGACTTGACTATACCACGTGATCATCCTCCGCGGTCGGCGCGGATGTTGGGGATGTATGTGCGGAGAGCTGTCGGTAAGGAAAGAAATAAACAGCAGGAAGTGGGAGGGAAATGGTGTTGGTATGGTCTGAGAGGTTTTACAATCATTTGGTGCACATCCGAAAATACAAATTTGAAACTTACAGTCTCATTTTTGCAGCAAACGGGAAAATGCCTCGTTGAGTAATCGGCCCGAGTGAGCGCCGCCATCTTTATTCGGGGCAACGATTCACTGGACACGTGCGCGGCCGCCAGCTTTGTAGGGGGCAAAGTTCAGAGGGATGTATGTACAGCCTTCCCTGGTAAAAAGAGTCGTAGGGCAGGATTTGCAGAGAGCACATTCAAACCCAGAGAAATGGACTTTTTTTCTGGATTTGTTTCGTCATTCATTGAAATGATTTAGATGTGAATAGAGGCCGTATAGTTAGTAAGTTTGCAGGTGACACCAAAATTTGAGGTGTTGTGGACAATGAAGAAGGTTATGTCAGAGGACAGTGGGATATTGATCAGATGGGCCAATGGGCTGAGGAGTGACAGATAGGATTTAATTTAAATAGATTAGGTTAGGATATCTGGTTGCCATAGATTGGACTGAAGAAGTCTGTTTCTGTGCTCGACATCTTTGACTGTGGGATCATAAAAGTGAACTCTGCTCTGGTTCACCTCTGGGTTCTCTGATGTCCACTTGTTCATTATCTAGCTTCTTCAGTCTCTCATGGGTGTATTTTTGGTCTGTATAGTATTTTACAATTACTTTCACAGCTGTTTTGTAAATGAATTGAAAAATGTAGAGCTGGAAAAACACAGCAGGCCAGGCAGCATCCGAGGAGCAGGAGAATCGACGTTTCGGGCATAAGCCCTTCTTCAGGAATGTAAATGAATTGTCCACTGCTGCCCGGCCCCTGACCATATGCTGTTCCATTATCAGGTTATTTTTTCCACAATATCTTTGACAGTCAAGAATTCTTTTTTCCAATAAGCGAGTGCATTTTCATTCAATTTCTGATAGTCAAATTCTGCACCATTTTCATTCCCTGTAATTCATATTGCACTCCCTGAAACATCAACTGTGTATTTCTCCTTCCACAGAAACCAATGATAAATGCTAAAGCTTTGTGGCCTGTGGAGAGGGTGATGTTTGACTGCCTTGTACTGCTGCAGTTTGTATGGTGAAGGTGGTTGGGTAAGAGACATTACAGATTATTCACTCAGTGATATTGAAGAGTAGAAGATATCTGTACAAATCATCATGGTTTTAATTTCACAAAAATATTATTGAGAACTTTTGACATAAGGCTACAGATGGAGAATATTGTGTCAAGTGACCACAACCATTGCCGAATAAGCAGTTTTTCCAAGAATGCCTTAAAGGAAGAAAGTAGATCTTAGAGGGTTAGAGTGGGGATTCCAGACCATGTTCCCTTGGAGTCTATAGAAACAGTCACACAGGTGAACTCAAAAATAAACACATCATTGAGAGTCTGAACTAAAATGAGATATTATTGAGATATGAAAAGGTGTGTGGTGCAGGGAGATAGGAATGATTACAGCCAGGAATTAATTCAAAGGTGCGAAAGTAAATTGTTGATGCTTATAAATGGGAGTCTTTTGATTGATCAGCAAGTTTTGGTACAAGTGAGCACTTGGGCGGTAGAGTTTTCGATATTCTGGAGATTATCGGGAGGGTGAATGTGGGATGCTGGCCAGGAGTGGGTTTAGATAATGAAATCTAGAGTTAACAAAAGGAATGAATGAGAGTTTCAGCAAATGAGCTGAGACTGTGGTGAGGTCAGGTGATATCACGGAAGTCGAAATAGTGGACTTGGAGGGGGTCTGGCTTGTCATCATCACCTCATTCAGCTGTTTGTCAGTTTGTAAATCAAGTCTGTAACAAGCTCAGGAACTGAGTGGTCATGGCAGAACCCAAACTGGGCATCGCTGAGTAGGTTATTGCTGAGCAGTTGCTTGACAGCACTGTTGATGACACCTTCCATCACTTCACTGCTGAGCGAGTGTGGACTGTTAGAGGGGAATTGGCTGAGTTGGATCTGCCCTGTGTTTTTGTGTTGGAACATCCCTGAGCAATGTTCCACAAAGTCGGTAGGTGCCAGTGCTGGAGCAGTACTTGCCTTGGTGGGCAGCAAGTTCTGAAGCACAGCCATCACTACTGTTGCCAGAATATTGGCAGGGCCCCTAGCCTTTACACTACTTATCCATTTCTTGATCTGATTTGAAATGAGTTTTAAACCAAGTCGATTCATATCTATCATGTCCGGGACCAAGGGAGAAGACTCATCCACTTGGCACTGCTGGCTGAAGATCGCTGCAAATGCTGTTGTCTTATCTGTTGCATGGATGTGTGAGACCCCTCCATCAGTAAGGGTGGGGATATCTGTGATGCTGTAATTGTCCATCACCATTCCTCACTAGGTGTGGCAGAACTAATCCATTGTTTATGGGATCACTTAGTTCTATCTGGTGTTGCTTGTGCTGTTTGGCATGCAGGTTTGGTAGCTGTACCAGGTTGGCACCTCATTTTTAGGTATGCCTGGTACTGCTGGCATGCCCTCCTGCATTCACTATTGAACCAGGGTTGATTCCCTTGGCTTGATGTTCATGGTTGTGTGGGGGAATATCAGGCCATGAGATTTCAGATTGGGCTGGAGTACAGTTCTGCTGCTGTTGTTGGCCCACTGTGAGGCAGAAGTTGCAGGGTCAAGACGGCTGATTTTGTGTTTGTATTTGCTAATGCATTGGTCGATGTAATGTGGTCGATCCAGTTTCATTCCTTTTAGATTAGATTACTTATAGTGTGGAAACAGGCCCTTCGGCCCAACAAGTCCACACTGACCCGCCGAAGCGCAACCCACCCAGACCCATTCGCCTACATTTACCCCTTCACCTAAACCTACGGTCAAGTTAGCATGGCCAATTCACCTAACCTGCACATTTTTGGACTGTGGGAGGAAACCGGAGCACCCGGAGGAAACCCACGCAGACATGGGGAGAATGTGCAAACTCCACACAGTCAGTCGCCTGAGGCAGGAATTGAACCCGGGTGTCTGGCACTATGAGGCAGCAATGCTAACCACTGTGCCACTGTGCCGTCCTTTGTTGAGACTGTGCAGTGATTAATACAATGAGTGATTTGATGGCCCACTGTCGGGTTTCTTTCCCTCAAGGACATTGTCAATGGCAGAAAAAACATCCCCAATGTTTCCATGCCAAACAGTAGATTCTTCATGCCAGTTATTCTCTTCTTAATTTCAGAGCCACGCTCTCCCAATTTGGAATTCAAACCTGAACTTCAGTTGTATATTTTAATATTGTTGATAAATGATAAATACGACAGGTTTGTTCACTTAGTTTTAGAATCACTATCACAGGTTTTGTTTTTTTTATTTCGAAAACAATATCCGTTATCCTGTCTCCTCCATCCTCCCCTCCAACAACAAGAGTGAGGAGCACATGGAGTTTCTCTGTCCATAACATTGAGATAATCCGATCAGCTGCCTCTGTTTCTTTCCTGCCTCTCCACTAGCCCACCGAGCCAAACTGCCTCACAAGGGTGCTCCTCATTTTAGTCCTAAACTTACATTTCCTAGAGTCCCTTGTCAAGCCTTATTAGAGGTCATCTTGACCATTTACCCTCGTGTAACTAAATCATGGACATACCAAATCTCTCTCTCATCCTCCTGCTTGTCACCACCTCCCACCCCCCCACCCCCGCCTTGCCAATTCACAGACATTGTTCCATGATCTATCTGTCTTTTCTGGTTATGTCATTCTCTCCCATTCTGCTAAAAACTAATATTTGACCTCGCCGCCATTGGAAAATCCTGCTCCATCTCCACACTCCCTTTTCTTTCTGAATTCCTTGTAGTTGGTGTCCCTCAAGGATCTATCCTTGGCCCGTCCTGTTTCTCACCTGCATCCTGCCAGGAGGTAACATCGCCCAAAAGCACTGTGTTAGGTTTTTGACATGTACACTGACAATGTCCAGCTCTCCCTCCCCATCATCCATCTCCATTGCTCCACTATTACTCAGTTATCAAACTGCTTACCACGCTTCGATTAGCTGCAATTCACTCCAATGGAACACTGCAATTGTGAAACCCATTGCCTTCAGTTGTTATTCCAAATAAATTTTCCTCACTGCTGTGTCCCTCCCTCTCACTGGGAAGTGTCTGAGGCAGAACTACATTCTTCACAATATTGCTCTCATATCTGACCCCAAGGTGACCTCCTGATCAGACATCTACACAATCACAAACACCACAAATTCCAATCTCTAAAATGTTGCTTGTCTCCTTCTCACCCCAGCTCCATTGCTACTGAAACCCTAACCTGTGTCGGTGTTGCCTTTACATTGTGAAATCTGAAACAGAATCCTTGATTCCACGACTGACCCAGAATCTGGTTCAAGACTCACCCGTAATGGGACACATACTCTCCATATTTACCCTGTCAAACCTCGACAGAATCCTGTATGTTTCAAAGAGATCTCCTCTCATTCTTCCAAAGTCCAGTGAGTAGATTCCCAACTTGTTCAGCCTTCATTTAGAGGATAATCCCTTCAAAACGGGGATCATCCCAAAGGATCTTCTCTGAAATGCCTCCAATAAACTACTCTATTTGGTTAACTAAAGCGACCAAATCTGTTCACGTTACTCCAGTTGTGGTCTCACTCGCCATTTGTTTAGTTGCCCTAAGGTATATATTCCAAACTCTTATATTCCAAACTCCTTGAAATAAGGGACAGCATTCCATTCCCTTTCCTGATTCCCTGTTGTAACTGTGTGCTAGCTTTGTGTTTCCTGCTCATTCCACCCCCCCCCCCCCCCACCCACCACCCCCCACCCCAACCCCGTCCCTTTCTGGTGCAGCATTCTACAGTTTATCCCAAGTTATACTCCATTTGCCAACTTGTTGCCCACTTTTCCTGTGAATATCTATGTAAACTGTTTATAATCCTCTTGGAACTTTCCTGTTATGTCTTTTCTAGGAGATTTCCCCCCTCATTATTTGAAACATTTACTGGGAGCACTGGGCAGTTGGAAGCATGCTCAGTTGCTATCTTTTCAGGGATACTCTGTTTAATGACTGGGAGGAGCTTGCTGCCCCTTGGTGAGAATGGAGACAACGAGCCCATCGAGCTGCATGAGCCTTTCACACCCCATGGGTCTTATTGATGAGGCACAGCGGCAGAACGGAAGAAAGAAAAGGAAGCAAATCCTGCTCTCCATATCTGACTGAATCTTGGATCATTCTGTCCCATGTTCAGTCACATGAAGTCCCAAGGTGGAAACTCATAGAAACCCACACAGATTTGACCCTGAATTGCCTGCTGACCTCCACCAGGGGTAATGTGTACAGTCAAGACGGCATGGTGGCACAGTGGTTAGCACTGCTGCCTCACAGCGCCAGAGACTCAGGTACAATTCCTGCCTCAGGCGACTGACCGTGTGGAGTTTGCACATTCTCCCCGTGTCTGCGTGGGTTTCCTCCCACAGTCGAAAGATGTGCAGGTCAGGTGAATTGGCCATGCTAAATTGCCCACAGTGTTAGGTAAGGGTAAATGTAGGGGAATGGGTGGGTTGCACGTCGGTGTGGACTTGTTGGGCCGAAGGGCCTGTTTCCACACTGTAAGTAATCTAATCATCCTGGGCCAGGAGGAGGGGATTGTATGAGTTTCAAGCTGAACTGACTTTGACGGATTTTATAAACTTGTATTACAGGTGTACATTCAGATGGGAATCTCAGTCATTGTAACGCCAAACTCTGACAGAATTACTCAATACATCATGACCTGGATATTCATATTGTGTGAGAGTATTGTGTTCCAGGTCAATACTATTTGCTGCATAAAAGTTTTCCTTTGAATCAAACCATCCTCTCAATAGATCAATATGTCCTGTAATCCTTGTATAATGAGCTGACGGGTGTAAGGTTTATTATTATAATATGTAACTTTTGTAAACCGCTTTGTCACAGCTCCCCACAATTTCCTTTGCTCCAAGGAGAATACTCTGTTTTTCCAAACCGCTGATTCCACAATGTCTGTTTGCTATCTACAAGGTACACATCAGGATTGTGTTGGAACATTCTCCACTTGCCAGCATCAGTGCAACCCGCGCCCCCTCCACCAACAATATTAAAGAAATTGAACATCATCCAGGGTAAAGCACTGTACCTGAGTGGTTTCCCATCCACCACCTTCAGCATTCCCTTTCCCCACCCCCGAGGCACAGTGGCATCACTGTGTGAAAGATCAAGTCAGCATTGTCATAGGACTACTCTCTCGTTAGAGAGAGATGTCGGTGGTGGTTAACCTGAATATTACCACAGCGCAGGCAAGGGATAGGTTGAAAAAGAGAGTCCATTAATTGTGGATGGTTATTCTTGATGTGTATTAGCAACACACATGTGACATGAATAATTAATGTTAAAAAATCCCCACAAATTCTGCAACTAAAATCCCTCATTCCTTGAACCATCCTAGTAAATCTCCTGTGCCCCCTCTCAGGGACCATGCCATCCTTCCCAATGTGTGGCCGATCTCTGGTTTTCACAGACCCAGCTGCTCTGTGTTCCTGTGGGTGATGTCATAGAGCAACAGTTGCACTAAACCTCACTCTCTGGAATTGAGTGAGAGACAGAAATCCCGATGGCATTTCAGATATATTTAGGAACACACTTGCAATGCCAAGGCTGACAGGTCTATGGGCTCAGTGCTGGAAAATGGAATTAAAATAGTTAGCTGGGAGATTTCTTTACAGCGTAAACCCAATGGACCACAACACCTTTTTCTGTCATGTAGACCACAGATGCATAATATAGGAAGATGACAAGCCACAATAGAAACCAGGTCAGAGAAGGTGATATTAGAATACGTGATTGATTAATGTTTTTTTGGAGGAAAATGTGACAGCGGTTAAGCGGGACATTGTGGAGCTCTGGGTTCAGGAATCTGAAATAAAAATGGGTTATCCTGAAGGTTGGAATGAAAGAAAGGCACATCACAGAGATTTGTGAGGGTGGACAAGATTAGAGATAGGGAGGGTGTTGAGACTGGAGGAGATTAGAGGTTGGAGGATGTTGCAGAGATTGAGATGTCTTTGATGCAGAGATAGTGAAAGTTCTGAGGCTAGAGAGGAATTATAGAGATAAGGATGAGTTGTTAGTTTTCCCAACACTATCTCTTTACTGATAATGATTGTTTCTCTGTCCTCATCTGCCATTGCCTCCATCGGCCTGCGACAATGAGAGTACACAGACAGTATGTTCCTGTTAATGCCAAGGCTGGGAGGCATCGAGAATGCTGCGTGACCTGAGAAATTGAGGCTCTGGTCAAGAAAATGAAGAAAGGATATGGCAGGTACAGAGCACTGGGTTTGAGTGAGTCCCTAGGGGACTATAAGGGCAGTAGGAGTATACCCGCGGGAAACCAGGAGGCAGAAAAAGGGACATGAGATAGCTTTGGGAAATAGGTTTAAGGAGAATCCAAAGAGATTCTACGAATACACTAAAGACAAAAGAATAACTAGGCAGAGAATAGCGACCCTCAAAGATCAACAAGACTGTCTGTGGAACAGCAGGAGGTGGGAGAGATTCTGTAATTCTTTCATGTCAGATTTTACTGAAAGGGGATATGAAAGTTAGAGAAGTTGCAGAAATAAATAGTGATAACTTGGCAAGTGTACATATTATAGAGGAGGAGGTACTGGATGACTTAAAATGCATAAAGGTGGATAAATCCCTGGAATCTGATCAGCTGTATCGCAGAACTTTGTGGGTAATTAGAGAAGCTTTTGCTGGGCCCCTCGCTGTGATATTTGTATCATCAAACACCACAAGTGAGGTGCTGGAAGACTGGCGCCATTATTTCAGAAAGGTGGTAAGGAAAAGCCAGGGAACTATAAACAGGTGAGCCTGAAGTCAGTAGCAGAGAAGTTGTTGGTAGGGATTCTCCAGGACAGGATTTACAAGTCATTGGAAAGGCAAAAATGATTAGGGAGAGTCAGCATGGCTTTGTGCATTGAAATCAGGAACTTGACTTGAGAAAGACACAAGGTTTCACATAACACACTGGTTAGCAGGTTCAACACCATAGAATTCTGGCGGAAGTAGCTGTTTGAATACGGAATTGGCTGGAAGGTCAAAGAGTCATAGATGGACAGCACAGAAACAGAGACCCGTCGGTCCAACCAGTACATGCTGATCAGATATCCCAATGCAATCTAGTCCCCCCTGTCAGCACCCGGCCCATGTCCTTCCTATTCATATACACATGAAGATGCCTTTTAAATGTTGCAATCGTAATGGTCTCCACCACTTCCTCTGGCAGCTCATTCCATACACGTCCCACCCTCTGTGTGAAAACGTTGTCTCTCAAGTCTCTTTAAATTCTTCCCCCTCGTACCATAAACCTATGTCCTCTAGTGCTGGGATCCCCAATGCCTGGGAAAAGACTTTGTCTATTTATCCTATCCATGCACCTCGGGTTTTTATATACATCGAGAAGATCACCTCTCAGCCTCCGACGCTGCAGGGAAAACAGCCCCAATCTATTCAACCTCTATTCAACCCCCAGCCTAGCTCAAATCCTCCAACCCTGGCAACATTCTTGTAAATCTTTTCTGAACCCTTTCAAGTTTCACAACATCCTTCCAATAGGAGGGAGACCAGATTTGTACGCAACATTCCAAAAGTGGCCTAACCAATGTCCTGTACAGCCACAACATGACCTCACAACTCCTGTACTCAATACTTTGTCCGATAAAGGAAAGCATACCAAATGCCACCTTCACTATCCTATCGGCCTCCACTCCAAGGTCTCTTTGTTCAGTAACACTCACCAGGACCTTACCATTAAGTGTATAAGTCCTGCTAAGATTTGAGTTTCCAAAATACCACTCCTCAGCCCATTCACCCATCTGATCAAGATCCCATTGTACTCTGAGGTAATCTTTTTCACTGTCCACTACACCTCCAGTTTTGGTGTCATCTCACTAACTATACCTCCGATGGTCACATCCAAGTTATTGATATAAATGACGAAAGGTAGTGGATCCAGCAGTGGTCCTTGCACCATTCCACTCGTCACAGGCCTCCAGTCTGAAGAGCCAGTTCTGTATCCAAATGGCTAGTTCTCCCTGTATGCCATGAGCTCTAACCTTGCTGAGAAGTCAGTGTCATAGGTGCAGGATGCTTTTTGGACTGGAAGCCTGTGATAAGCAATATGCTGTCAGACTGGGTACTGGGTCCACTGCTTTTTGCCATTTATAAAAAAGAATTCTATGTGAATATAGGAGCTATGGTTAGTAGGTTTACAATAGACACCAAAATTGGAGGTGCAGTGGACAACAAAGTTAATTGAGAGTACAATGAGACTCCAATCAAATGGGCTGAGGAGTGGCAGTTGCAGTTTAATTTAGATAAATGTGACGTTCTGCATTTTGGAAAAGCAAATTAGGGCAGGACTTCTACACTTAATGGGAAGGTCCTGGCGAGTGTTGCTGAACAAAAAGATCTTGGAGTGCAGGTTCATAGTTCCTTTTAAGTGGAACCATAGATAGGCAGGGTAGTGAAGAAAGTGTTTGGTGTACTTGCCTTTATTGGTCAGTGCATTGAGTACAGGAGTTGTGACGTCATTTTGCGGCTGTACAGGACATTCATTCAGCCACTTGTGAATTCTGCTTTCAGTCCTAGTCTCCCTGTTATCAGAATGATATTGTTAAAAAAGAAAGGATTCAGAAATAATGCAAAGATGTTGCCAGGGTTGAGGGATTGAGCTATAGGGAGAGGCTGAATAGACTGAAGCTGTTTTCACTGGAGAATTTGATGCTGAAAGGTGACCATAGAGGTTGATTAAAATCGTGAGGGACATGGATAGGGTAAACAGCCAGGGTCTTATTCCTTTTTAGGTGAGTCCAAAATTAGAAAGCACAGGCGTGAGGGAAAAGATTGAAAAGGGATATTCGGGGTAAAGTTTCAAGCTGAACGTGGTACGTGTATGGAATGAGCTGCCAGAGAAAGTGTGGAGGCTGGTACAGTTACAATATATAAAAGGCATCTCACTGGATATGTGATTGGGAAAGGTTTAGAAGGCTATGGGCCAAGGGCTGGCATATGGGACGAGATTAATTTAGGATATCTGGTCGGCATGGACAAGTTGGACTGAAGGGTCTGTTTCTGTGCTGTACGTCTCTATGACACTAATAAATTAAAGTTAAGATAGGTTTCTCTTTTATGGAGAGTTAGCAGAAGGTCAGATGATTCTCCTTGGAGCTGAGAAGGTTAAGCAGTGATTTCGAACAGGAGTTGATTTATTTCCAGGGTATTTCATTTACCGAGCGACAGAGTGAGAAATTTTTAACATCACAATTTTTAGTAACTATTTTCAGGTAACTGGCAAATAATACAGGTTAAAAATGTGAAGATTATTTTACTCAGTAAGTTCTGAGCATCTGGAATAGTTTGACCGACAGCTGGATGCAGATTCAGTACTTATTGTCGAAACAAATTTGAAATTTAACTTTTTTAAGGAAGGATTTGGAGGGCTATGTCCAAATGGGAGGTGAGTTGGGACTGACTGGCACCATCTCCAGAGGGAAAGAGGACAGCCCCAATGGGCGGAATAGCCTCCAGCCCCTGTGCTCTGTGATACTGACCCATTCACTGTGAATGATGAAGCTCATCACAGGGCAGAGCCGTAGAGATATACAGCATGAAAATAAACCCTTTGGATAAACTGGTCCATGCTGACCAGATAGCCCAACCTAATCTAGACCCATTTGCCAACACTTGGCACATATCACTCTACACCCTTCCTATTCATATACCCATCCGGATGCCAAATCGTTTAATTGTAAAAACATCCTCCACTTCCTGACAGAAGATTCCAGACACGCACCAACCTCAGTGGGGAAAAATATTGCCCCTCAGATCCATTTTAAATTCTTTCCCTCTCATCCTATAGCTATGCCCTCTCATTCTGGACTCCCCGACCCCAGTGAAATGACCTTGTCTATTTATCCTACCCAGGCCCCTCATGGTTTTATAAACCTCTATGAGGTCACCCCTCAGCCTCTGATGCACCTGGGAGGATCCCACCACTCATGTCACAATGGGGCCTGGCTGATTGACACAGCTTCAAACCAATAGGAGAGTTGGCATGATCCTCCAGCCAATGGGAGTGAATGAGGGGTGGGTCAAGCAGGCCAATACATGACCATCGGTTTTGCAGGCGCAGTGTCACTGTGAGGGGGGACTGAATGTGAAGGAGTGGGAGAGACAGAAGATACTGGGAGAGAGATGGAGTTAGTGTGGACTGGGAAGGTTAATAAACACTGTTTCAGTCTGCTGGACCTGAGTTAGATACTCTGGTTAAATTCGAACCAAAAGAACTTTGGATGCTGTAAATCACACAGAACAACCAGAAGGTGCTGGAAAAGCTCAGCAGATCAGGCAGCATCTGTGAAAAGAAATCAGTTCGCATTTTCGATCAGTGATGCTTCCTCAGGAACTGATGTTACTGAGAAAAAAAAGTCTGTTTTTATGCAGAAGGTAGGGGTTAAGGAGTAAATGATAAGTGGGGATAGAGTCCAAAGAGAGAGATAAGAGCAGTTGGACAAAGGAGTGGATAACGTTCTGACGGGGGGAGGGTGAATAGCTGTTTATGGGGACTGTTAGTGGCTAACCATAGGCAGTGTGTAATGGCAGGCTACGTAATAACAAGGCCTGGTGTGTGGGGTAGGGAGCAAAGACACTAGGACGTGGGAGAGTGCAGGACCTAAAATTATTGAATTTGATATTGAAGCCAGAGGGTTGCAGGGTTCCCGAGTGGGAGATGAGGTGTTGTTCTTCCGTTTTGTGTTAAAGTGTGTTGCTGGAAAAGCACAGCAGATCAGGCAGCATCCAAGGAGCAGGAGAATTGACGTATTGGGCATGTCAGCACTTCATCCGAAATGTGGGTGCTGGAATACGGCTGAGAGATAAATAGGGAGGGGTGTTTGGGGTTGTGGGGAAGAGAGCCAGGGAGGCAATAGGTGGTTGTAGATGGAGGGTCGTGGTGAGAGGGTGGAATGGATAATTAGGAAGGAAGATGGGCAGGTGGGACTGTTCAAGAGGCCAGTGCCGAGTTGGAGGGTTGAATCTGATATAAGTTGGGGGAGGGGAGATGAGGAAACCTTGATGCTGTGTGGTTGAAAGTTGCCAAGGTGGAAGATGAGGTGTTCTTCCTCCAGGTGTCGGGTGGCTCGGATTTGGGATGGAGGGCTTGCATGTCCTTGGCAGCGTGGTGGTGGAGGGGGTGGGGGTAGCCGAAGTGGTCGGCCACAGGGCGGTGGGGTTGGTTGGTACATGTGTCCCAGAAATGTTCCCTGAAATATTCCACAACTTGGCGTCCTGAGAGCAAGGGACACAATAGGTGAGCTGATTGGGTGGGCAGGGAAATCTCTGCTGGATGTAGGAGGATCCAGTGGTGCCTTGGCTGGAGGTGAGGGGAAGGTGTGGGCACAGGTTTTCCACCTCTTACAGTGGCAAGCGAAGGTGCCTGGAGTGGAGGGTGGGTTGGTGGGGAGTGTGGATCTAACATGGAAGTCACAGAAGGTATGGTCTCTGTGGAATGGTGAAAGGGGTGGAGAGGGAAATATATCTCAGGTGGTTGGATCTGATGGTGGAAAGAGCAGAGGATTATGCATTGTATCTGGGTGGAAGGTGAGGATGGTGGGATTCCATCTTTGTTGCATTTGAAGGGGTGGGGTTCAAGGGCAGTGGTGTGGGAAGTGGAGGAGCTACACTGGAGGCATTGTTGACCACATGTGAGGGGAAATTGCAGACCTTGAAATAGGAAGTCATTTGGTATGTTCTGAAGTGTTCTTCCAGCTTGCATCAAACTTCACTGGAACACTGCAGTAAGCATGAGACAGAGATGTTGGACAGGGAACAGTCTTGTGTGTTAAAGAGCAGGCAACTGGAAGCTCAGGGTCTTTTTTGCAGGTACAATGTAGATCATCAGCCACCATTTCCACCACCGCCACTGAGATTCTAGAAGGTTCCTGTCTCCTCCATTAACAGCTTTCCAACTTCCCACTCCTTTAACTTTCCAAATGTTCCTGTGTCTCTTTGGGCTCTGTCCCCCACCTATTATTTACTCTTTAACTCCTATCTCCTGTAGTCCAAAGATCTGTAGGTTCGGTGAATTGGCCCAGCTAAGTTTCCCGTAGTGTTCGGGGGAAATGGAGAGTAATAGAATAGGAGAATGGGTCTGGGTGGGATAAACTTCGGAGGGTGGGTGTGGAATTGTTGGGCCAAAGGGCCTGTTTCCTGAAGGGATTCTAATTTTCCCAGCTGTCATTGGTTCTGAGGAAGGGTCACTGGACCCGCGATAACCCTTGGTGTGTGCAGGAGGCGTAAAGGGGAGAATGACAGCAGAAACCGGATGAAATGTGTCAGTGGATACTGGGAGGGTTTAGTTACACTCTGTGCAGGTCGTTAGTCTGAATTAGAAACTCTTGGTCCCACGTTTGCAGCAAAGGGGAAGATGGCTTGGGCCTCAGGCAGTGAGAGGACCTGGGTTATGGCCACCATCTTTATTTGGGGCAAGGTACAGCAAGGAGCATGGACGTGTCCTCTTCCTGGGTGGGGGCGGGGTGACTTGAAGAGGAGCATTTACACATCAAACACATACCAAGGGAAGTGTTTGTCTTCATTTTTCATCTTGCACTGACTGAGCTTTGTTTTGTGAATTCATTTTATAGAATATTAATTCAGAATAATTGAGACAGGGATCTCAAAAAACAAGTTTCTACAGTCAGCGGAGTTATCAGGATCTGAATATCATTGGCATTTAACTGCGGAACGAGAAAGGTTTGTCTGTTCTGTCTGTGGGAAAATATCTTCAATATTTTTGTCAAGCCAAAAGCAGAAAGATGTTCAAGTTCATGGTTGGATCACCCTTGGGGTATGTGTTCAATTCTTGGCCCTGCAGCTGTGGAAGGAGGTATTGGCCTGAGAGGGCGCACAGATTTATCCAAATTACACCTCGTCTTTTTGCAGGAACTGTCAGATTTAGTCTCACTCATCCACTTTATAATGTTAATCTGTAAACTCCCTACTTCCAATTCTCTGCAAATTTCTCATTGAAATTCCTTGTGGACTCAAATTCCAGCACCATTTCAGGTGGAACGTTCCAGATTCTGACAACTGTCTGTCCATTCAAAAACTGCTGAAGTCCATATTGACTCTGGGGTTACAAAGGGCTGAATTGAAAGATGAGGTGCTGTTCCTGAGCTCCCATTGAGATACATTGGAACAGTACAGGAGGCTGAGGGCAGTGTAGGTGTGAGCAGACAATGAAAATGACAGGGCTGCACTGTGGGGGCTGCTTGGCTCAATGAGAGTGTTTTGGAGTTGGGTGTAAATAGTGAGGTGAGACAGGGAGAAGGTGAAGCTGAAACTCCGTTTTAATTCAGGCCTTTCAGAAATTCACAGTCCCAATGGGAATAGCCAATTTGTCAGTGATACCTGTGGAGTATTTAAGTTTTTAAAGTATGACATATCAGCTTAAGTAAAGAATTTTTTTTGTTATTATAATGGACATGTTTAAAGTGAAGGAAGGTTACTCACTCATTTAAATTCTCTTAATGGGAGTAACTAGATGAATGTAGAGAGACGTTGTGACAGGAGCCCTCAGACCCGTGGTGTGCTCCTCTTGCACAATGTGGGAAATAAGGGCCGCTTCCAGTGTCCCTGACGGCTATGTATGCAGGAAGGGTTCCCATCTGCAGCTACTGGGAAACTGCTTTTCAGAGCTGGAGCTAGGAGTGGACTCACTGTGGAGCATCTGCAATACTGAGAATGTTATGGACAGCACGTTTAGTGAGTTAGTCACACTGCAGGTGAGGGTTACACAGCAGAAAGGGAATGGGTGAACATCAGATCTAGTAAAAGGCTCAGGAAGCGAGTACAGGAGTCCCCCGTTGTTATCCCCTTCTCATACAGATACTGTCTACCGCTTGGGATTCTGTAAGGGCAGGAATGGGTGGGGTAGCTTCTCGGGAAATCAGCATCAGCCAGGTTCATGACACCACAGAGAGCTCTGCTGATCAGAACAAGAGGCCTGAGAGTGGCAGGGCTATAGTGACAGGGGATTCAATAATCAGGGGTACAGCCTGGCACTTCTGTGCCCACAGACATGAATCCAGGATGGTATGTAATCTTCCTGGTGCCAAGATCCATGATATCATGGAGTGGCTGCAGGACATTCTGGAGCTGGAGGGTAAACAGGCCATGGTCGTGCAACACACAGATACCAATAACATCGCTAAACAGAGGGATGAGGGCCTGAAAGCTGGATATAGGGAGAGCAGAGATGCATTAAAATGTAGCTCCTGAAATGTAATAATGTCAGACTTACTCCCAGACTCATGTGCTAATGAGAGCAGGAATGAGAAGGTAGATCAGCTGGATGTGTGGCTGGGGAAATGGTGTACCAGAGAAGGGTTATGATTCTTCAGGCACTGGGACTGTTTCTGGGTGGGACCTGTACCAGCCTGACTGGTTAACCCCGGGCAGAGCTGAGACAAATCAGGTGGGGGCTTTTGCCAGTTCTATTGGTGAGTTTGTAACTAGTCTGGCAGTGTAGGCTTATATGGGTCAGATTCAGGATAGGGAATGTGAGGTGGAATATTAGTGATGTAGTTAGTGGCTCAGAAAGCCAAAGGAAAGGAGGATTAAACGAAGATTGAGTCCCTCTTCAGCCATCAGTCCTGACATCCCAGGAAGGTGAGCCAACAAAATCTGGAGCTGTGTACATGTCTATGACTCTGTGCTTCAGCAAAATGGTGGAAATCTGCAAAAAAAAACAAAGCACTGGAGATCCTCAGCAGGTCTGTCAGCATCTGAAATGGTGACAGATGCAGGAAACATTGCAGCCTTGAAGAAGTGTTTAGATGATCACACCAAGCACTACAATATCGATTACACGCTGAGTGCCAGAGCGTTGGACTAGAATAAATAGGTGCTTGATGACCAGCATGAATACGATGGGGTTGGAAAGTTAACGTTTTGTGTCAGGGTTATTTATCAAGACTGACAAAGGGTCCTGACCCAAAACATCAACCTTCCTGCTCCTCTGATGCTGCCTGACCTGCTGCACCTCCCCAGGTCCACATTGTACAGACTCTGACTTCCAGCATCTGCAGTCCTTAACTATCTTCACATCCCAGGACTCATCTGGTGATCCTCCTTTACACTGTCTCAATAACCAGGAGAGCCTTCCTTGGAAAAGGGGAACAAAGGTGTACACAGTACTCCAGGTGTGGTCTCACCAAGGCCCTTCCAGAAAGGGATCCCTGTCCCCATCTTATCCATACTGGTCATCAAGCACACGTGCCTGGTGTGATCATCTCAACACTTCTTCAAGGCTGCAATGTTTCCTGCATCTGTCACCATTTCAGATGCTGCCAGACCTGCTGAGGATCTCCAGCGCTTTGTTTTCTCTGCTGGAAAGTGTTGAAAGGGGGGATTTGCAGTTGAGAAATTCAAATTGAACTTCATGTTACTTGATCAGTGCCAATATGAATATCATTGGCCTTTTCATCTGGAAGGAAAGGTTTGCATTCTGTCCATGGGCGAATATTTCAAATCTCAGTGTGACTGGAAACATTACTGAGACACAGCCAAGTCCATGTTAGTGTGGGGACTTGGTTTTTGAAAGTCTAAAAAATCATGGCACATTTCCCTGGAACAGTCAAGCCACAGATTGGTTTTGTATGAGGACAATTAGCCATGAAACCAGAAAGACCAAAGGATTCCTGTATCATCGAAAAAGCTATGAAAATGGGATTGTTGTAATGGAGTGAATTATCAATCATTGATTGTAATCCATTGGTGTTGTCACATCGGTTCCAGCGCCGTAGGGAAACACAGGAAATGTGATGAATGCAGTGTCAGTTTAAGTTATTCAACTGGAAAGGTGCTGAAGAAATTTACAAGGATGATGCCAGGTCTCAGGGGTCTGAGGTACAGGGAGAGGTTGGACAGGCGAGGACTTTTTTGTTTAGAGCAGAGGAAACTGCGGGGGATTATTTTATAGTAGTGTATAAGACCATGAGAGGCATGGGTAAGGTGAATGCCTCGGCCTTTTTCGCAGGGTCTCAAGGACTGGAGGGCATCAGGTTAAAGTTAAAGGAGAAAGAATACATGGGAAACTGAGGGGCTAGTGTTCTACACAAAGGTGGTATGTATATGGAATGAGCTGCCAGTGGAAGTGGTTGATGTGGGTATATTAACAACAAGTGAAAGACATTTGGACAAATACATGGATAGGAAAGTTTCAGAAGCAGATGGGCCAAGTGCAGGGAAATGGGGTTAGCGTGGATGGGCATTCTGATTGGTATGGGCCAGTTTGGGCCAAAGGGCCTGTCTCTGCTGTCGGATTCTATAACTCTAATTGCATTTGCTATTTCTCCCCCTAACTCTGTTGGTACCCTGGGATGTATTCCATCAGGGGAAGGAGACTTGTTTACCTTTAGCTCCATTAGCTTGCCCAGCTCTAACTCTTTCATGATAATGGTCGGTTCTAGATCCTCACCTTCCTCAGTCTCCTTATCAATTACTGGAATGTTCTTCGTATCCTCCACTGTGAAGACTGACTGCTGTGTACTCATATTCCTGAACCCTGCTGGATAGGAATAACTAGGCACAGAACTCTGAGAGGTCTTCTTTGAGTCTTTTATTGATGAGACATGGCGGTTACATGGATAGTGTACATGCAAAACACCTCCAGGCAGCATCAGGTAACTCCCCGCCTGTCGGATGTGCCACTCCCATTCTTAAACCTTTGTGGTTTGGGACCTTGAATAGAGACTGTCTCTCAGTATTATCTCCATGGCAACGGCAATTAGAAAGTCTAGTTCAATTCAGCACTTTGTGGCTAAAACACACACCCTTCCCCACACCCCTGTGGCTCCCTCAAGTATCTGACAGGCACTTCAGTTTCAGTGGGGTATCTATCAGGATTCTGATGTGGAGGAGCCGGGGTTGGGTTGGGGTGGACAAAGTTTAAAAACCACACATCACCAGGTTATAGTCCAACAGGATTATTTGGAAGTACAAGCCTTTAGAGTGTGCTGTGATTTTTAACTTGATTAGGATTATCTCCATGGTACCTGTTAAATGCTTCAACATTTACAGAGGCCATATGTTCCCCACACAATAGGTTTCCCTCTAGCAGTGTAAACTGCTATTCTGTCCCTGGGGATAGCTACTCATCACTTTTTATCCCCAATTTCATCATGCTTTCTGTAGATCTTTGAAGTGTTTCCAATCTCCGAATTTCTCCTTGGTCTTTGACAGTTTGTATGCCTTCTACTTCAATTTGATATACTCCCTTATTTCCTTAGACATGGCAGTTTACTCCTTTTCCTACAGTCCTTCCTTTTCACTGATATATACTTTTGCTGAGAAATTTGAAAAATTACTTTGATATTCCTCCACTGTCTGTCGACTGTCCCACAGTAAAGTCTTTGCTTCCATTCTGCATTCGCCAACTCCTGCCTCCTCCTATTGTAGTCTCCTTTGTTTAAGCACAGGATCTTGGGATTGGATTTAATCTTCCCGCTTTCCATCTGTGTTCTCAATTCTATCAGACTTATGACAAGCCATTTTATCAGATTATGAGGGGAGGCAGTGTTTCCTGGGTGTTTTGGTTTCATTGTCAGTGACCTTGGCTTTGTAATAAAGTGCAGGATAGATATTCACAACAGAGTATTCTGGACGGTGTGAATGTACTACACAGTCTAAAACCATAAATCACTGTCACCCCTCTGTTTAAAATTGCAAAATCATTATCTCCTACATGCTTCATCACTACCTAAGTTTGGAATGCTAATCCACCTGACTATCCTGCTGTTTCTGAAAATCTCCTTTGGTGAAGATGGTGAGTTTTGGATTCATCTTCCTGGTTATTACCGTAAGAAGATAAGCACTGGGCACAGGAGAGGCAATGCAGCCCTTTGAACCAGCTCCACCATTTAATACGGTGATGATTGAGCTCACCTCGGTCTCAGCTGGATTTTCCTGCCTGCTCTCTCTCACACTTCAACTCATTGCAAATTAAAAATCTGTATCTGTTCATTAAATTGGCTCATGTTTTGGCATCCACCGCATTTTGAATAGGGAATTCCACAGATTCACAACACATCGAGATAGGTACATTCTTCTTCATGAGAATAGAATAGAGTCCCTATAGTGCAGAAACAGGGTATTCATCCATCGAGTCCACACCAACCCTATGATGACCATCCCATTCAGACCCACTCATTCCCTGTAACCCTGCATTCCCCGTGGCTAATTGCCTAACCAGCACACACATGGACCCTGTGAGCAATTTGGCATGACCAATCCACCTAACCTGCACATCTTTGGACTGTGGGAGGAAACTGGAGCACCGAACAAAACCATGCAGACATGGGGAGAATGTGTAAACTCCACACAGTTGCCTAACGCTGGAATCAAACCCGGGTCCCTGACACTGTGAGGCAGCAGTGCTAGCCACTGAGCCACCTCTGCTTAAAATCTGCTGCCCATTATTAACCTCCCCACCCCGCAATTGGCTGAATGTATATTCCTTACGTCAGAAGTCCGGGTGTCTAAGCGGATGTCTCGGTAAATCCCAGTGACAGCCCACATGTCCTGTGTGTCTGAATAGATATCCTATACACAAGACCCTCCAGCCCACACTTTCTCTCACTTTCCAGGGACAGGTCTCCAGAGGCTTCATGGGGATTACAACTCCCACAGTCCCTGAGGCAGGGACCACACGTGTGTGAGGAAACCCATCACTGTACATGTACAGAATGTGGGCTGGTTTTGGAGCATGTTCTTTGGGGTAACTCGCGGAAAGCATTTCACACTGTGGTTGGCAGGAGAAGGGATGTATCTGCCTATAGTATTGATCTGTTGGGGGGGGGATCAAAGTGTCACTACGCCCAGATGGGACCAAGTTCCATTCGCAACTTGTCATAACACTGGGAATGGACCAATGGGAAACAAGGAAGAATCTGACCCATTCTCCCAGACTGAAGGTTCCTCTTCTGTCCAGGATCTGCCACCTCCCTTTCTGTTTCCTTTTGCTTCATTCTGCTGTTACATTATTGACTTGCAGCAACTGAAGTGAAAAGAAGTGAACCCAGAAAGGGTGCAGAGTCTAACCAGGGACGGGAAGTGGTGGCATGGATCTGTTTATCAGTTACTCCATGAGAATGAGGAGGGTGTACATTAGGGGGTAGTAGAGTCAGAATGGTGGGAGAGAGTAAGTGGGCTGGAGGGTTACAGCTTTGGGCGAAGAAAGGGGAAAAAGATATTCCAGAGAAATTAGAATTGTCTGTTCTGAATTTCTAACCTGTACATATTCCTTTATACAGGGTGCTAGATGGTGAAGATTTGCAGACTGAAATCTCAAAATCATGTGCAGATTGTGATTAAGTTGACCAGCATTTGATGAACCAAAGATGGAGAATCACTGGGCCAAAATCCTGCAACACTCTCTCTCTCCCAGCATTGTCGGTCTCTCTGCGCCAAATGGATTGTGAATGGTACAAGACAGCAGCTCATTACCATCTTCTCAAGGGTAACGAGAGATGGGGAATAAATGCTGGCTGAGCCAGTGATGCCCATATCCTGGAAACGGTTTCTATCTCTAGTTGCTGAAACCCAGTTGATGTTACTGCAGAATGATGAGGGAGGCTGAGTGCATCCTCCAGGAGGCAGCACCATCACATTACCCCTGCCTTCACCCACACAGTAACACCACAACACCACTGGAGCAAAACGCAGTGAAGCCAAAGGAGGACTTAGATATAGTTCTTTGAGGTGAAGTCATGAAAGGGGGTTGGAACACAGCAGGAACAGGAGACTGAGCTGGATGGTCAGCTGTTTCCCATTGAATGGTGGAGCAGGATTGAAAGGCTGAATGGTCTCCTCCTGCTGCTATCTCCCAGGTATGTATATAGTCATGGAGCCCGGGTAAGAAGAAGGGGGCAGGGATTCTGCAGGAGATTGCACTTCCACAACAGTTTTCAGGGAGGGATGGTTTGATTTTGTTTAACATTTATCTTTAACACATTTATCTAAATTTTGCCTTTAAAATGTTGCAAAAGCTTTTTGCACAGCAAATAAAATTAAAGAAAATAACGTAAACTGTCTGAATATAACAGTTTTAAAGCTTTCAACCTCCTGTAAAACAAAATCCTGTCTATTCCCAGACACCATCACTTTCCAGCTACTCAAACTCCAGGGAAATATTCCTTCTCTGTCTGATCCTTTGGTTTGAAATAATTGCTTTTCAGTTGTCATTCTGTGAGGTGTGAACCGTTCTTTTTTCCCCATTTCTCTGACCCAGAAATGTGAGCACAGCAACCTTCCCACCATCAAAATTATCATTATGCCATTTTGCTTTTGGTTAACCTATAATCTCCAGCAGTGCAAAAGTGAGGACTGCAGATGCTGGAAACCAGAGCCTTGATTAGCGTGGTGCTGGAAAAGGCCTCTCACCAAAACGTTGATTTTCCAGCTCCTCGGATCCTGCCTGACCTGCTATGCTTTTCCTAGCACCACTCTAATCTAGACATATAATCACAGCAGTAACCATTTATGTAACCAATTGAATATTTCCACCAAAGCCTATTACGGGCCAAGCAAACCATTACAAGTGACAGAGTGAGAAGGGACTAAATCAAAGTAGAGTTGTGGGGAGGGGGCAGCGGTGGAGATAAAGTACTGTGTCCCCTGCGGTGCCCACTTCTATCTAAAGGCATCGAGAGCATTGATCCACACTACATGCTCCTTCTCCAAGGACACCCTGCTGTGTAGCCTTTATCCTCAATCATAGAATAAAATCCCTACAGTGTGGAAGGAGAGCATTGGCCCATCAAACTCCACCGACCATCCAAAGAACATCACGCCCAGAGCACTCCATCACTGTAACACTGCATTTCCCATGGCTGATCCACCAAGTCTGCACAATCCTGGATGCTGTGGACAATTTAGCACGACTGATCCACCTAACCTGCACATCTTTGGACTGTGGGAGGAAACCAGAGCCCCTGGAGGGCACCCACACTATCGTGGGGAGAATGTGGGAACTTCACGCAGGGCGTTGGACAAGGCTGGACTCCAACCTTGTGCCTGGTGCTGTGAAGCAGCCGTGCTACAATCACAATTTAAATCAAAACAAATGATCCCTGCTCCTTGTCACATTGCTGTTTGTGGAGACTTACTGCCCAGAGAGACATCCTTAGGTTCAGAAAGTGGCAATGTAAGTTCAGTCAAATCCAGCCCAGTTAATGTGGTTAACAACAACATCAATACTCCAACAGTGTCATCATGTACAAGGTCCACTCCTGACTCTGCTGAACAGTAACATCAGAATCAGAGTCCTGCAGTCCACATGGAGCAGGGGGATGACCACTTCCCTGTGAGCACTCACTGGGCTCTCAATCATGTTGAAGACGCAGCAAATCCCTTGTTAAACAGAAGGGTGAACAGCTCCTACCCAGTGTGAAGATGTTGGGGTCTTGGGGGCAGGATGAATCACTGAATACCTTCTCCCACACTGACCATCTGAATGGCTTCTCCCCCTATATGGGCTCACTGGGGTCTCAGGGGGGTCAGGATGAATCACTGAATCCTCTCTCAGACACTGACCATCTGAATGAGCTCTCCCCCTGTGTAGGGTCACTGGGGTCTCAGTGGGGCAGGATGAATCAATGAATCCCCTCTCCCACACTGACCATCTGAATGACCTCTCCCCCTGTGTGGGCTCACTGGGGACTCCACAGGTGCTGCATTTGAGTGAATCTCCCCCCACACTGGGAACAAGTGAATGACCTTTCCCCAGAGTGAGCTTGCTGGTGTTTAAGCAGATCAGAGGACTTAGTGAATGCTTTCCCACACACTGAGCAGGTGAATGGCCTCTCCCCGATGGGAATGCACTAATGTCTCCGCATGTGAGAGATTTGATTGAATCCTTTCTCACACATGGAGCAGGTGAAGGGTCTAAATCCACTGTGCCATCTCTGGTGCCTCAGCAGGTTGTAAGATTGTGTAAATCCCTTCTCATAGGTGGGGCAGGTGAACGGCCTCTCCGCAGTGTGACTGTGTCGGTGGGTGTCCCACTGGGGAGGGGTAAATGAATTCCTAATTCTGATTGAGTAAGTCTTCCTGTTTTCTCGTTTGTCATTGACAATCTCATTCCCCTCGCACCAGAGCCTGTTCCAGTGTTACAGAAACAACAGAATGGTCAGCTACAGCCAGTCACCTGACTGATCACTGGACACGAACGGTTCACTCTCTACAGATGCTGCTAGACCTACTGAATTTTTCTAGCAATTTCTGATTTCCCAGCATTTGCAGATGTTTAGTTTTCCAATACTCATCTTGTGTGTTTCAGAGGAGTTTATTGATGAAATTAGATGGTTTTGAAAGTTGTACGATAGGTCACACATCAGCTATGATCATCATGAATGGCAGAGCAGGATTGAAGGGCTGAATGGCTTCCTCCTATTCCAATGAAAGTGATCCATCTGCAGCTTGTGGTAACATTTCCCCTCACTGCTCACTTCATCTCCATGTCTAACACACTGTTACTGACTGAACAAACCTCCTGTGTTTGAACTAAACCTGCTCATGTTCAGTGGCTCCCTCTCCTGCCACCCGGGTTTAACTCTCATCATGGAATGCTGTCTCGTATTACTGCAGGAATGCCCACAAGGACTAATCCTGGATGTTCAAAGTTTGGGAGAAGATTTGTAGCTCGTGTGCTCATTGTTGTGGTTCTGTTCGCCGAGCTGGGAATTTGTCTTTCAAACGTTTCGTCCCCTGTCTAGGTGACGTTCTCAGTGGTTGGGAGCCTCCTGTGAAGCGCTTCTATGCCGTTTCCTCCGGCATTTATAGTGGCCTGTCTCTGCCGCTTCCAGTTGTCAATTCCAGTAGTGGCCGGTATATTGGGTCCAGGTCGATGTGTTTGTTGATAGAGTCTGTGGATGAGTGCCATGCCTCTAGGAATTCCCTGGCTGTTCTCTGTTTGGCTTGTCCTATAATACTAGTGTTGTCCCAGTCGAATTAATGTTGCCGGTCATCTGTGTGTGTGGCTACTAAGGATAGCTGGTCGTGTCGTTTCGTGGCTAGTTGGTGTTCATGGATACGGATCGTTAGCTGTCTTCCTGTTTGTCCTATGTAGTGTTTTGTGCAGTCCTTGTCCCATGCAATGACCACGCAGTTTTGTCAATTTGCATTTCAAAGAATTGTCATGAGATGCCTGTTTATTTAAGAGTATCATTCATTTATTTATTGTTATTGTAAAATATTGTTTAATTTCCAGTCCATTACACACAGAAACTACCTAATTAATTCCCATTCAAATTACAACAATAAACGGCTGATTAGTTTTCATTTGAGAAACTACATGAAACACAATATTGCAGTCCTGCCGTCCTGAGTGGGAACATTATGAAAGGAGCTTGTGGAGCTGTGGTAGTGTCTCTATTACTAGACCCGAGGGAAGGTTTCAAATCACACCTCCAACAGAAATATACCAAGAGCTATCTGAATGTTGATGAGAGAGTACCTGAGCACAGACTGAATTGTTATTCAATCCAACATTAGATCTGATTTTATCGATTATATCAATCATCACAAAATCTGATACTTATCAGATTACCAGGTTACCAAGAAATATGTGTTGGAAAATTCGCTATAGCCACTTTGCTTTTACAAAAGACTTTCATCTGTCCCTGTTTTCTCGAAGTGAAAGAAATATGAAGAGGATTTTCACTTTTACGAAAAAAGGGGACATGTTTCCCATATAAATTAATGCTTCTTCGACTAACGCCTTTTCAGATTATGTAAGGTTTCATAATAACGCTTTACTTTCGGATAGTGGGGATACCTGTATCTAATTCTGTCGCTTATAAATTCCTGGAGAATATTTGAAAATGTTGCAGAATTCAAGATTAGGATGTCTAAGTAATTAGATTGATCTCTTTTTTGTTGCAAAGGGGCAAGTCCAAACAATTGAAACACATTAAACATTGTTCTCTTATGCTATAAATTTGAAATAAAGTTGATACCTTCTTCAGTAAAGTAACAAACTCTACCACCTATTACTTGTCAGTCAGCTGATTGCCTACTTTGTAACTAAATGTTGTGATTCATCTAAATATTACTCTGTCCTTTGATCAAAGTGAATTTGTAATTGTTGTTCAGTTTATGAATTGTCAGATACTTGTTTTTATTTTTCCATTCACCTGTTCATTTTGACCGTAATATTGAAATGCTTTGAAAATATTGGAGTTTGTTCATTTAAAAATAAGGTTTGCACATCTCTCACATATCTCATTTCTTGTATAATGATTCAAGAATGTTTTCTGGTGGAATTCAAGTAAATTCCAAACATTTTTTCACTTCAAAGAAGATCTTTAACACCCAGTTATCAATCTGATGCTAATGTTTCAGCTGGTTACATTGACATTGATTAGGTACTCATTCAGAGAGATCAACTGACAATTATAAACTATTTGCAGGATTATTGAATTGAAAGAAAGATTCAGACGTGCAAACATTTTTTGGAAGGAATTGCTTTTTCATTCAAATGTGTAGGCTGTTCAAGAAATCTATATCGCCTTCCACTGGTTTTCTTGTCGAGCAATCAAATTTATAATTCATGTGAATTCAAATGTGTTCGTATTTTGAAATTTGCATCAGATTTAAGAAGAAAAAGAGGAAGAATTAACATGAAAACTTCAGTGAATAGAAAGCACAGAAAATTAAATTGACAGAGGCAACTTTTAGTATTATCTCTGAATATTCAGTCAAATATTTTTAATGTCAAAAGAGAGTGGTGCCGGAAAATCACAGCAGTTCAGACAGCATTCGAGGAGATGCAGAATCGACATTTTGGGCGTGAGCCCTTCATCAGGAATCTTTTCTGATAATGGCCTAATGCCTGACAGGTTGATACACCTGCTCTTTGGATGTGCCTGCCCTTTTCCAATGCTACAGCTTTCCTCACTTTCTCCAAATATGTTTAATGAACACGAACTGAAAATGTTCGCATCAGCAGTTGAACAAGACGAAATTAACACATTTTTTGCAATATTTATAGTGAAAACCTGTTTGAGAACATGCAACAAATCAGATCAAACAACATCTCTTGCCATTGGAACCCTTGGCCATTCATAATAAAAAATAACCATGCTTTGAACAACCAGTATGGTGTATAACTACTGAACTGAAATACCAGAGGACAACGATTGCATTTATTGGAGGGAATGATAACCAGATCCTTTATGTGATAATGGTGATTGATCTCAGAAACAATAAAATTTTATTGTGATTATTCCACTGAACAGTACTTAGATGGTCATGAAGATCTTTGTGTGGCTTTATGTGCAGTGTTTTGTGTGAACATTGATTTCAGTAACATTGAGATATTTTACAAGATTGACAATTGACAGTTAAAGATATCTTTTAAATGCAACATTTAAAAAAATTGTCAGCTTTGTTTAGCAAAACATAATTCTAAGTTTATGGAATCCCTACTGTGTGGAAACAGGCCATTTGGCCCAACAAGTCTACACTGACGTTCCAAAGAATAATCCACTCAGCACCTTTCTGCTCTCAGATTAGTGGACATTTACCCCTGACTAATGCACATAACCTACACATCCCTGAACAGAACGTGCAGCTTAGCATAGCCAATTTACCTAACCTGCATATCTTTGGATTGTGGGAGAAAACCAGAACATGCAAACTCCACGCAAGCATGTGGCCGAGGATGGAATCAAACCCAAGTGCATAACACTGTAAGACACGAGTGCTAACCACTGATCCTCTGTTCTCAATGCCCAACCCCATGCAAGAAGTGAGATAAGTGAGAGACGTGCAAAGTCAAATTTCAAATGAACACTCTCTGATGTTTCCAAAGCGTATCAATCTTACATTCAATATGAATAGGTGAATCGAAAACAAGAAACAGAAAGCCCTGACAAATCATGAATGAACAATAATTAGAAAATTAATATGATCAAAGGGCACAACAATATTCAGGTGAATTTTATTGTTTATTACAAATTTGGGAATGAGCTAACTAATGAATAATGGGACGTGACATTTGTTTACTTCACTGATGATGAAATTGACTTACTTTTCATCTTTGTAACACTGCAGAATAGCAATTTATATGTCTGAAATGTTTGAATTAAGCTCTTCCCAATAAAAAAAATCAGTAAAATCACATTGACTTCTTCATCTTTAAGACTGCAACAATATCAAATACTTTCCAGGAATTTAGAACCAGCAGAATTAGTTAATTTGGTTGCTTGGGAACTCGAAGAGAATAAACAGCAGATTCTGTGAATTAGTCATTCAATGTGATTATTCAGCTGAAGACAACATCCCTTCTTTGCAAAAATGCTCAACTTCGAAAAATTCAAAATGCATTGTCATTGTTTAATGAAACAATACAGAAACGTTAATTCTTTTTTCATTTGACTTAACAAAACGCAGGAATTTTACATGATTTTGTGTCATGAAAAATACTTAAATCTTATGATGATTAGAAATGCAGTAAATGTTCGCATCAAAGTGAAATATATTTAAACGAATTCAATTATGTTTCTCCAGGTAAAATAAGAATTAATTTAAACAATGAATGAGAGATTGCACACTATATTAGTTATTCATGTAAAGAGCCGTAATTCCACGTTCACAGCACGTACTGGATTGAATAATTATTAGGTATGAGCAACAACTGAATTATAAAATTCGATCAATGAATTTAGAAATAATGAGAAATCTCATTTTGCTATGTGTCTGAGGAATATGTGCAAACAAACAGGAATTATTGCAATGAAAAATAATTGCAGGTCTGTGAATTTAAAGTCTGTGATTACGGAGATCATTCAAATAAGCAAACATCAGACATTCACAATTAATGTTGGATGGGAATTCCTTGGATCCACTGTGGGATACTTGACCTGAAAAGGAAGTTTCATACTGCAGTGTTGGTACTCAGAAACAATTGGTTAAATTACAATGTGAATCTCACTTTACTTGTTCAAAAGACTTTCTTAAATAATTGCACAATTATTATCATGACAATGACTTGATAATGTTGCTATATGAGCAATTAAAATGATTCAATATTTCAATATATTTGCTGTTATGTTGATTGGATATGTATTAAAATTGGTAAATTGTGGAATAAAATATAGTAAGTCCCTTTATGAATTGAAGAAAAAATGAGCCATTCAGTGATTATAGAAAATGTTTTTTCTTTCTTTACTAAAAAATGAAGGTAAAACAAGAAATATGAATTTCTATCAAATGGTTTCATCATAGAGACATGTTATTTTAATTTAGATGATTAATATTATGGTCAGAATTCAGACATTTGTGTCAGAATTTGGAAGAAAGTTAATAGATAATGAAAGTGAGCATGAAAGTGAACAAATGATACAGTCAAAGACATTTGGTACATAAAGGAATTATAATAATTGTTCATTATTGTACAGTGATGAATAATGTTGGAATAGAAAAGACAAAAAGAATTAATATGTTCAAAACAGTTATTTTCTTACAATTAAATGATACCAATAATCATCTTGCAGAGCACGTGATTTGGAAAAAAAAGTCATTTACAGTGTTATATAAACTGAAAACTACTTCCATTTTGCAAAAATGGAGACTTTCCCAAATTCAAAACTTAGGTTTGCTGAATTATACAACAAAAACGGTTGTAATTTGAAATATCTATTGCACACAAATTTAAAGTAAGTAAACTTAAAGATTTTTAGAATCACAAAACGTTTGTTGTTTGCATGATTGTATTACAGTCAATATCTGTGATAAAGTAGAAGCATTGTTTTAAGCAACATAAATCATCTTTAACTACTGAACTGAAATAGAAGATATCAGTTCCACTTGTTGCATGGAATAGTAAACAAATGCTTACTGTTGTCATTGGTTTCAGGAGCAATAAGATACTTACTCAGGTTATTCTACTGAACAATAGTCAGATGGTGATGGAAGTCTTTGTGTTGCTTTACGTGTATTGTTTAGTGTGAACACTGGGTTCGCTAAAATTGAGATATTTGCATGAATTAGGAACAGAGTGATAATTGGGTGCGAATGATCTGATTTAAAATCAGACAGTTTATGATATTTACGAGGATTGCTGAATGAAACATTCTTAAACCATCATGCAATCAATGGGATAAGTGAAAGATATGCAAATTGAACTTTCAAATGAACACACCCTGATATTTTCACACCATTTCAATGTCACATTCAATATAAATAGATGACTGGAAAGCTAAACACAAGTCTCACACAATTCATAAACTGACCAATAACCAAAAATTGATAAATAATAGCAAGTGGCATTTGTTTATTTTACTGAGAAGTAATTGATCTTTTCTCATATTTATAGCACTGGAGCATAAAATTCTGTGTTGTTTTAACTAAGATCTACAGAACAAGAGAAAATTAATAACTATCATGACTTTACATATTTCACCTTTATGACTGCAACATTCTCAAATATTTTCTGAGGAATATGGATTGAGTGGAATTAGATACATTTTGCTATGAGTAACTAGAAGAAAGTATATAGAGAATACTGTGATTATTGGAATGGACGATGATACCTCCAAATAATCTACTGATATTGTGATTGGATATACAGTAAGTGTCAGAATCAAAGTAAATTATAATCAAATTAATTCAAAAATATTTCCAAGTTTAAAATAAATACAATATTCACAATGATTGAGAGATTGTACATTACATTACCTTGCAGTATTTATTGTGCAGAATCATAATTCAACATATGTAGCCCTTACTAGATTGCACAATTTTTAGATATAAGATATATTAGCAACAAACGGATTTTAAAAATATATATTCGTGAATTTCAGAATAATGAGATATCTCATCTTGATATTAGACTGAGTAATATGTAGAAATGAAGAGAAGTATCGCAGGAAAAAGTAATTGGAGTTCTCTGAATTTCAAAGGCTGAGATAATTGTTATATTTCACCTGAGCAAAAATCAGACATTTACAAAGAATTTTGCAAGGGATATTATTGGTCGTTTGGTATGTGCATGGGCCTGAACAAATAGATATTAATATAGTAGCATTGACAACAAGAAATAATGAATGAAATTTTCAAAAATACACTACATTTTTACAAAGTCTATGTTAAATTGCTGTGCAATTATTGTAATTGATAATTGCTTTTAGAATCCTGACAGATAAATTGACTTAATATTTTGAAAACACTTTGCTCTGATGTTGATTGGATATTCATTAAGATTAAGAAACTGAAAATTAAAGCATAACATTTAGCTGGATGGTGTGAAAAAATCATTCAGCAGCAATTGAAAAAAAAAGATTTTGTTTAAAAATGCAGGCAATTCAAGATTTATATGCTTCCAATAATTTTCTTAAAGAGTCATGTCAATTTTGTTGATGTAATTTTTACCACAATAAATGTTTCGAGATTTATTTCAGAATTAGAAGGAAAAGAATTAGGCCATGAAAGTGACTATTATTGTGAACAAAATACAGGGTCACTGACATTTGATACGGAAAGGAATTCTCAGAATTGTGTGATTATTGTTCACTGACATCTAATATGGGAGGAAAAGGAGAATTGTTAACATTTCCAAGCAATTTTTTTTCTTCTACGAAATGAAAATAAAAATAATTTTGTAGGGCAATTTGTTTGAAAAAAGGAAACAGTCATTTCATATGACATTTGAGCTGAAGACTCGTTCCCGTTTCCCCCATTGTAGTCTTTATAATAATTTAAAACTTAGTGTTGGTTAAACGAAAGAACAAATGGATATAATCGAAATGTTTCCTTATACATCAAAAAAAGTAAATGTAAAGCAATTTTATCATGAAAATTATATCGCTCTGAATGTAATCATTTCACATACAATAAATGTATGTGTTGAATTGAAATGTCATCATAGCTGTAGAATTCTTTTCCCTGGCAGGGAATGAGGACTCAGGAGGCAATCTGAGCTCAGGCATGTGGAAGATGTTTACTCATGCAGCAACCAGTTAGTAAAGGGATTGTCCCCCGAGGCCAATATCGGAAGGGAGATCCATAACACACTGTAACATTTCCAGTAAAAAGCAGCATTTTTATGGACTTTCTGCATCTCACATGCCACATGCAATGTGGTTACAGCCCTTCCCTCCTCATCCAGCCACCCGATTGAAACATATAATCGCAGATGGGCATTCGAATGGACATTCCCAGATTCCTATTGGGATCTTTCCATGCATCTTATTGACTTAGATTCCAAAGTTATTCCTGAACTCCCTCGGGCCTCTCAGGATACCTTATCAGCTGGGACATTTTGCGCTCTGCTATTCATTATATTTTATTTTATCAAAGCCAATTACTCCTCATATCACTCACTGTCTTAATTATATATGTACAAAGAAATAGAAAAGACAGTTAATTTTAGCTTACTTGCGATAAGATTAGTAATATGACTTGTGTTATAAAGTTCGTTATATTGTGTAAAATTATACAGCTACTCTTTCTGTCAGGACTTTATAATTAATGAGCAATCAACATCATACCATGAAGTTAATTCCTAAAACTAGCTAACTTCAAATCTCTGTCTAAATGCTTTTCTATAATGTTTTTAGTAGTCATTGGTTACATATATCAAACTTATGTTGCAAATTTCCCCTATTATACTCAATAATCTGTAATTAGAACCTATGTTTAATGTTCTGAGTAACTGTAAAATAATAACTATATCTGACAAATGAGCTCTTCTGTTGTCATGTTAGCTGCTTAGTGAGTTAACTGGGCTGCACCCTGCAGCTGCTGTTTATTCATTTACTGGGACAATTATCCTTTCATTTATGAAGATCAGGATTCGTCATTTGTCAGTATGTCGACATGCTGTTATCAAGAAATGTCTGGAATGCTGTAGTCCTGGCGTTGGAGTAGGTCCATTGGCAGTGTGCTTTCTTTTAATTTAAGGCTGGAGCAGAATGTTAGTCTAGTTTATCACCCCCTGACACCTTGTATTTTAGTTCTAAGGTGGGCTGCCTGTTTTTGATTGTCAGGCATTTTGTATGAGCCAATATGGACCATTCTATTCCAGGTGGGTGCAGGCCATGCCCAGAACAGCAAATCAACTAAAATTCAAGTATTGAAATAAAAATCACCATTCGCTACCATTGGTTTCTGCACAATGCAATACGTTTACGTTACTGAGCCTTAATTTCACACTTAAAGCTGATTATACTGGATTTGATCAATTCTTAAATATTAGATATAAGCAACAATTAATCTTAAAAACATTTCATAGCAAATTTTAAAATGATTAGAAATCTCATATAGCTCCCCGTCATGTGTAAAAATGAACAGCATTTATTGGAGTGTAAAATAATCAGACGTCTCTTAATATGTAAGGACGAATATTAATCCAATGATTTCTGTGAACGTTCAAATGAGAAGGGAACAGATATTATCTGTGAGTGTTGGATAGGGAATCATTAATTAGTTTGTGTTTGTGTTATCCTGGAATAAGAGAACTATTATTCTTCTTTTAATATTGACACTAAGAAATAATGGATTAAATTAAAATGTGAATTTGACGATGTTTGTTACAAAACCTAAACTGAATTTCTGTGTGATTTTTTGGAATGACAATGAATTCATAATTAATTTTAGAACTTTGGCAAAGTAAATGATTCAATATTTCCAAATGCGTTTGCTCTGATGTTGACGAGATATTTCTTAATCTGTCAGCTCAGAATGCAAATTCTGGCATGATGACATGGAAGGACATTAGACATTCGTGAACGTTGATCAGAAATGGTTTATCCTTCAAAATTCTCAGATCTTCAAGGTTTCTATACTTGGTTTCTCTACTTTTCTTCTGGAGAAATATATTATATATCAAGAACAAATTCTGCATTGTAGTTAATTCATGCATTTTTTCATATCATCAATATTTAGACATATGAGTCAGAATTATAATGAAAATAAGTCAATAAGGAAGATTTATTTTCACAGAAGCATACAGTCAAGAGCATTTATCAACGTATTTGTTTCAATATTGTCTCTGAATAAACGGATAAATACGTTTAATGGGGGATCTATTGACAATGTAATGAACCATAATATCATTATTATCATACTTTTTGGATTGGAAATCTATCAGAAAAAAATTCCTATATTCAGGACTTGCTTCATCTCGATACATGTTACACGTAGTATCCTCAGTCATAACGTGTCATCATGGGTCTCTCTCCCCCATCTCTGGATGCACAGAACAGTTTTGTCTGATACCGAGATATATGAGCACCACCACTGGGTCAGTTTCACTGGGTCAGTTTCAGGACTTTTCAATCCTTTCTCACTTACACCTTGTAGGGGTCAATAATAGAATATTTCAATTTAAAGAACGTGTAATAAATTCATCGCATCACCTTACAAATGGTTTGGTCAGAACTGCTTGGATGCAGTTGCAGTGGAAATACTCTTTAATGTGTACACTCTGTGTAATGAATAATCTTCAAAGACAAATCACTTTCACATTGCAGAGCGAGCACAGATCTTACTCAGGAGCATTTGCCACTCCGAGTGTCCTCAGTACAACTATGATCCTCCCTATACCCAACTGTGTGTGTGTGTGTGTGTGTGTGTGTGTTTGTATGTGCGTGCATATGCAGATGCTGCTGTCAGTTTGGATGGTGCTATGGTCTACCTCCCTGTCCCCACCTCCTAGACTGAATCCCTTATGGTTTTCTCCCTCCACTGCCATCAATGCAGTAGAGTTTGAAGGCCAGCAGAGGTGGACATTGCATCACTTTAAACCCACAGAGGCTGGCAGATCCGCTGTACACATTGATACGCACAGAGACACGCAGATACACAAAGATATGCATATATATGCATATATAGATACACAGGCACACATAGAGACTGGTGCAGTCACACAAATACTAAAGTACACAGAGAGAAATGCCAACACACTGATGCATGTGCACACACAGATATACAGGCATCAGTACAGACACACAACAAACAATGAAACACTGATGTTTATACAGACATGCAGAATCTGCGAGCATTTATTTTTTGCGTGCTGACTTCCTCAATATTTCACTCGATCGTGTGGTGTGTGCCAATATTTCTGTTGATCCCTCGGGATCCCTCTGCACCCTCACTATAGCTTCTACGTCTTTCCTATGTCGAAGCGAACAGAACTGAACACAATGTTCCAAGTGTGCTGTTACGACACGGTAATGAACCCATTTGTGAATTAAACCAAACGCCCAGAAAAACTTACCTTGCCTTATAATCTGTTAAAGCACCCATCCTCCTCCTCTAACCAAAGACAAAGTACCTGTGCCACAGCTTGGAAAGTTAACGAGTTTTCTTATTCCTTATTTTTTTTCAACAGTCTCTTTGGGAATTTAGACTCGTGGGAATGGAGGTTAGGGCAGTTGAATGTTCCTCCTGCAGAATGTGGGAGGTAAGGGTTACCACCAGTGTCCCTGCTGACTACATCTGCTGGAAGTGCATCTGACTCCAGCTCCTTGAAATCCGCGTTAGGGAACTGGAGCTGGAGCTGGATGAACTTTGGATCATTCGGGAGGCAGAGGGAGTTATTGAGAGGAGTTACTGGGAGGTAGTCACTCCTAAGGTACAAGAAAAAGGCAAATGGGTTACAGTCAGGGGACGGAAAGGGAACTGGAAGGCAGTGCAGGGATCCCCTGTGGCCATTCACCTCAACAATAAATATACCATTTTGGATACTATGGGGGGGACTTACCAGGGGAAAGCAGTGGGGTAGAGGGCTCTGGCACAGCGTCTGTCCCTGCAGCTCAGAAGGGAAAGGGGAAGAGGAGCAGAGCAGTATTCATTGGGGACTCCAAAGTTAGGGTGACAGATAGGAGGTTCTGTGGGGAGGAGAGAGACTCACGGTTGGTGTGTTGCCTCCCAGGTGCCAGAGTTCGTGATGTCCCTGATCGTGTTTTTGGGATCCTTAAGGGGGAGAGGGAGCAGCCCCAAGTCGTGGTCCACATAGGCACTGACGACATAGATAGGAAGAGGGTGGGGATTTAAGGCAGAAATTCATGGAGCTAGGATGGAAGCTTAGAGCTAGGATGAACAGCGTTTTTGGTTCTGGTTTCTTGTCCTTGGCAAGGAATAGGGAGAGAGAGAAGGTGAACACGTGGCTACAGGGATGGTGCAGGAGGGAGGATTTTGGATTCTTGGGTAATTGGGGCTCTTTCTGGGGTAGGTGGGACCTCTACAAGCAGGATGGGCTTCATCTGAACCAGAGGAGTACCAATATCCTGGGGGGGCGGTGGAATTCGCTAAGGCTATTGGGATGGGTTTAAACTAATCCAGCAGGGGGATGGGAACCAGAATTGTAGTTAGAGTATAGAAAGGGTTGAGAGTAGGGAGTTCCAAAATCAAGTTTCAGGGATGCAAGATGGCACCGGCAAGCAAGAGGTTGGTTTGAAGTGTGTCTACTTCAATGCCAGGGGCACCCGGAATAAGGTGGGTGAACTTGCAGCATGGTTTGGTACCCGGGACTTCAATGTTGTGGCCATTTTTGAGACATGGTTAGAGCAGGGACAGGAATAGTTGTTGCAGATTCCAGGATTTAGATGTTTCAGTTAGAACAGAGAAGATAGTAAAAGAGGGGGAGGTGCTACATTGTTGGTCAAGGTCAGTATTGCAGTTGCAGAAAGGATGTTTGAGCATTCGTCAACTGAGGTGGTATGGACTGAAGTTAGAAACAGGAAAGGAGAGGTCACCCCGTTGGGAGTTTTCTATAGGCCTCCGAATAGTGCCAGATATGTAGAGGAAAGGATAGCAAAGATGATTCTCGATAGGAGTGACAGAGACAGGATAGATGTAATGGGGAACTTCAACTTTTGAAATATTGAATGGGAACACTATAGTACGAGTACTATAGAGTGGTCAGATTTTGTCCAGTGTGTGCAAGAGGTCTTCCTGACACAGTATATAGACAGGCCAACAAGGGGCGAAGCCACATTAGTTTTGATACTGGGTAATGAGCCTGGTCAGGTGTTAGACTTGGAAGTAGGTGAGCACTTTGGTGATAGCAATCACAATTCTGTTATGTCTACTTTAGTGATAGAAACGGATAGGTGTATACCACTGGGCAAGAGTTACAGCTGGGGGAAAGGCAATTACGATGCCATTAGGCAAGATTTAGGAAGCATAGGATGGGGGAGGAAACTGTTGGGGATGGGCACATTAGAAATGTGGAGCTTATTCAAGGAAAAGCTACTGTGTGTCCTAGATATGTATGTACCTGTCGGGCAGGGAGGAAGCTGTAGAGCGCGGGAGTCGTGGTTTACGAATGAAGTGGAATCTCTGGTCAACAGGAAGTTGGCGACTTATGTTAGGATGGGATGTGAAGGCTCAGTTCGGGCGCTTGAGGGTTACAAGGTCGCCAGGAAAGACCCAAAGAGAGAGCTTTGGAATGCTTTGCCTGCAACAGTAGTAGATTCGCCAACTGTAAGTACATTTAAGTCGTCATTTATCAAGCATATGGACATACATGGAATAGTGTAGGTTATATAGGCTTCAGATTGGTATGACTGGTCGGCGCAACACCAATGGCTGAAGGGCCTGTACTGCGCTGTAGTGTTCTATGTTCTATGTTCCCCTACCTCCTCTGACTCCTGACGCAAGTTCCTTCCACTATCCTGATGAGCCTTACCCTCACTAAAGCAATCATCTTGTTCCTCAGAAAAGTATAGAACATCTTAAGTTTTACCTTAATTCTACTCACCAAGTCTTTTTCATGCCCGCTTCTCGCTCTCCTGAGATTATTCTTCACTTCCTTCCTGACTACCTTGTAACCCTCTAGAGCCTTGTCTGATCCTTGCCTACTTAACCCTAAGTCATTTTCCTCCTTCCACTTGAGATATTCGACATCCATTGATACAATGGAGATATGGAGCTGCAAATGGATTGGAGCTGCACATCCTGTCACTTCCAGCATGGGCTGCAAGTTTCCCAAGCTGGGCAGTTATCTAACACAGTGTTACTGAACAATGCACTGGGGCAGTGTACGCAGCTGTACATGTTGGGAGGGTAAATGCTCCTGGTTTACAGTTCAATGAACTGGGGTGGTGTAGACAGCTCTACATGCTGGTAGGTTAACTGCTCCTGATTTAAAGATCCATGACTTGGGGTGGCGTACATTGCTCTACATGCTGGTAGGTTAACTGCTCCTGATTTAAAGATCCATGACTTGGGGTGGTGTACATTGCTCTACATGCTGGGAGGGTAACTGCTCCTGGTTTACATAACAATTCACTGCTGTTCACTGCATAGCTCCCAGTGCTGGAGAGGCAGTTCATGGATTGGTGTGATCTGCACAGATTGCTGGGTTGTATTGAGCAGTACACTAGCCTGGTCTGAACACTGTTACATGCTGCACAGATATATCATCTGGATTATGGTGTGTGATTCTGTGACGGCGATTTCAGCTGATTGCTCTGCACACTTACTTTATATTCTTATTTTTGTTATTAGACCTACGAAAGTACTACTCATCCAGTTAATCCCATTTGTCTGAGAAGAGCTACGTTTACTGAACTTGTCGATCAAGTAATCATCCAATTATAACATGAATATCCATCCTTCTGTACCTTAACCTTGCCGTTGGTGATCATATCCCTGGAATACCGGGGAAATCATTATGAAGCTCAGAAACAATGTGCAAAACGTATGGCTCGTGGTCTCCTGTACGTCCCGGCTGTGGGTCCCATTTGGATCTCTAGTGTATCGAAAGCTGGCATTGCGAAGCTCCGAAACAATGAAATGGTATGTGTCAGACTGCTGTTCACTTCCCAGTGTGTTCCATGTGGTACTCCATAGACAGGGGTGCGTGTGCTAGGCTGTTGTTCACTTCCAGGTGTGTTCCATGTGGTACTCCATAGACAGGGAGGTGTGTGCTGGGCTGTTGTTCACTTCCTGGTTTGTCTCTTGTGGTACTGCATGGACAGGGGTGTGTGTTTGACTGTTGCTCACTTCCCGGTTTGTCCCATCTCGTACTCCATAGACAGGGAGGTGTGTGCTGGGCTGCTGTGCACATCCCGGTGTGCCCCATGTGGTGGTCATTGGACAGGTGTGTGTGTGTCTTGGTCTATTGTTCACTTCCCGGTGTGCCCCATGTGGTGCTCCATGTTGGACAGGGGTTCCGGCAGCTTTAGACACATCTTTGAACCTTGCTCTGTGCGTGTCCACTGAACACCTGTGCTTGTCCCTCTCAGATGATTTAGTGGGCAGTAACACGAGGAAACCTCTCGAGTATAATTGTAAAAGAGCAGGCATCTAACTTGTAGCTGAGGGGCTTCTGACTGACTCCTCTTATTGAAAAGTTAGTGGAGGTAAGTGAATGGTTTGCTAGAGGTTGTGCTGTGACCCGCCTCAAACATTCAGGGAGACCTGAGGATTTGGTGACCCAACTTTGGATGGAGCATAGGGACTGTAGTTACAACACCTGCGTCTGTACGATGAACAACAAATGGAGCAGAGGCTGCACAGAGAGGAAGAACTGAAACCACAGAGTGAGTTTTTTTTCCAGGAACAGCTTCCCAAGTTACATTTAACTCAGGAGCAGAGTGTGAGGGGAGAGGTTACATGAGCAAAACTAATGTAGTGTACAAAATCCCATGCAAGGACTGCACAAAACACAACATCGGACAAACAGGAAGACAGTTAACGATCCGTATACACGAACACCAATTAGCCACGAAACAACATGACCAGCTATCCTTAGTAGCCACACACACAGACGACAAGCAACATGAATCCGACTGGGACAACACTACCATTACAGGGAAAGTCAAACAGAGAACAGCCAGGGAATTCCTAGAGGCGTGGCACTCATCTACAGACTCTATCAACAAACACATCAACCTGGACCCAATATACTGGCCACTACAGCAGACAGCTCGAACTGACAACCGGAAGCGGCAGAGACAGGCCACTATAAATGCCGGAGGAAACAGCACAGAAGTGCTTCACAGGAGGCTCCCAAGCACTGAGGATGTCACCTAGACAGGGGATGAAACTTTTGCAAGACAAATTCCCAGCTCGGCGAACAGAACCACAACAACGAGCACCCGAGCTATAAATCTTCTTCCAAACGTTGACAGACTATATATTATCTTTAATCCCATTTGCTAAACTTTTATCCATTGACTCCACCTATCCATATCCAATTACAGACTCTCCACCTTCCCTTGATAATTTAGTTTCCTGTTTATCTTAGTTTAATCGGCACACATAGTTACAGTACATATGTTCCACTCCTCCTGATCATTTATACAGATTGGAAAGAGCTGTGGACCCTGCACTGGTCACTGTGTGACTCCACTGGTGACGTTCTGTCAAATTGACTAAGGCTGATTTATCCAGAGTGTCTGCTTCCTGTCTGATAACCAGTCCTCCTCCATTTATGTGTAATACATTCAAAGCGCTGAATAAGAACGAGGAGCATCGTTTCGGCAATCCAGCTCCTCAGGCCTCTTCCGACATTGAATACAATCATAGCTGATGTCATTGCGGCCTCAAAACCACGTTCCTGTCCGCTCTCCATATTCCTTCACTTACTCAATATCCCAGCACATACTGCACTCTGGGGCAGTGAATTACACTGATTCCCAACCCTGTGACAGAAGTATGTTCTCCTCATCCCTGTTTCATTTCTCCCCCACCTCATCCTAAAACTATGGTTTTAGGATCGTTCGAGATTGTCCCACATGAGGAAATATCCACGTCACATCTACATTGTCAATCACCTTTAACATCGTCCAGACCTCCGACATCTCCTCTCATTTTTCTATACTCCAGGCAGTGTTGGCCCGAACTGCTCAATCTCTCTTCAGTGGACAATCTCCTCATCTCTGGAGTCAATCGAGTAAACCACTTCTGAACTGCCTCCATGGCAAATACATCCCTCCTACAGTCAGGACACCAAGACTGCACACAGTACTCAGTTGCGATCTCACACCTCCCTCCCTTTATAATCCATTGTTTTAGAAATAAATTCCAAAGTTTCATTTGCCTTTCTCATTATCTGCTGTACCTACATCGGAGTATTCTGTAGTATGGACGCGGACAGCCAGATCCCTCTGTAACTAATCATTCTGAAGTCTCTCTCTCCATTTGGATAATAATTTGCCTTTCTACTGCACTGATCCAAACGGATACACTCATACTTTTCGTTGTTCAGTTTCTTCTGTCAAATGTTGCTCCAACCTATCCATATACATTTTCTAACTTTCTTGCATCTTCATTGCAATTTCTCACCTGAGTTAGTGTCATCTGTTAATTTGTTTATAACATGTTTTATTCTCTCAACTACTTAAGACTATAGATTGTAAATAGTTGTGGCCTGGGGACCAAGACATATGGTTTCCTAAAAGTTGAATTTTGCCAACAGATAATGACACATAGTTTTCCATCTCACAGCATTTTATAGCTTCACTAAGCCTGTACCAAGCTGATAAATTATTTTTAATCATAAACGATCTTATTCTGCAGAATAATCATTTGTGCAGAGCTATTCAATGCCTTCTGGAAGTCCAAATATTTCATCTCTCGGATCCCCATGATCGAAAGTATGTTGATTCTGATGGATTGTGGTTTGACATTTCAAATTTCTTGTCATTAATTCCTGAATAATCGACTTTACCAATATTTCTTAAATTTCAACAGTTTTCTCACTACTATATATTTCATCGCGAAGGTGATAATTCCAAATTCTTACTGCTCTATAATCTCTTTGTTCGCTCCAATCCTGTATAATTGGCACATGGCGTGAAATGACCTGCTCTGATTGCTCTGTAAGATTTCGGAGTCGCTGAATGGACTCATTCTCTTCCTTGTGCACAAAATCGAGGGGCTGATGGTTTTCTGGTGTTCCACACCACCATCTCGATGGTCTGCCTGACCTCCTCCTGTTGATGCATAAGAGTCGTGAGGGCTTATGCAATATTCCTGTTGCTGTGTAACAGTTTCAGGGGCTGAAAAGACTTCTCATATTCCTCCATCACAGGCTGGAGATACTGAACGGTCTCTCCAGCATCACTGATATAGGACTGAGGGAATGATTGGCCTTCTTCTGTTCCCATACACGAGACACGTGAGGTAAACTTCTTCCTCCTTTCCCATAAGACATCTTACAGATTGCATCCTTCTCCAATTCCCATGCAACAGGCTCGAAGGAACTGAATATCCTCCTGGTATCCCAGTGCGCCAATCTCCAGTCCCTGTGTGACCTGTTCCAGTTCCTATGTTACAGACTTGAGGAGGCTGAATAGACTGATCCTTTTGCTACATAGCAGGGTACTGGTGCTGCATGTCCTACTCTGGGCCCAGTGTTGTCGACTCGAGGAGCTGACTGGCCTCCTCCGGTAACTGTATATCAGGCTCCAGGGGCTGAATAGCCTCTTCCTGTACTGGTGTAACAAGGTCAATGTCCTTCGAGACACTACCTCCTAATAAATGACAGAAGGCGCTGACCGAGAGAGTGCCCGTATTCTGAAGCACTCTCGTCTCCATATCTGACTTACAGAGATGAACCATTAATATAGACTTTTTCTGATAAAGTCCTAAAGCTGAAAGTAACAAAAGAGTTCCCTCCCAGATACCTCATATTCCTGGCTCAGCTGCCCAAAATTCATCATGTCCTCCCCGTCAAAAAATTCTCCCAAACAGGAAACTCACCTGGACTCCCAGAACCTAAAGCCAGAATCCATCAATCCCGGCTGGAATCCTACAAATCCTACAATGGGAGTGAAAGCCGAAGTTTTTGTTTTGTAAAGTGCCCTCAACTTGTCACATCATTCTCCATGCTTTCACTGTGTTAAGGACAATCGGTTTCTGCAATTCTCCATAACAGTCCTCATCTTGTCCATGAACAACAGATTAATGAGGGGATATTTTGCCTGGAAGGCCTGGATGTCAAGCCAAATTGACCATGAGTCCTGACAAGCCCAATCAGCCACATCAGATAGCAAGGAACTTATTTGGGATTTCTTACTTGTGGAAGCTGCAATTTGCCAGCTTAATAGGAGGCCATCTGTGACGAAAGATGAGAGATCAAAGCCGACTGTTAAGCCTCCATAGCGCCTTTCTGGGCAGCGTCAAAGGGAGCATTGGAATGGGGTGTCATAAACAAGGAAGGACATTCATTGTAACCAGAGCTAACTCAAACAGGATATTAGAGGTTTCTGTCTTATCTTCTCTCGCAACTGCACGAAGTTTGCTTTATGTAATTGATCAAAGGCTTGGATGATAAAAATACCTAAACCTCCTTGTGACCATCTGCAAGGGAATCAGATTCCACCCTAAGGTCGGGTACTCTTAATAAGGCCCCCAACAGGGATGCCCTCCGATTTCATAAAATTGATTTTATCCCCTGAGAAAGATCCAAATAAATTAATCATTAATATTAAACAGGACACAAATATCATTGGGTTAGTGAGAAAGAGAGGAACACCATCTGCTTAAAGGGTGGTCCTCTTTCACACCAGAGAAAGTGAGGACTGCAGATGCTGGAGATCACAGCTGAAAATGTGTTGCTGGAAAAGTGCAGCAGGTCAGCCAGCATCCAAGTAACAGGAGAATCGACGTTTCGGGCATGAGCCCTTCTCCTGCTCCTTGGATGCTGCCTGACCTGCTGCGCTTTTCCAGCAACACATTTTCAGCTCTTTCACAAAGGACCTTTAAAGCCAGCGTTTGCGACAAAATGTTAAAGACCACGTTTAATAATGATATAGACATATACAAAGTGCAATCCTCTGGGACTTTCCCTCTCTTGAGAATAAGATAAATATTTCCTTCTCTCAGAGAGGACAGGAGGCAGTCCTTACTGTACAAATAATTATACATAACCAACATTAGCCCAGCCAGCATGTCTATGAACTCCTTCTAAATCTCACTCCGAAAATCCATCCGGGCCGGGGGCTTTACCAGACTCCACGCATAAGTTCCCTATGCTATCCCTGATCCCCCCTACCTTCACCCTGATTATTCTCTTAAGCCACCCCACAACCACATCATCCAAGTCATTTATAAAAACTACAAAGAGCAGAGGCCCAAGGACATAGCCCTGTGGGATTCCTCTCAACACTGTCCTCCAAGCAGAATACTTTCCATCTTCAACCACTGTCTGCCTCTGCCAGCCAGTCAATTCTGAATCCAGATAGCCAAATCTCCCTGTATCCCATACTTCCTGACTTTATGAATGAGCCTTCCATGGGGAACCCTATCAAATGCCTTGCTGAAGTTCACATACACCACATCCACTGCTCGACGGTCGTCGACCTGTCTTGACACCTCCTCAAAGAAATCAATAAGATTTGTGAGGAATGACCGGTCCCTCACAAAGCCATGCTGACAGATTTAATCATACAATGCTTTGCCAAATAGTCATCAATCAAATCATTCAGTATTTTTTCCAAACGTTGCTGACCACAGACATAAGACTGACAGGTCTCTAATTGCCAGGGATTTCCCTATTACCCTTCTTGAAATAAGGAACAACATTCGCGTCCTTCCAATCCTCCTGTACGACTCCTGTGGGGAATGAGGAGGCAACTATCCTCACCACCAGCTTAGCAACCGCCTTTCTCGCTTCCTGGAGCAGTCTAGGATAAGTCTGGTCCTGGGGACGTATCCATCTTAAAGTTTTCCAAAATTGCTAGCACATCAACTTCATCAATCTTGACCTGGTCAAGACTAATCTGGCCCAGCTCCTCTAAGTGTTCATTTACAACAAGTTCCCTTTGCTTGGTGAAAATCGAAGCAAAAAACTCATTTCAGGCTTCCCCGATCTGCTCAGACTCCACGCATACGTTCTCTACACTATCCCTGATCGGCCCTACCTACTCGCTGATTATTCTCTTATTCCTCATGTATGAGAAAAATGCCTTTGGATTCTCCCTAATCCTTCCTGCCAAGCCTTTTTCGTGCCCCATCATGGCTCGCCTCAGTCCTTTTCTGATCTCCTTTCTAGCAAGCCTGTTATCCTCTAAAGCTGTGCTAGATCCTTGCTTCCTCCATCTTACATAAGCTGCCTGCTTCCTTTTTACGAGACGTTCCTCTGTTGTCATCAACCAAGGTTCCTTAATCTTACCTCTTCTTACTTGTCTCAGAGGAACAAATTTGCATATCACTCGCAACAACTGCTCCTTTAACAGTTTTCACATGTCTGCTGTGCCATTTCTGTGGAACAATTGCTCCCAGTCTGTACTTCCCAACTCCTGTCTGACAGCATCATAATTTCCGAATCCGCAATCAAATATCTTCCCTCAGAAACTGCTCTTTTCACTCTCCCAGACTATGCTGCATGTGAGGCAGTTGTGATCACTTTCACCAAAGTGGTCTCCCACGGTGCGTTCTGACACCTGTTCTGGCTCGTTGCCGAGCACCAAATCCAAAATAGCCTCTCCCCTTGACGGTATGTCTACGTACTGAGCAAGGAAACCCTCTTGAAATCACCTGACAAAACTGGCTACATCCACACCATCTGCATTTAGGAGGCTCCAGTCGATATTGGAAAAGTTGAAATCACCCATAACTATAATCCTGCAACTTTTGCATTTTTCCAGAATCTGCCCGCCTTTGGGATCTTCAGTCCCTCTACTGTTATTAGTTTGAGTGTGGAAAATCCCCAAATGCAGTGACTGTTCCCTTGCTGTTCCTAATGTCCACCCATACTGACTCAGTCGACAAACTTTCCTCAACAGCCTTCATTTCTGTAGCTGTGACGCACTCTCTGATGAGCAATTCTACACCCCCTCCTCATTTTCCTCCTACCCTATTCTTTTTTAGATTAGATTAGATTACTTATAGTGTGGAAACAGGCCCTTCGGCCCAACAAGTCCACACCAACACTCCGTAGAGCAACCCACCCAAAACCATTCCCCTACATTTACCCATTCATCTAACACTACGGGCAATTTAGCATGGCCAATTCACCCAATCTGCACATGTTTAGATTATGGGAGGAAACCGGAGCACCCGGAGGAAATCCACAGAGAAAGTTTGCAAAATCCGCACTGACAGTTCCCTGACGTGGGAATAAAACCCGGGGCTCTGGCGCTGTGAGGCAGTAGTGCTAGCCATTGGGACACCATGCTGCACCAAAACATTTTTAAACGTTCTAAACCCTGGAAAATCAAGCAGCCATCCCTGCCCCTGTGAAATCTACGTCTACGTTATGGCCACGACCTCGTAGCCCCAAGTACTGATCCATGCTCTAAGTTCATCACTCTTATTTCGGACATTCCTTAAATTAAAGCAGACGCACTTTAACCGATCCCTTTGTTTCATCGCGTGATAAACCTTCCTGATAGATTCAATATATCCTGTCACTGTCCCGGCTGCAACTAACCCCCTCTGAGACATGTGGTCTGATTCCTACACCCCCACTGAACTAGTTTAAACCCGCCAGAATCACACGAGCAAACCTCCCAAACATGCCATTTGTGCCCCTCCAATTCAGGTGCAACCCGTCCTTCATGTACAGGTCCCACCTTACTAAGAAGTATCACGATGGTCTAGGTATCTGAAGCTGTCCCTACTGCACCAGCCCCGCAGTCACGTGTAAAGCTGCATTCGCTGACTGTTCCTCATCTCACTAGCTCTTTGCACTGGTAGCAAACCTGAGATCACTACTCTACTCGTCCTGCTCTTCAGCTTCCAAACTAACTCTCTGGAGTCACTTTTCAGATCCTCAGTCCCTTTCCTGGCTATATCGTTGGTGCCAAATGATCTGGTTTCCACAGCCTTCTGTGGTAAGGAATTCCACAATTTCACCACTCTCTGGCTAAAGACGTTTCATCTTATCTCCGTTCTAATGGATTTTCGCTTTGCTCTAAGCCTGCGCCCTCCTGCCAGTGCAAACGTCCTCCCAGTTTTGTCTGTATCCAGGTAATTCAATATTCTGTAAGTTTCAACTGGATCCCCCCTCATCCTTCTATTCTCCATCGAGTATAAACCCAGAGTTCTCCAATGTTCTTCATGTGATAAGCTTTTCATTTCTGGTGAACCTTCTCTTGACACACACCAAGGCTAATACATCCTTCCTGAGGTATGAGGCACAAAATACTGGAAATCTGGTCAGACCAGAGTCTTAGAAAGCCTCAGAGTCCCCACCAATATAACCTACTCCTCTCGAGATGAATGACAACATTGTATCTGCCTTCTTAACTACTGATTCAACCTGCATGCTTATCTAATGTGAATCCGGCGCTTGGAATCCCAACTCCCTTTGTTACTCAGATTTCTGAATTTTCTTCCCATTTAGCCAATAGTCCATTCCTGTTTACTTCATACCAAGTGCAAGACCTCACACTCTCCCACATTGTATTCCATCTGCTACTGCTTTTCTCACTCTCCTAAACTGTCGAAATCTTTCTGCAGGCTCCCTGCCTCCTCAATGCCCTTACAACTATCTTTGCATCATCTGCAAACGTATTCAGAATGCCTTCTGTCCCACCACTCAGATCATTAACCTAGAAAGTGAAATGTTGTGGTCACAACACTGACTCTTATGGAACACTGCTCATCACCGGCTGCTATCCTGAGAGGGACAATTTTATCCTCACTATGCCTCCTGCCAGACAGCCAACCTTTTATCCATGCTAGTACCTGGCCTCTGACACCATGGGTCCTTATCTTACTCTGCAGCCTCCTGTGCGATACCATATCAGAGGCCTTCTGGAAGTTCAGTTAGGTAACTTTCTCTGGTTCAACGCGCCGTTACCTCCTCAAAGAATTCTCGTTATCCTGACAGCAATGTAGGTTAGTGAAATGGGGAGCAATCATAAGGAAAGCGTCATTCCTACTGACAAAGTGGAGATGTTCCTCAAAGCAGTTTCTGTTTGGTTCACAAATATAAAGGAGACTGCATTGTGAGCAGCAATGACAGGAGACTGGATTGAAAGTGTACAAGTGAAATGCTGCTTCACCTGAAAAGTGTGTTTAGGTCCTAGGACAGTGAGGAGGGAAGAAGTGAATGGGAAAATGTTGCAGCTTCTGCATTAACATGGGAAGGCGCCATGGGGTTGTGGGGAGATGTTCGGGGTGATGGAGTGTGCCACAGAAGGATTAGCCCATGTGAAATACATACAGTGGAATTGAGGGGAAGATGTGTTTGATGGTGCTGTCCTGCTGGAGATGGTGGAAGTGAGGAAGGATGATTCTGTGAATCCAGATTCGAGTGTAGTAGGTAGTGAGGACAAGGGGAGATATATCATTGTTCAGGGAAGGAGGGGATGGAGTGAGGGCAGAAGTAAGAGAGATGGGACAGTCACAGCTGAAGGCTCAGTACATCAGAGTGAGGGGATTTCTCGTTTGAGAGAAAAGGATGTCATGTAGGAAGCTTCCCACTGGAATGTGGCATCATCGAACAGAAATCACAGAGCCAGAAAAACTGAGACAATGGAGTCACTCTCCATGAGTTCAGCCACACACATAGGTTCCCCCGAATGACGGAAAAGAGCCAGGTATTTCAAATTCACAATTATGTAATACATCTGGTCAAATACGGAGTGTGAAAATAGACACAGGCGAAGATCAGCATTTATGTGGGGGTGGGGGAACATTTAAGCTGGTACTGCTTAATAACGCTCAGCTATTACTGACTCTGGTCAAATAGAAGATGATATGAAGATGTGAAGATGAACCACCCATGATGCACAAAGGCTGTGAAGGATACTAAACAATCACAAACTAAAGAATTCAAATTGGTGAGTTCTAGCGTCGGCCACATTTGGGAAGTTTACTTTTGGAACCAGAAGCCGATTGTATAAAACAAAATACTAAGAAAATATACCAAAGCTGGCAAAAAATATGAAAAAACAAACCACAGGAGTTTTCCTATATCGAATAAAAAACGTTCATGATGTATGTGTGACCCTTGGAAGAAAGGCAGGAAAGAATATGTGGCACACCTGGAGGATGTGACTGGGGAACTGGTTTCAGGGAACAGGCAGCGAATTGAAAGCAGTATTTTACATCTTTTCTCTCAGGGGAAGGCACAAAGAGTTTCAATATTATAACCAAATTTGTAGTCAGATGAAAGTTTTGCACTGTCTCTAACAAAACGAACAAGGGTTTTCTCAAACAGACTTGTGGCACTGTGTGAAATATTCGATAATTCTCGGGATTACAGGTGTGTACAAGTGAAACTCGCGAAACTCCAAAGTGGCGCCTGTCTTCAAGAAGAGAGTGAGTCTTCAAGTGTTTAGGTTCTCCCTTTGTTTGAATAGTGGAATATATTTGAGAGGATTAATGGCCTCATGATGCACTTCCATCCTGAGTGATGTTAAAAAAAAGTAGAACTCTGCTCCTTCCTCTGATCCGTTACATACTGGGGGATGAACATTTTGCTAAAGTTCAATTATTTTGAAAATTATCTGGAACATTGTGCAAACGACATCATCCAGACAATTCGAGAAACTGTACCCATAAGAACATTTTATAATCATGTGGGGGTATTGAGAAGGTGAGAGGAAGAGAGAGAGAGAGAAAAGGTGCTGCATTGCAGTGGTGAGAGTGATGGAGCCTTATTCTGGGGAAGGCGCTAACAGATATACAGTGAGTGTGAGAGAGTACAGAGAATACGGTTACTCTTATCCTGACAGAGCGGGGGAAGGTGCTTTTCCAGTATTGCTAGACTTTTCTTGGACCGCAGATACTGCACTGAGCTGGGTGGTGTGCTCAGACCAGGCTCGGTGGGTCTGGTGCTGCGGCTTTCTCTGGGAAGAGAATGGTCCCCCTCTGGACTAGACTATTCACTAGGAGCTCCGTGCCCCTGTCGACAAGCTGTGGTGTAATTTCCCCTTATCTGCCATGCTCAGTAAACTATGCAGGGCAGCTCCAAACTGAGAAAGCTCAACCGTGTGCCCATTGGCCTTTAAATGATGTCAGCAGTACCAGGGATCACTGAACATCCAGGGGCATCCGGGAGATGGTGTGTACCTCCAGCCATGATGCTTGGGAGAATCGGGCTGGTATTGACTGAGAGCGACACCATGGGGTGGGGTGGATAGGTAATGAGGTGAGTTCGATAAGATAACACCAGGAAACCACCTCAGCCTCGTGCAGACAATCCCTACGTCACACTCAAGGAAAATGGCACTGAGACAAATTATTGTTCGATTCACGCCAATGAGTCAAAGACTGCTGATCCTACTCCCAGTTACAAAGCTGCAGGACAAATGCTTTTCCAAAACTCTCCATCATCTTAACTTACACCAATATCCTGCTCACCCATCATTCCTGGAAACAAGATGTTGCAAGATGTTATCGAAATGTTTTCATTTCACAATTTTTAAACCAATCATCAGATCCTTCTCTGAAATTCTCTCTCAATCTCCCCCTGTCTTTTAAACAAGCTCCTCCCATTTGTTGGTATTTAAACTGATTCCCCCGCCATCTTTCTCTGGCAGAGAGTTTCACACCCACAGCACTCCTGTGTCTTGTCACAATGGAGATATGGAGCTGTCAATGGAGGGAGCTGCGCATCCTGTCACTTCCAGCATGAGCTGCAAGTTTCCCCACGCTGGGCAGTGATCGAACACAGTGTTACACAGCAATGCAGTGATTGGTGTGCACAGCGGAGTATGCTGGGAAGGGAACTGCTCCAGGTTAATGGATAAATTCACTGCACAGCTCCCCATACTGCACAGATATCCAGTCCGTGTGTGTAGAACAATGCCTTTGTGTGTTCTGCACAGCGCCCTGTGCTGAAAAGATCATCTAGTCTAAGTTTATAGATCAGTGCACTGTTGGACACATAAGTAGTAAACTGGTGAGTTCAAAACAGTGTTCGATCCTGGACGGATTGCTGAAAAGTACACTCAGGTCTGGTCTACGCAGTGCTTCATGCTGTGCAGGTATCTCATCTGGGCTTATACGTGCCCGGGCTGGATCTGATAGGTGGATTGAGTATCCGATATAATTCCTGACATGATTATCACTCCGCCACGTCGGCCCATTCCGCTGGTAAATGTGCGGTGATATGTTTGAGATAGAATTTACTTGGCCAAAATATTTGACAGTAAGCAAAACACAATTTTTTCCAACACTGTCGATAAAAGACCACAAAAGGAAAAGGACCTTTCAATAGCTTAAATTCTGTTGGAAAACTTATCAGAATAATAGTTTATGTAACGACTATACAGTAACTTATCCAATATGGTATCATCCGAGAAGCACACAAATGTCAAAAATTAAGTGCCGAAACAGATTGTCTCACATGCAGTTCTCCAATCCAGGAGGAAAGAAAATCAAAAAACAGTTCTGAGAGAAATCACGGAGGCAGTGTGTAGCACCCAGGAGAGATTTCCTGCCTTCCAACCCTGCTGAGACACCAGCAATAAATGGCGAAAGGTAAAACTAAGAATCGTGGTTCTGTGAGAGTTTGACCGTCACTCCACAGGACCAGGCCGCGGCTGCAAAAACACAAGGAATGGACTGCATCTGCATAGACTATGGCTCTGTAGGTGTCTCTCAAAAATGCCGAAACCTACCAAAGCTGTTTAATGCTGGAAAGAGAAAAGTCAAAGTGAAACATAAATAAATAAAACAAAAAGATGAAGCAGGCCTGGTGATCAGACACAGACGGCCTCGGGAGTCCAGCAATTCCTATACTGCCAAAACACGGCCGAATCATCAAGCTTGTGAAGAGAACGAATTATGTCTCTCCCTCACCTCTATGTTTACAGCTGGAGATGTGTCATTAGACCAATAACCAGCGATATCAAAGTCCCACCAACACCAAGTATTATTGTGATATATCAGAGTTAACTGGAGCTGTTTGTTCAGTGACTGTGATTAATAACAGTCTTTCTGGACCTAACTGGGTCACTGGAGGGTTTCCCTCTTTCATAATTAGGGACTTCATTCAACTTGTTATGCCATAAAATTCGGGGCAGAGTCATAATCAACAAGATTGAGATCAGCAGCTTCAGAGAAAGAGATAGAAATCAGCATCTGAGAACATTAGAATGGTCCAACAATGGAATTGAATTTGAGAATATTAGACTGGAATCTTCCAACAATGGATCAGAATCTGAGAACATTAGACTTGAATCTTCCAACAATGAACAGGAGTTTATCCATGGGTCTTTACTGGCTTTCTCAGGATTGGCCACGGTTAGATTTGCGGATAGAAGCCGTACTGATGATTATTCAAGCTGGTTACTATCCCATCCTCGCTACTATTGGTGTTCCTGGTAAGCCTATGTCTATCAATTCTATAAATGATGCTGAATGTTATTGTTATTCTGGTTGAATATATTTAACAAATACATAAACTTTCAGTCACAAGCGCCACTTCCTTCTCATGCACTTCCAAACTACTTAATCATAAACATCTGAGAAGGAGTAAGACTGTTCGAAACCTTGAGTCTCCTTTTTACCGTGAACTTAGAACATAGAACATCGAAGAATACAGCGCAGTACAGGCCCTTCGGCCCTCGATGTTGCGCCGATCAAAGCCCACCTAACCTACACTAACCCACTATCCTCCATATACCCATCCAATGCCCGCTTAAATACCCATAAAGAGGGAGAGTCCACCACTGCTACTGGCAGGGCATTCCATGAACTTACGACTCGCTGAGTGAAGAACCTACCCCTAACATCAGTCCTATATCTACCCCCCCCCCCTTAATTTAAAGCTATGCCCCCTTGTAATAGCTGACTCCATACGTGGAAAAAGGTTCTCACTGTCAACCCTATCTAACCCCCTAATCATCTTGTAGACCTCTATCAAGTCACCCCTAAACCTTCTTTTCTCCAATGAAAACAACCCCAAGTGCCTCAGCCTTTCCTCATAGGATCTTCCTACCATACCAGGCAACATCCTGGTAAACTTTCTCTGCACCCGTTCCAGTGCCTCCACATCCTTCCTATAGTATGGCGACCAAAACTGCACAGAGTCTTATACAACTGCAGCATGACCTCAGGACTCCGGAACTCAATTCCTCTACCAATAAAAGCCAGTACGCCATATGCCTTCTTCACTGCACTATTTACCTGGGTGGCAACTTTCAGAGATCTGTGTACATGGACACCAAGATCCCTCTGCTCTTCCACACTACCAAGTATCCGACCATTAGCCCAGTACCCCATCTTTTTGTTACTCTTACCAAAGTGAATCACCTCACACTTAGCTACATTGAACTCCATTTGCCACCTTTCTGCCCAGCTCTGCAGCTTCTCTATATCCCGCTGTAACCTGCCACATCCTTCCTCACTGTCTACAACTCCTCCGACTTTCGTATCATCCGCAAACTTACTCACCCAACCTTCTAACCCTTCCTCCAGGTCATTTATAAAAATGACAAACAGCAATGGTCCCAAAACAGATCCTTGCGGAACTGTTTTCTCTCTCCATATTCTCGCTGTCATCAGCTTCAGAGAAAGAGATAGAAATCAGCATCTGAGAACATTAGAATGGTCCAACAATGGAATTGAATTTGAGAATATTAGACTGGAATCTTCCAACAATGGATCAGAATCTGAGAATCGCTGTCATCAAACTTGACGACGCCTACTTTCATAATATCCCCAATCTCCAGCTCTGCCTGAGTTCTGTTGCTGACTTCACCATCATGTACCCCTTCATTAACGACAGATTTCATGTCTCCAGTTATCTTCTGACCTCTCTTCACAAATAGTTTGACCACAAACGTGTTCTTGTCTGTACAGTTACTTCACAACAGGGACTCTTAAACAGAGTAATAATGTCACTGACTGTGTAATTCAGAGACACAGGTTCTGACTCTAAAAGCATTGTTTGAAATCCTACCACAGCCGATGACTAAATTTAAATTTCAATATCAAAAATTTGAATGAAACCTAATTTTACTCAAGGCAACCAAAAACCATCAGGATTTCTTTTCTTATTTTATTGATGAACTTTGGTAAAGACACCTAACAATTTTTCCCTGTCTGGACTAAGTGTCAATTCAGATCCACAAAAATATGGTTCCCTCCATATCGCCTTTACAAATGGCCGCGTGTTCAAGGGCAGTTGGGATGGGTAACAAATGCTGTTCTTGCCAGTGATGCTGACATCCGGGAAACAACAACATTAAATTTGAAATAAACAGTGAAATGTGGATGCTGGAGATCTGAAATAAAATTCTCCAATGTCTGAACGAATGTTGGAGAATCTGAGCAGGTATGGTAGTCTGTCAGGAGAAAGACAGATAACGTTTCGAGTTAAGTGACCCCATCCAAACTGAATGCAACTGGGAAACACTATTATTATATCAGGGATGGTTCAAAGGGTGAGCGGGAGGTTTGTGTTGAGTGGATCATGTGCAGCAAGAGAGAGAGAAAGAGCGAGAAAGACAGAGAGAAAGGAAAAGCAATCAAAAGGATTGCTGATGATGGACTGGAATGAAAATAAAATGGGAAGCTGTTCCAACATGTCCCCTTTTCGTATTTCCTGAATATCATATCTATTACGGGATGTCCCTGCTTAACGTGAGTTATGTTCCCGCTATCTCTTGTCTCTGAGTGTGGTGATCAACTCCATCAGCAATACTTATAGTTGAAGAGGTATAGAGAAACGTAATGTTACATTGTCAACTGCTTTTTTGGACAGATGAACTGTTACTGTGCGACTGTGTGGAGATGTGACAGCTTTCTCAGTCAGGGAGAGAAACGGAGGAGACTGAGGCATTTTCAACACTGAATGGGTTCACAGTGGTTGTGGGACATTGACCTGCTGCTATCTTTGGAAACTCAGTGGAGTTTCTGTGGATGGTTTTCTCAGGTTTGTGTTGTCAGCTGCTGGGTTCATTCAGGGATTCCCGAGGGTGTGGGGACCCCACTCTGAATACTGCATTTACAGAGTGTCTGGGATCATGGGAAACAAATGGATCTGAGACTATACAGAAGTGAAGCTTTGTAAACAGGGAAGATCAGGGCACCGTATTATCCTCTCTGTGTTTTCCGGGAACATTTTTCTAAGCTGCACACATGCATGCATAAAGTGTAAGACCAGCTTGTCTCAAAAATGAGGTGCTCATTGAGCTGTCTTCCCTCCTTCAGTATAACCTGTAGCCTCACACCAGGGACAGGACTGTGCTGACACTCATGATGAATTAAACTGGATTAATTCTGCCAATTTGCAGGCAGCAGTGGGTAATATATCCACCATAACTGAAGTGCAGTCCTCCAATGTATTCACGAGCTGACTGAAACCATCTGCCTGCTGAGAGGAATGCATTGATTCCATCTCCACGAGGAAAGATACAGAAACGAACTTCCAGAAATACTAGGGAACAGAGTGACTGGTTAAAAAAAAGGGAAACTGCAGGAAATCAGAATTAATGAAGAGTAAATTATTGAACATCTAAATGAATTGATGTTGCATAAGTTGCTGCATCTGATGAGCTACATCCCAGAGTATTGCGATGCGAAAAGAGCTAGTGAAAGAATTTCTGATTATTTTTCAAAGCTGGTTAGATTGTGGAAAGAATGCTGCAGACTGGAAAGCACCTGTTTTACACCTAAACATTTAAAACTGAATGGAGCGGGAAAACAGAAAACTAAATAGTTTGATTTTAGCTGTGAGAAAAATATTGGAACCTTTTATTAGTATGTGACAACTAGACATTCGGAGAAAAATGATATGATTTGGTAGACTCGGCCTAGAATTAGGAAAGAGAAATGATCTTTGATAAACCTGTTTGTAGGGATTGTCCATGTGTCATCAACAGCTGAGAACCAATGGGGGTGGAGTATTTGAAATTTTAGAAGACGCTTGACATACTTGAATACAGGTGAGGAGGGAATGTTCGGGTCCATGGGTAGGTAGGGGTGGAATATATACCACATGGATTAAAATTTGAGAAATGGGGAAACAAGAAGAATACTGTTTTTCTCTGGACTGAAGGATTGATGGGTGGCAGCAGGATCAGTGTTTGGGCAATAGCTGTTCACAAGGTATAAAATGATTCAGATGTGAACAACAAATATCATCATGTACATTTATATTTATTAAATTGTAGAGAGGTTGGTGAGTGCTTTTGTTGAAAAGGACCTGGATTTCCTTGGTTATAAGTCACTGACAGAATTCATACGGGGGCAGGAAGTAAATGATATTTGGCGCTTCATGCAAAATGATTGAAGTATCAAAGTTTGAATATCTTTCCCACTGATCGTGTTTCTTGAGAGAGTATTTGGTTCATTGTGTAAAGATTTGGTCTGCTTTATAAACAATGATCTCTTTGTCACTGAGAGAGTGCAAAGTAGTTTGACCAGATTAAACACTGGCGTGATGTTACCATGAGGAGAGAGTGCAGTAACGATATGCTTAATCTGTAGCGCTGTGAGAGAATAAGAAGTTGAAGCTTGATGGGTATGGACAGAAACTCATTATGTCCCAAACAGCTGAATAGGGTGAACATTTCATACATTTCATTGGATGTTTGATTCACGACAGTGTATATATTGAAGGATCCCTTGAAGGCACCTTCACCTAAAACCTCAAAAAATGCAAAACTTGCGCCCTCACCTCCCCTTTCACTTCCCTCCAAGGCCCTAAGGGATCCTTCCATATCCGTCAGATATTCACCTGCACTTCCACACACATCAGGTACTGCATCCACTGCACCCGATGTGGCCTCCTATACATTGGGGAGACAGGCCACCTACTTGCAAAATGTTTCAGTGAACACCTCTGGGACACCCGCACCAACCAACCCGACCACCCCGTGGCTGAATACTTTAATTCCGCCTCCCACCCCGCCAAGGACATGCAGGTCCTTGGCCTCCTCCATCGCTAGACCATAGCAATATGACGCCTGGAGGAAGATTGACTCATCTTCCGCATAGGAACCCTCCAACCACATGGGATGAATACAGATTTCTCCAGCTTCATTATTTCCCCTCCCCCACCTTTTCTCAGTCCCAACCGTCAGACTCAGCACCGCCTTCTTGACCTGCAATCTTCTCTCCGACCTCTCCGCCCCATCCCCTCTCCAGCCTATCACCCTCACCTTAAAATCCTTCCACCTATTACATTCCCGACGCCCCTCCCCAAGTCCCTTCTCCCTACCTTTTATCTGAGCCTGCGTGGCACACTCTCCTCATTCCTGAAGAAGGGCTAATGCCCGAAACGTCGATTCTCCTTCTCCTTTGATGCTGCCTGACCTGCTGCGCTTTTCCAGCAACACATTTTTCAGCTCTGATCTCCAGCATCTGCAGTCCTCACTTTCTCCTAACAAATATCATCATGTACAGTAATATTTATTAAATGGTAGAGAGGTTGGCGAGTGCTTTTGTTGAAAAAGACCTGGATGTCCTTCGTCATAAGTCACTGACAGAATTCATATGGGGGCAGGAAATAAATGTTATGTGGCTCTTCATGTAAAATGATTGAAGTACCAAAGTTAGTATATATTTCTCGCTGATAGTGTTTCGTTGAGAGAATATTTGGTACATTGTGCAAAGATTTGGTCTGCTTTATAAATAATGATCTCTTTGTCACCGAGACTGTGCAAAGGAGCTTGAACAAACTAAACACTGGCACCATTTTACCATGAGGAGAGAGTACAGTAACTCTGTGTTTAATCTGTAGCGCTGTGAGAGAATAAGAAGTTGAAGCGTGATTGATAAAGACGGGAACTCATTATGCTGAATAGGGTGAAAATCTAATACTTTTCAGTGGATGTTTGATTCAAGACAGTTTACATGCATGTGCAGAGACCCCATGTAGATTGACAAAGAGGTTCTGAATGCACTCTGAACACTTTAATGCACAATTTCTGTTTGACATTGCATTGAATATCACTTTGCACATAATCCTGTCAGCGGTCACAATATCTTCAATTTGAAACAGTTAGTCATTCCCCACCGGCTTCTGACTTCCATAGAGACCATGGGTCTGCCTTCTAGGATGTGGAAGACAACTTGGAGAATGGCCTAAAAACGTTGGCTCCATTCCGACTGTCAGAAAACCATGTTAAAGTGGCACATATTTGTCATGTGGATCATTTTGGAACAGTGTATCTGTTCAATCCCTACTCCATTTGTTTGTGACGTTAGAGCATCTTTGACACCTTTTGTTCCTGTGTTAGTGGCTTGACAAACTGAATAACCTCCTCCTGTTCCTTTTTACTTGACTCCGGGTGCAAAGTGGTTCTTTCTGATCTCATGTACGTGACATGTGGGAGAGAGCAGACTCTCTGTTTTCCTGTGCAACAGGCAAGAGGGACTGAATGGTCCATCCTTCTCCTTGCCCAGTAGTTTTGATGGGATGAATGGCTTCCCCACATTCTTGTGAAACCAGATTGAGGTGCTGAATGAACTCGCCCTTTCTCTGTGGAAATGTACAGTGCTGTTACATAAACGCTACCCAGACTTTAAGAGCACGATCCTGAATTTTTTCCAGGTTTTGCTGCACATGGTCACAGACTGTTTCAAGAGCAGAAGAGGGGCAACTTGTTCTGAACATTTTGTAAACTTCAGTGAATGCTCCCTCTTCTGCTGGCACGGTTGCTCAGTGGCTAACACTGCTGCCTCACAGCACCAGGGTCCCAGATTCAATTCCAGCCTTGGGCAACTGTCTGTGTGGAGTTTGCACACTCCCCACTTGTCTGCCTGGGTTTCCTCAGGGTGCTCCGGTTTCCTCCCACAGTCTGAAGATGTTCGGGCCAGGCGAATTGGCCAGACTAAATTATCCATTATGTTAGGTGCATGATTCAGAGGGAAATGTGTCTGGGTGGGTTACTCTTCGGAGGGACGGTGTTGACTGGTTGGGCTGAAGGGATACAGGGAATCTAATATGCTCAGTTTGGACTCAATGGGCTGAATAGCCTCCTTCCCCACACTGTAGGGATTCTATGATGACAAAATGGAGATGCCTGTGCTGAGGAGGCTACGCTGAGGATCTCCTGCAGATGTGTCCCACGGCTGAGATGATTGATGCCTATCTATGATGATCATCTTCCCTTGTGCCATGAATGACTGCAAACAGTGGAGAGGTCATAATTAATTCTCATTAAGTGCGATTTTGTTCAGGCTCCTTGATGTCATCCTCAGTTAAATACTGTCTTGAGTTCAGGGCCAGTCTCTCTTGCCTGAGCCCCTGCTTTACCTCTCTTGTTCATTACAATAGGTCATGGCGCAGAAGCAGAGAACGTTTTCTTCAAACCGAGGGTAGTGAATGTCAGGAATTCTCTTACACAGAGAGTTATGGAGCTAGATCACTGAAAGGGACCAGTGGTGTCCCGCAGGGATCAGTCCTGGGACCGATGCTCTTTGTTACTTTTATCGATGAAATGGATATGGGTGTTGAAAAGTGGGCTAGTAAGTTTGCTGATGGCACAAAGGTGGTTGGAGTGGAACAGAATGTGGAGGGCTGTTGTAGGTTGCAACAGGACATTGGCAGGATGCTGAGCTGGGCAGAGAAGTGGTAGATGGAGTTCAAACTGAAGTGATTCACCTTGCAATGGTTAAAGGCAGGATTCTTGGCAGTGTGGAGTAACAGAGGAATCTTTGTGTACGTGTCCACAGATCCCTCACAGTTGCCACCCAAGTTGATCGGGTTGTTAAGAAGGTATATGGTGTGTTGGCGATCAGCTGCAGGGGGATTGAGTTTAAGAGCCGCGAGGTTATGCTAATCTGAGAATGCAAAGGTTTTGTGATTTACACATGATAGAAGTGCAACTATTACTGTATTCTAACAGATGAAAGGCTTAACAGACTATCAATTTTTCAATTTATAATTTCAGTTACATCACACTGTAAATTTTTGCTATTAATTCTGTGTTAGGATCGAGCCCTCCACTATCACCTGATGGAGGAGCGTCGCTCCGAAAGCTAGTGTGCTTCCAATTAAACCTGTTGGACTATAACCTGGTGTTGTGTGATTTTTAACTTTGTACACCCCAGTCCAACACCGACATCTCCAAGTCAGTACTGTTCGTTGTTCTGTGTTCTATGCAAGTGCTCAAGAAGACTTGTACATGAAGGAAGACTTGAGACTTGAGACTTGGAGCAGGTCAGCCTTGATCTTAGTGAAGGGCAAGGCAGAATTGGGATGTGAATAATCTGCCCCTGTTTCTGATGTTCTCCCATTCTGTTACTAGAAAGTTAGTGGGTGTTATTTTCCTGGAAGGTCTTTTATGGAATATTGCAGTCAGGGAGACCAAAGGATTTTGTGGGCCATCGCTGGGTGAGTTTTGGGGGCTGTTTTCACAGTGAATCTGGGTCAACAGCACGATCAACAAATGAAGCACAAGTTACAGAGAGGGGAACATCTGCAAAGAGAGATGAGTGACCTCTTTCGTATCTAACCTTTGTCTTCCAATTACATTTTCCAAATCTCCCAGACCATGTGCGACAGTCTTGAGGGATCGAATGGTCTCCTCTGTTTCTGTGCACCATGCTTAACAGTACGTGGATTCCAACTGCTCCTGTCTAGCAGGTTTGAGGTGTTGAATGGAACACAGAAACATGGGACTGAGGAGTAGGAGTGGGTCACTAGAGACTTTGAGCCTTCTGCACCAGGCATTAAGATTGTGGCTGATCAGGTTTGGGTCTCAGCCCCACTTTCCTGTCTGTATCCCATTATCCATGACTCACTTCCTTGTCAAATCTTTAACTAACTCAGCTGTGAATGTTTGTAATCAGAGAGGCACCACAAACTTCTGGGGAAGAGAATTCCCATTCGAATGGCCCTTTGAGAATTTTCCATCATTGTGAGAATAAGAGAGTCATACAGTGTGTAAACAGATCTTTTTGTCCAAACTGTCGAGGCCAATCTGGCATCTTAATCAGATCTCGTCCTACTTTTCAGCATTTGGCCCACATCCCTCTTAACCATTCCAATTTATGTAACTATCCATATACATTTTAAACGTGTAATTGTTCCGGCTTTCACCACTTCCTCTGACAGTACACCCACCAGCCTCTGTATGAAAACGTTTCCCCTCAGGTCCCTTCTCAAACTTTGCTTTGTCGCCTTCACTCTATGCCGTCTAGTTCTGGATGCCCCTACACTGGGAAAAAAGTTCTTGCCCATTCAGACTATCCATGCCCCTCAGGTCTTGTTAAACCTCTGTCATGTCACCATTCAGTCTCTGACAGTCAAGGGGAAAAAGCCTCATCCTGTTCATCATCTCCCTGTAGCTCAAACCCTCAGGTTTCAGAAAATCCTTGCAATTTTTTTTGCACCCTTTCAAGCTAAACAACATCCATCCTTTAGCAGAGTCAACTGACATGTATGCAGTATTCTTAAAGTGGCCTCACCTGCATCCTGTACAAGCGCAAAATGCTACCCCAACTTCTATGCTGAATGTTCTGACAGATTAAGGCAAGCAGACCAACCACATTCCTCACCACTCTACCAAACTAAATTCCACTTTCAAGGAACTATGAATTTTCACCCGTAGGTCTCTTTGTTCAGCAACATTCTCCAGGGCACTGCTTTAGCTTACCAAAATGCAAAACCTAACAAATATCTAAATTAAACACCATCTGCCAGTCCTTGGCTCATTGATGGTCAAGGGTCCCATTATATTCTGGATAATCTTGACTGTCCACTGCACCACTTTGTTGATGTTACCTGTAAACTTACTAACCATGCCTACGATAATCACATCAAAGTTGTTTATATCCGTGATGAAAAGCAGTGAGCTCAGCACTGATTCTTTCCGTACACCGCTGACCATGGGTCTCCACTGGAAAACAGTCCATTACCTTCAATCCAATTTGGTAACCAATTGGTCGGCTTTTCCTAGATTACATATAACCTAATTTTAGTAATCTGTCTACGATGTGGAACCTTATTAAATGCCTTACTGAAGTCTGTGTAAACAATGTACACCACAGTGTCTTCTTCAATCTTCTTTGTCACCTCTTCATAATACTCAATCATATTAATGAGACATGATTTACATCGCACAAAGCCATCTTGACCATCCCCAATCACTCCTTGTTTTTCTTAACAGATGTAAATCCTATCCCCAAGAATCGCCTCCAATGAACTCCTAGACACGAACTTTGGCTGATTGAGTCGATAATTCCCTGTGTTGTTTTGGCTTACTGCTCCCTTTACTCGCCCCACTCCTCCACTGCCCACACAAAAAGTTATAACTGTGTTGGTGGTATGGCCAATGATATAGTTCTCAGAGTGTCTCAGGGTCAGTGTTAGGAACAAGTCAGATAGATTTATTTAATCTACCAAAACAACACGTCTGTGACCAAAACAAATTTGCTCAAACTATGATGGAAAGAGGAATGACGAGAGGATATTGCAAATATGCACATTAATATTTTCCTTTGAAAAATACTGAGCAACACACACAGGCACACACACGCACAGACACACACACAGGCACACACACACACATACGTATTGTCGATAACAAACTGAAAAGCGAAATATCTGCAATGTTAACTTGAAAGAACATTGTCCAAATATGATTCGAACTCATGACCAAAGGAAAAATGAGAGTTTGACACAAATGCTGTTCTAATTCTCGAGTCATCAAGTCCTACAGCATATAGAGAGGCAGAGAGGCCCTTTGGCCCAAACTCGTCCATGCTGACCCAAACATCCAACCACACTAACCTCATTTCCTAGCACTTGGCCCATAGCATGCTCATCCTTTCCTGCCTATGTACTTGCCCAAATGCCGGTTAAATATCTTTAATATAAATGCTTAAACCTCTTCCGTTGGCAGCTAATTCCCTTTGTGTACCACTCTCTGTTTAAAACAGTTTCCATCAGTTTCCCTTTTATTCTTTCCCCTCTCATCTTAAACTTATGCCCTCCACTCCTTGATTCCCCAACTCTAGGAAAAAAAGGCTGGGTCTATTCACCCTATCCATGTTAACTTCGATAAGATCCCTCTCAGTCTGCTATGATCCAAAGAAAAAGGTCCTCGCTTGTCAAACCTCTCCCTATAATTCACATTGTTGAGACCTGGCAACATTTTTTGCAAATTCCGTCTGCACACATTCCAATTTAAAAACATCCTTATGATCACAAAGTGACTAAAACTGAACACAGCACTACAAGTGCAGCCTCACCAACATCCTGTGTAACTGCAACATAACTTCCCAACTGCTCTCCTCCATGTCCTGACCGATGCTTGCTAGTGTGGCAAAAGCCTTCTTCACTACCATGTCTAACTATGACCCCACTTTCAGAGAACGGTAGACCTAAACTCCATGGTCCCTCTGCTCAATTATACTCGTTAAGGTCCTACCAATCACCATGAAACTCCTACCTTGATCTAACCTTGCTAAAATATTCCTCAGTCCACTTCTCCAGTTTGATTAAGGTCCTGCTGCAATTTCAGATATACTTCCTCACCGTCCACGATACCACCTATTTTAGTGTCATCTTCACGTTTCCTAATCATGCCTTGTACATTCACAAGAATATGATTGATACAGGAAACAAACATCAATGGGCCCAGTAGCGGCCCCTGAGGCACTTCATGTGTCACAGGCCTCTAGTCCGAGAGTATCCTTCCACTATAACCCTCTGCAAAATACCATGAAGCCAATTTTAAGTCCAATTTGCCAGCTCCTTCTGGATTCCATGCGATTCTAACCTTCCAGAGCAGCCTATCAATGGTAAGCTTGTCAAAGGCCTTCCTGAAAACCATACAGACTACGTCTACCGCCCTGACCTCATCAACATTCCTGGTCACTTCATCAATAAACTCAAACAAATTTGAGAGGCATGATTTCCCACTCATAAAGCCATGCAATCTTTCCAGTCTTAAAACAACTATTAATAATAATTATTAAAATTAATAATAACAAACTAAATAATAATAATAAGATGACATTTTTAGTGGAGAATAAATATGTGATATTGGAACGTGCAACATGTGTGAAGGGCAGAATAGATTTTGTCCCTGTGTCATTGAACTGGTTTTGAAAAAAGCAAAGGTGGCTCAGTGGTTAGTACTGCTGCCTCATAGTGCCATGGATCCAGATTTGGCTCCAGCTTCGGGTGACTCTCTGTGTGGAGTTTACACATTCTCACTGTGTTCGTGTGTGTTTCCTCTGGGTGCTCCATTTTCCTCCCACAATCTAAAGATGTATGGGTCATGTGAATTGGCCATGCTAAGTTACCCATAATGTTACGTGCATTGGTCAGGGGTAAATATAGGGTAGGAGAATGGGACTGGGTGGGTTACTGTTTGGAGGGTCGCTGGGCCAAATGACTTGTTTCCATACTGTAGGGAATTTGAAAAAAAACTATTTCTAAACAAACCCTATGTTTCCAAATGCATGTGTATCTCATCCCTCAGTGTCTTCTCAAGTAACCTACCTACCACAGATGTTAGGTTTCCTGTTCTTTAGATCCCAGATTTTTCTTTGCTTCTCTTTTTGAATAATGGCACAACATTTAATACTCTCCAATATTCTGAAACCTAACTTGTAGCTAACGATGATGCAAAAATATCAACCAGGGTCTCCGTAGTTTCTTCTGTAGGCTTTTACAGTGTTCTTGGATCCATCTGTTTAGGAACAGGAGATTTATCCATCTACATACATTCTAATGCATCCAACACGTTTCTCCTGTGATATTGACTCACCCCAAGATATCACCACGACCTTCGTTAACCTCCCAAGACTTCATGTATTTTTCTACGGTACAGACAGAGGAGAAATATTCATTGAGAATCTCACACATCTCCTACGGTTCTAGACATCCGCTTTGGACCTTGAGGGGTCATATTCTCATTTAGTTATTCTTTTTACTTTAATATACTTAAAGAAACTCTTTGGATTCACCCTAACCTTCTCAGCCAAGGCTACCTGGTGCCCCCTTTTCGCCCGCCTGAATTCCTGCTTCAGTAAACTCCTGTATCCCCTGCATACCTCCAGGGATTCCCTCAATCCAGCTGCCTGGACCTGAGCCACACCGCCTTTTTGCTGGTCAAAGCCTCAATATGTCCTGACGTCCAGCGTTCCCTATTCTTGTTAACCTTGCCTTTTACCCTCACAGGAACATATAGACCTTGAACACTGTACATTTCACTTTTAAAGTCCTCCCACTTGCAAGAGGTCCCTTCGCCTGCAAACAAACTCCTCCAACCAACCCCTTCCATCTCCTGTCTAATTCCATCAAAATTCACCTTGCCCCAAGTTTGAACTTGAACATGTGGAGCAGTTTTGTTCTTGCACCCTCTACTTACTGCTTGAGGAAACTATTCTGAACACAATAGGTACACCCCATCTCAGTCGTTAATTCTATGTCATTCCCAGTCTATGTTAGGAAAATTAAAATTTCCTACTAATGCAATCCTATTTGCCTGCAAGTCTCCTCAATCTGACTGCATATTTTTGTTCCCCAATTCCTCGTTTACTATTTGGGGGCCTATAGTACAATTCAAATTCTATCACCATTCCCTTCTTATTTCTTATATCCTCCGACAAATCCTCACAGGATAATTCATCTGTTATTTTATCTCTGATCACTGCTGTGATACTCGCCTTAATCAAAAATGAAACTCCCCAGCCCCTCCTTCCGCCATCTCTGTCCCTGTTACATTAAGCTGCCAATGCTGTCCCTCCCTTAGCCATGTACATGTCATGCCCATAATATCCTAGTCTCACGTACCTATCCTTGGCCTGAGTTTATCGGCCTTACCTGTCAGTCATCTTGCATTGAAACAGTTGCGATTTAATCCAACAAGCATTCTTTGCTCCCTGTCGTGTTCCAGCCTGACCTGTCCCTTCACTTTACTGTTTCAGATTACCTCATCTCCTTCCAGCCTCACACTTGCATCCCTGCTGTTGAGGATCCCATCCTTCCCCAACGCCAGCCAATCTAGTTGAAACCCTCCCTTGCAGCAGTTGCAAACCTGCCTGCTTGGATACTGGTCCCCTTCCAGTTCAGGTAAAACCTGTCCTTCCTGAACAGGTCACCGCTGCCACACAACTGAACCCAGTGATCCAAAACTCTCTGTCCCCTGCAACAATTCTTTAACCACACATTTATCTGCCATATCCTTTTGTTCTTACCCTCACTAGCACTGGAAGTAAACCGAATATTACCACTGACCTGGTCCTGTCTTTTATCCTTTTCCCTCAATTTCTATAATCACTCTGCAGGTCCTCATTACTATTACTACCTGTGTCATTTGTACCAATGTGCACGATGACTTCTGGCTGCTTCCCCCGCCCCGGTGAGAACGTTCTGAAGCCGCTCTGAGACATTCTGGACCCTGGCATGTGAGAGGCTACACACCATCCCCAATTCGCAACAGAATCTCCTGTCTGTTTCCCTCACTGTCGTGTTTGAACAATAATTTCTGAAGTTATTCTGCTCGCACAACCTTTTGGCAATGGGATGTCTTCCTGAAACAGTTGGATGTAGCTGAATAGCTTTGATTCAGGCAGTGGGCAGATATCAAAGAATCTTCATCAGGAATCCTCCATGAGTGGGAAGTAAGACTGTGCTTTTTTTTTCACTCCCACACATTACTGTGATGAGTGACAGTGAAACAGAAAATTAGCAATAGATTACCCCTTCACAGATAGCCTACATTTTTCCATCATGAAGTTAAATCAGTTACATTGTCAGTCCCCAAAATGGACCATGTGAGCTCTCCTTAAACATTCTCCGATCTATATGACTCCATCACATTCTCGACTCCAGGTCAGTGCATTATTGCTGGTGGCGTACACAGAATCAATTCATTAACAATAAATTGCCCTGCTTTTTTTGAAGATGTGTTAATATGTGCCTGCAAAATGTAAAAACAGGCATTTTATGTCTTCCCAATATCTGTGTTAAGATGAATATGTTTTATTCTTAAACAAATACAGAAATTGCTGAAAAAGCTCAGCCTGTCTTGCAGCATGTATGAAGAGAAATCAGAGTTCAATTTTTCATTCCAATGACCTTTCCTTTGAAACTGACTTATTCTTATAGTATTTCCCCAGTTTAATTCTCCCACACAAGAAGAAATATCCATCCGGTATTCATCAACTACACTCTTCTCAAGAACTTATATGGTCAATAAAACGACCCTCATTCTCAGACTGAACTGTTAATTCTTCATAACGTAATGCCTTCTTCCCAAGAATGAGTAAAGAGAAAAAAATCTTTGAAACGTTTCGAAAGCAATTTTGTTTTTTTTTCAGTTTAGGCAATTATAACGACACATAATACATCAGATGTGATCTCAGCAATGCCCTGTACTGATGCAGAAAAATACATCGCTAAGATCATACCCAACCCCCCTTGCACGAACCAGAATCATTCCATTTACCTTCCAAATCTCTTGCTGCATCTTCAGAGTAATTTGATGTCATTCATGTCGTATGACACACAAATCTCTCTGTACCACTGAGTTCTGCATTCTCCTTACGTTTAAATAATTTTCTGCTGTTTTGTCTTTTCCCCAAATCAGAAAATTCTCATCACATATATGTTGAGCTGTTATTTTTTTTCTGTTGAAGGTTTGCTCACAACTGTCCTCTGTCTGGATGCCATTGCTTGATGCTCTGACCTCTCACAGTCTGTGTCCCATTGCAGACACTCTGCCCTCCATCTGTCTGTATACCATTGCTTGATGCTCTGAACGCCCCCAGTCTGTATCCCATTGCAGACTCTCTGCCCTCCCTCTGTCTGTATCTCATTGCAGACTCTATGCCTTCCCCCGTCTGTATCCAATTGCAGACGCTCTGCCCTCCTCGTGTCTGTGTCCCATTGCAGACGCTCTGCCTCATCCTGTCTGTATCCTATTGCAGATTCTCTGTCTCCCCCATCTGTATCCCATTGCAGACGCTTTGCCATCCCCATCTGTATTCCACTGCAGACGCCCTACCATCACATTATCTGTATCCCATTGCAGACAGTCTTGCCTCCACTGTCTGTATCCTATTGCAGATGCTCTGTCTGCCCCGTCTGTATGCTACTGCAGACGCCCTGCCCTTCTCGTCTGTATCCCAACTACAGACGCGCTGCCATCCCATGTCCGTATCCCATTGCATACACTCTGCCTCCCCCGTCTGTATCCCATTGCAGATGATCTGCCCTCCACCTGTCTGTATCCAATTGCAGGCGCTCTGTCTCCATTTGACATCGTATTGAATGACTATCCTTGTGCATGAGCAAACTGAGCTGCATCCCCTTCATCCAATTCATTGGAATGGATTGTAATTTGCTGATGACCTCACACACGTCACTGAAGAATTCCACTAGTTACAGCTTTCCAAACACAAAATGAGTAATGATTACCACTCTGTATTCCTTGACAGCTACCCAGGACATCCCTGCTTCTGCATAACAGAATGGTTATATGGCATCCTCTGCGCTGTGTAATTTCCTGAAATGATTTAAATACTTCATTCTATTACTGTCGAACACCATGGAGGTGCAGTATGGCCTCCCCCTGCTGTATTGTCACGATGCTGACTGGCGGAATGGGATCTTTCTCTCCCTCTGTGTCAACCTCGAGGGGTGAATTGACAGAACAACGTGTGAGATAGGAGCAGTAGTTGCCATTCGGCCCCTCCAGCCTGCTGCTTGATTTAGAAACATCATGGCTGGTCTGATTGTAGCTGAACACCCCCTCTCCTGTCTGTTCCCAATAAACATCGACTCCCCTGTCAATCAAAGTTCAGTCAAGGTCGACCTTGAATATCCTCAATAACCCAGATTTCACTGTTCTCGGGGGAAGGGAACGCCACAATCGCACATCCAAAGGAGGAAGGAACAACGTTATCTCAAATGGAAATGGGAGATTTCTTTCAGTTCATAGCGTGTTAACCTCACTGCAAGTCATCTCATCTTTTCGGAAAAAATGGCACAGCAAATAGGAACACACATAGACCATTTAGCCCCTCAAACCTATCCCACAGTCCCATTGACTGTTTAGTCAAGTATTTATCTAACTTAGCTTCTACTTCACCCTTGGGAAAATATTCCTGACAACGTCAGTCCACAGAGCATAGGAAATTAGAATTAGGCCATTTGGCCCATCAAATCTTCTTTGCTATTTCATCCTATCGGATGTGTTTCTCAATACAATTCTCCTACCTTCTCACTGTAACTCTTGATCATTTGTTTTAATCCAACTTTACCGACCTTTGGTCTGAAAGACATGGTTGTGTCTGTGTCTCTATATGGATGATTGTGTGCTTGTGTGTGTTTGTGTGTGTGCTTGTGTGTGTTTGTGTGTGTGTGTGTTTGTGTTTGTGTTTCTGTTTATATCTGTTTAATGGCAGGAGACAGGGTGGTCGTGGATGGTTGCTTTTCGAACTGGAAGCCAGTGAACAGTGATGATCCACAGGCAAAATTGTTGGTTCACTTTTGTTTGTTATTTATAAGAATGATTTAGATGAGAATTATAGATGGTACATTTGGCAACTTTGCAGATGACATCAGGTTTGGGTGTATAGTGGACAGTGCTTGCATAATGGAGAACAATTGAAGATTGCAAAGAGATCTTCATTAATTAAATCAATGATTCGTAGAGATGTACAACAGGGAAAGAGAACCTACAACTCGTTCATCCCATCCAAATATTCTAAATTAATCCAGTCCCGTTTGCCAACGTTTGGCCCATATCCCACTATTCATATAGCCACCCAGTTGCCTTTTAAATGCTGCAATTGCTCCAGCCTCCAACAGTTCTTCTGGCAGCTTATTCCATAGAAGCACCATCCTCTGCAGGAAAATAAAGTTACCCTTCATTGTCTTTCAAATCCTTCTCTTCCCACCTTAAACCCATGCCTTCTAGTTTTAGACTCTCCTACCCTGGTTGGAAAGAACTTGACCACTCACCCTATCCATGCCCCTAATAATTCTATAAACCTCTAGAAAGTGAAAATGTGACTCTGATCAAGACGATTGGTTGTGCTTTCAGTCATCCTGGGTCGAAATTCTCAAATTCAATAGTCTTACCTCTCCCTTCTCCAAAAAGGCACGATTACAAAAAAGTTTAATCAACTTGTTCAAACACATTATGAAATAGCTCTGTGGGATTTAAAACTAGAATTTTCAGAACAGTGACAGGGACACTACCATCATTCAGCATTAGCCCCTAAAGCTGCAACATGATGCTCCTGTGTGTTTGTTCATCAGCCTGTTATGACATGCTGTGATACACACCACATGACATGAATACACACCACCTTCTCCAGAGATGAGGCTCTATCAGACAGTCATGGACTGGAATCGACTCCAGAGCTCCAGCGCGGAAAGGTGGGCACCATCCATTAAACAAGGCCTAAATCATGCCCAGATTTCGGGTCATATTTGAAGTGTATGGATTTATTAAATTCTGATTAACATTACCGAATTTTACAGGGGAGATTTCTCATTGAAACCAAGTACAAGTTATTAGCCTCAATTATTGGATGTTGAGTGCATTCGCTGTGCCATTGAGATAAACTATGAACAACTTTAATTGCTTGGCTATGATTTTCGGTTTTAGTAGTTATTATCAGTAGTCTGCTATATTAGGGAACGAAATCCTGCAACACACTCTGCACTATGAAGGATCTCGAGTCGATATCAATACTGAACACCAGAGACGAGGAAGGAGCACAATTCTGGGCCCAAAACACCAGTCACTATTTCAAATCTCTAATATGTGGCTTCCCTCTTCCTAAAATCATTAATTGATATAAGGCAACTGTTGCCTTGCCAGCTTCTCCTTATCGACTCCTCCTTCTGCCTGCACAAGGCAAACCAAGCTCTGGGTCTTTGGGAAACACAAGGTTGGTGTCTGTAGGCCTTCTGGAGAGGGGATTGTCGTTTTAATCCGAAGGGGGAGTGTGAGGGGGCAGTAATGTCACTCAGTGGGCTGAGATGTGGCAGATGGGTCTTAACATGGATACATGTGAAATATTGCATTTTGGTAAAACAAACAAGGGGAGGGCTTACACAATTAATGCTGGGTTTTGATAGTTATGTAGGAAAGAGTGACCCGGGGTGCAGGTATAATTCTTTGAAGTTTGTGACGCAGGGTGTTTAAGATTACTTCATTGCTCAGACCTTTGTGGTGAGAAGTTGGGAGGTCATGCTGAGATTGTGCAGGACATTGATAAAGCCTCTTATGAAGTACTGTGTGCAGTTCTGTTATAGGAAGGAGATTATTATGCTGGAGAGGGTTCAGAAGATATTTTCCAGGATGTTACCAGTAACACCTCATCTTCTGCCTCAGAAGGCAGCAAAAACACGGAATGAACATTGGATTCACTGATTTACAAATCTCCCCTGGCTAACCCAGATCACAGATCCAACCTCCGGACTCACATCTGCCTTCCTGAGGAAACCTAATGTCCATCTTCTTTCCCACCGCTCCATTCTACACTCCTCACCAATCTATCACTATCACCTCCTACCTTTGCTCACCTATCACTTACCTTTCCCCCAGTCTCATCCCATCACCCATTTTCTCAAAGCCTCCTTTCTCCTTGCCAGCCCTGAAGAAGGGTTCTGCCTGAAACGTCGACTCTTTTGCTCCTCGGATGTTTCCTGACTTACTGTGCCTTTTCCACCGCCATGCTTTACCTACACTGAATCATCAAACAGCTGCAGTCCCCATTATCTCTTAGGTTCAATTCCCTGTTAACATAACCATGTCGGTGTCTGTTGTAACCGCACGTCTTCTTAGGGATATTTTCTTCTCAGATCATGCACGATAAAAGTTCTCTCAATCTTTTACTGATATTGTAATGCCTGATCATTCGTTAAAGAACGTATGCTTCAATTTATAAACTGAGAAGCATGCTTATGTTTTGATAAGCCTCTAGCATTGCTCCCATATCCAAGGCAGATTGAATGCTTACACATGATTGCTCTACCAACCCTAACATTTGTTCCCTCTCTCACCCCCACATATCCCATCCAGAATGTGTAAATTTTAATCGTGCTTTTAAAAAAAGAGAAGTATTACATTGAAATGGGGTACAAACAATGACTGCAGATGCTGGAAAGCAAATACTGGATTAGTGGTGCTGGAAGAGCACAGCAGTTCAGGCGGCATCCAACGAGCAGCGAAATCGACGTTTCGGGCAAAAGCCCTTCATCAGGAATAAAGGCAGTGAGCCTGAAGCATGGAGAGATAAGCTTATCTCTCCATGCTTCAGGCTCACTGCCTTTATTCCTGATGAAGGGCTTTTGCCCGAAACGTCGATTTCGCTGCTCGTTGGATGCTGCCTGAACTGCTGTGCTCTTCCAGCACCACTAATCCAGTATTAAATTGAAATGGGCGAACTGGAGATATTTGTTCAGCGATTGTGATTGATGTCAGTCCGAATGGATCCTGATTTGCTGATGCCGGTGTTGGACTGGGGTTTACAAAGTTAAAAATCACACAACACCAGGTTATAGTCCAACAGGGTTAATTGAAAGTACAATAGCTTTCGGAGCGACGCTCCTTCATCAGGTGATAGTGGAGGGCTCGATCCTAACACAGAATTTATTGCAAAAATTTGCAGTGTGATGTAACTGAAATTCTACATTGAAAAATTGATTGTCTGTTAAGCCTTGCATCTGTTAGAATACAGTGATACACTTCTTTCATGTGTAAATCACAAAACCCTTTTTTAATAAGTTGCATTGTCAGGTTACCTGTTAATAATGGTGATAGCTAGACAATATGTTGAAGGTGTTGTCCCCCTGTGTTCTCTGTCTATGACCTGATGTTTAGATTGATTCTAATCTAAAAAGTGAGATAACGGACGTTTACATAAATCCATGTAGTTTTTGAGCTCAGAGTTGTAGATGAATGCATGCAGTTTTTGAGCAAAGTACAATGTACCTCTGCAAGTACAAATTCCCCCCACAAAATATATGTGTACGTGTGCGTCTTTGTCTGTCTGTCTGTGTGTGTGTGTGTGTCTGTCTGGGGTGGGGGTTGTGAGTGTGAGAATGTGTGTGTGTGTATTGAGTGCAGAGTATCTCAAATGTGTGAGGGGGTGCATGTGTGAGTGTGGGAGTGTGTGTGTCTATAAGGGTGTGTGTGAGCGTGTGTGTGTGCGTCTGTGTGTACCTGTGTCCGTGTGTATGTGAGTGTGTGTGTGTGTAGGAATATCTGTGTGTGCATGTAGTGCAATTGTGATCAGCTGTAATGTGACAAGAACCCAAGGTCCCGATTGAGGCCCTCCCTATGTGAACCGAACTTAGCTATCAGCCTCTGACGGGCCGAGGTTTTGTGATTTACACATGACAGAAGTGAAAGTATCACTGTATTCTAACAGATGCAAGGCTTAACAGGCACACAATTTTTCAATGTATAATTTCAGTTACATCACACTGTAAATTTTTGCTATAAATTCTGTGTTAGGATCGAGCCCTCCACTATCACCTGATGAAGGAGCGTCGCTCTGAAAGCAAGTGTGCTTCCAATTAAACCTGTTGGACTATAACCTGGTATTGTGTGATTTTTAACTCTGTAGATCCTAAATGTGTAACTGGAGGGCTTTCCTCTTCTATTAATTAGGGAATCAGTTCAATGTGCTATCCTATAGTTTCAGCGGGAGCATCACCGACAGCACTATCAGGGATCAGCAAATCTAGAGAGAGGGGAAGGAGAGATCCGAATCTGAGAACATTCGAATGGAATGTTCCAACAATGGATCAGAATCTGAGAACATTAGACTGGAATGTTCCAACAATGGACAGGAGTTTATCCGAGGGTCTTTACTGGCTTTCTCAACCTTGGATCTCATTAGTTTTGCTGATCTAAGATGTATCGATGATTATTCAAGCTGGTTATTATCGCATCCTCGCTATAGATGCTGTTCATGGTAAGTCATTCTATCTGTTCATAAAGCCAGGTTAATTTGAATTGCTGCTCATATTATTTAAAATTTAGAAAGGTGGACGTCATTATTTGCAATTCCAATGAAATATTCCATTCCTCACAAATTATAACGTGCAAATTACTCATGACAAATTGCTCACCAATATGCGCAGAGGAACCAGACTGTTCTCAAATTCTATAATCTTTCTAGTCCTGCACAGATCTACATTTCTATATTCTCCCCACTCACTAATCCCGTCCAATACCACGATCATGATAAAACCATCTCCTCCCCAACGTCAGTGCATCTTCTGAATAAACCATCAATTGTGCCTTTGTTAAGTCTGGATACAGCTTATCATGTCCCTTCTAACCACATGTCAGTTGCAGAATAATTGCTCTTGGGTATGGTGAACTTATTCATTGCACAGAACCTGTCAGACAGGCCGATACTGCAAGCTGCTTAAATCATTGACGCATAATCTAGAGGAACAATATACTAATCTGTTGATATATCATGAAGGAACTTTATGTAATTGAAGTGAGACCATTATCATTTGTGTGAAAACAAAGGCCCATCACAGTTTAAGATCAGCATAACAAACTGGCCTTGTCAGGACTGCACACATACCATGAGGGAAGAACAAATGTAAAGTTATCTCCCTTCCTCTGCCTGTTTTCCTTCTTCCTACCCTTCATTTCCATTCAAGTAGATGACCATTCCCTATTTCAACTGCAATCTTTCTGACTGAGTCTCTCCCCAAGAGTGATGTTCATCTCCCCAGGCACCTCTGGTGTTGGATTTACTGATGATGACATACAGATGTAAGGAACTTTTAAATTCCACATCGATGGCAGTACATAGAGAATGAATGGGTTTTAATGTCATAATAAAGATACGGCGACCGTGAAGTGAGGGAAATAAATTATTGTGATCATCACTGAGAGTGTTTTTGAGGCAGTATTTGGGGTATTATGGACAGATTTTTTTTCTCCATTGAATCGAGTGATCTCATTGCAATAGAGACAGTTGAAAGGAATTTCACCAGACTAATCCCTGGGCGACGGTAAAAGAGGAGTAAGTGAAGGTTAATCTGTAGCACTGTCAGAGACGATGATGTAATTAAATTTAAATTTGATGGTGATGGACAATCACTCGTTATGCTGTACACAGACACTGAGAAGATGATGAATTCCATGGCTTGTAATTTAAATTTTACTCGGGATGTATGATTCTGGGTATTTACGTGCTTCGAGGAAAAAGTCTTCAGCTAAATCCTGCCTTGATTTCAGGGTCATTCTCTGTTACCTGAGCAGTTCAGTTAACCCCTTTTGTTAATGCTAATATGTGATGGTATCTGTGTGGAGAGTGTTTTCTTCTCACAGAGGTAGTGAATGTCAGGAATTCTCAGGTTTAGAAAGTTAGGACAGCTATTTCACTGCAAGTATTTAAAGAGGAGGTAGATGGATGTTTGACCAGTCGGAGAGCTGAGGGGTTTGAAGAACTGGTCATTAAAGAGGAATTAATGCCAACAGTAGGTCAGCCATGATCGCATACAATGCTGTGAGCATCAGAATTACCTACTCCTGTTTCTTATGTTCTTATATTCTCTCTTTGGAAAGTGAATGGTTGGAATTTACCTCGAAGTGATGTTATTGAATGTAGAGGACACTGAGAGAAAAGTATTTTCTGAGCCATCTCTGGGAAAGATATGGGCCCGATTTCACAGTGAATCTGGATCTATAACATGGCCAAGAAATGAAACACCACTTGCAGAGAGGAGAAACTCTGTAAAGAGGTGGGAGGCTCCTTTCGTACCCAGCCTGGATTTCCCTTCACAAATTCCAACCCACACCAAACCACACAGTGTTGATTGACTGAATGACATCCTGTGTTACTGAAGTCCAGGTATTTGGAGCAAGTGGTCTCTATCTGCTCCTTTTCAGGTGGTTTTCAGGACTGAATGGAACTTAGGAACATAGCACTGAGGAGCAGGAGTGAGTCATTAGACACCTTGACATTGCTCGACCAGACAGTAAGATCATGGCTGATCTTATTGTGGTTTCCGCAGCACGATTCTGTCTATACACAATTTTCCTCCATTCACATGTCTGTCAAATATTGAACAAACTCAACATTCAACAAATGCAAACAACCAGGCACAATACTGGGAAACTGCACAAAGTCAAATACTCAAGCAGCACAATTCTGGAAGGCAACAGGCATTTCTCTATCATTATTGCTCCAATTCAATCAATTAGAACATAGAACATAGAACATAGAACAATACAGCGCAGTACAGGCCCTTCGGCCCTCGATGTTGCGCCGATCAAAGCCCACCTAACCTACACTAACCCACTATCCTCCATATACCTATCCAATGCCCGCTTAAATACCCATAAAGTGGGAGAGTCCACTACTGCTACTGGCAGGGCATTCCATGATCTTACGACTCGCTGAGTGAAGAACCTACCCCTAACATCAGTCCTATATCTACCCCCCCTTAATTTAAAGCTATGCCCCCTTGTAATAGCTGACTCCATACGCGGAAAAAGGTTCTCACTGTCAACCCTATCTAACCCCCTAATCATCTTGTACACCTCTATCAAATCACCCCTAAACCTTCTTTTCTCCAAAGAAAACAACCCCAAGTGCCTCAGCCTTTCCTCATAGGATCTTCCTACCATACCAGGCAACATCCTGGTAAACCTCCTCTGCACCCGTTCCAGTGCCTCCACATCCTTCCTATAGTATGGCGACCAAAACTGCACACAATATTCCAGAAGCGGCCGCACCAGAGTCTTATACAACTGCAGCATGACCTCAGGACTCCGGAACTCAATTCCTCTACCAATAAAAGCCAGTACGCCATATGCCTTCTTCACTGCACTATTTACCTGGGTGGCAACTTTCAGAGATCTGTGTACTAGGACACCAAGATCCCTCTGCTCTTCCACACTACCAAGTAGTCTACCATTAGCCCAGTAATCCATCTTTTTATTACTCTTACCAAAGTGAATCACTTCACACTTAGCTACATTGAACTCCATTTGCCACCTTTCTGCCCAGCTCTGCAGCTTCTCTATATCCCGCTGTAACCTGCCATATCCTTCCTCACTGTCTACAACTCCTCCGACTTTCGTATCATCCGCAAACTTGCTCACCCAACCTTCTAACCCTTCCTCCAGGTCATTTATAAAAATGACAAACAGCAATGGTCCCAAAACAGATCCTTGCGGAACACCACTAGTGACGGCACTCCAAGATGAATCTTTGCCATCAACTACTACCCTCTGTCTTCTTCCAGAGAGCCAATTCCTAATCCAAACCTCCAACTCACCCTCAATGCCATATCTCTGTATTTTCTGCAGTAGCCTACCATGGGGGACCTTATCAAACGCCTTACTAAAATCCATATATACTACATCTACCGCTTTCCCCTCATCTACCTCCTTCGTCACCTTCTCAAAGAATTCAATAAGGTTTGTGAGGCACGACCTGCCCTTCACAAAACCATGCTGACTATCCTTGATCACATCATTCTTATCCAGATGTGCATAAATCCTATCCCTTATAATTCTCTCTAAGACTTTGCCCACAACAGAAGTGAGACTCACTGGCCTATAGTTACTAGGATTATCCCTACTCCCCTTCTTGAACAAGGGAACCACGTTTGCTAGCCTCCAGTCCTCTGGCACTACTCCTGTAGACAAAGAGGACACAAAAATCAAGGCCAATGGCTCTGCAATCTCCTCCCTTGCTTCCCAGAGAATCCTAGGATAAATGCAATCAGGCCCAGGGGACTTATCTATTTTCACCCTTGCCAGAATTTCCAACACCTCTTCTCTACATATCTCAAAGCCATCCATTCTACTTATTCGTGCCTCAGTATTCATATCGACAACAATGTCCTGTTCCTGAGTGAATACTGACGAAAAGTATTCATTCAGCGCCTCCCCAATCTCTTCAGCCTCCACACGCAACTTCCCATTACTATCCTTGATTGGACCTATTCCTTCCCTAGTCATTCTTTTATTCCTAACATACCTATAGAAAGCCTTAGGGTTTTCCCTAATCCTACCAACTAAGGACCTTTCATGTCCCCTCCTTGCTGCTCTTAGCTCTCTCTTCAGGTCCTTCCGGGCTACCTTATAACTCTCAATTGCCCCTATTGAACCTTCACGCCTCATCTTTACAAAGGCCGCCCTCTTCCATTTAACAAGGGATTCCAACTCCTTATTAAACCACGGCTCCTTCACACGACCCTTTCCTCCCTGCCTGATAGGTACGTACTTATCAAGGACACTCAATAGTTGCTCCTTGAACAAGTTCCACATATCAATTACGCTCTTGCCTTGGAATCTACTTTTCCATTCCACACATCCTAAGTCATGCCTCAACGCATCATAATTTCCCTGCCCCCAGCTATAACTCTTGCCCTGTAGTACACACTTATCCCTCTCCATCACTAGAGTAAAAATCACCGAATTGTGGTCACTGTCCCCAAAGTGCTCACCTACCTCTAGTTCTAATACCTGGCCTGGTTCGTTACCCAGAACCAAATCCAGTATGGCCTCACCTCTTGTTGGCTTATCTACATATTGTGTCAGGAAACTCTCCTGCACACATTGCACAAACACTGACCCATCTAACGAACTTGAGCTATAGCTTTCCCAATCAATATCAGGAAAGTTAAAGTCTCCCATAACAATCACCCTATTACTGTCACTCTTCTCCTGAATCATCTTCGCAATCCTTTCTTCAACGATTCTAGGACTATTAGGAGGCCTGTAAAAGACTCCTAACAGGGTGACCTCACCTCTCCTATTCCTAACCTCAACCCAAACTACCTCAGATGGCAAATCTTCATCCATCTTCCTTTCCACCGCTGTAATACTATCTTTGACAAGCAAAGCCACACCCCCCCCTCTTTTACCCCCACCTCTGACCCTACTAAAACATTTAAACCCTGGAACCTGCAACAGCCAATCCTGTCCCTGATCTAGCCATGTCTCCGTAATAGCCACAACATCGAAGTCCCAGGTACCAACCCACGCTGCGAGTTCACCTACCTTATTTCGTATACTTCTGGCATTAAAGTATACACACTTCAAGCCACTCTTCTGTTTACAGGCACGATCCTTTAAGATTGATACCATATTCCTACCCTCCCTACACTCCAGGTCCTGCACCCTAAAGTTACAGTCTGGGTTCCCATGCCCCTGCAGAGTTAGTTTAAACCCCCCCCAAGAGCACTAGCAAACCTCCCCCCAAGGATACTGGTGCCCCTCAGGTTCAGGTGCAGACCATCCTGTCTATAGAGGTCCCACCTTCCCCAGAAAGAACCCCAGTTATCCAAATACCGAAATCCCTCCCTCCTGCACCATCCCTGTAGCCACGCATTTAACTCTTCTCTCTCCCTATTCCTCGACTCTCTATCACGTGGCACGGGTAACAAACCAGAGACAACAACTCTGTTCGTTCTAACTCTGAGCTTCCAACCTAGCTCCCTAAAAGCCTGTCTAACATCCTCAGCACTCCTACCTATGTCATTGGTGCCAATATGGACCACGACTTCAGGCTGCTCCCCCTCCCCCTTAAGGACCCGGAAAATTCTGCTGCAGTTTATCATTTTTTGATTTGTTCATGGAACG